>NW_027042490.1:600000-912088 GCF_035927105.1 Exophiala bonariae
CAGCATCCCCATTCGAATCATCTATCTGCCTCTTCCATACCTGGTCATGGCGGTGAGAGATTGTTACCCCTGTTAAGCATCAGGCTGGCTCGTAACCGTGGAGAGATGGAAGCCTAGCAAATGGGGATAGGCCTAAGTAAGTCTTGGTGGTGGGCCTCGGGCCTAGCCGCGCGAACAAGGCTACGGCAGTCTGGGCGAGAACCTGAAGGAGACATTTCGCAGATATCAGCTCTAGGGCAAACCCCTTGTATCATAGGAATGAGAGTCGGAGACACTCCAACGGCACCCAATACAATTGGGCTGCTAGACAGCAGGATGTAGTCGCCTAGGTTGTCGGTTTCCAAGAAGATCTAACCAAGAGCCAACGGGGCAACAGGCCAGATAGGGCACACTTCAGGGGCTTTGCAGTGAAAGTCTCTGAGGCCAACGCGCGAGACGTAGGCCAAATCAAGTGGATGGGTAGCGATTCGAGGCATAGTATGATAGCCTAGCACGAAATGACAGGGTGGGCATGAAATAAAGATCCTGGTCCCGGTCCCTGTCATTGTTGTCGCTGTTACTCGACGAAGTAACAACCAGAAGATAAACGACCCAAATAGTAACTCAATGGACGACTCAATGAACAACCCGATTGGTCGGACGACCCAATAAGAGCTCCAATGGGCGTACCGCCAAATGGACCAAAAATTGGACCAAAAATTGGACCAAAAATTGGACCAAAAAATGGACAACCAAATGGACAACCAAATGGACAAATAAATGGACAACCACTTGAATCGCGCGGTGAATCAAAGCTAACGGATCTGAAGTACGAAGGACCGTCTCTGCCCCTCCGCACTTGTCATTAGACGCCACAGATGAAAGCCTCGTGTTCGACACCAGACACCGCTCTTATGTGAGTTCTGGAAGGAAAGAATTGCTGCAGTGTCTGGCAGACATCTTTCTGCGACTCTCCAGGCGCTGGCGGATAAAGACCCACCACTCTGTGTCAGTTCACACCCTGGTCATAGCAGTGATGTCTGCGGAAAATGATGAGAAGCTAGAAGACAAGCTGCGACAAAGATGCAATTTTGCCATGGAGGTCGAATCTTTTGATCGCTCAATGGCGATATGCCTCAATGGCGATATGCATATAAATTCACTCTAGGATATGCTTCTGTGAAAGGGTCCTCTCCTCTCACTTGATAGAAGGCTTACCTAAATACCAAATCATCTGCTCCAATAAACGTTTACCATATTCGGCAGTAGTTAGCCACAGGATTGATACATGTCTCGCAAGACTAATGCTACGGGTGAATCATAATATCCGGTAAAACGATTCAATCAATCGCGCGATTACCCTCAGTTGCTTGTGGATATTCGTCGATATTTTACCTCGGTGCCATGGGTCCACCAATGCATCCATCAGCCCAGGCAGGTTGCGAACATACCTTGGGAGTTTCTCCAGGATCCGCTCTCCACCGAAGTAATCATCGCCACGACAGTGGTCAGCCAGTGTCAGAAGGTGCGGAAGACCTCGTGCAGAGGAGCAATGACTGCAAAACCCGGTTTAGGCTGACAGTTCCCAGTTCAACAACGCAATGTTGGTACAACTGCTCTTCGCCCAAGGAGACAACCTCGGCAGAGCAATGTTGACAGAGATCGGTGCGAACGATGTGTCGAATCAAGGAAATATTGCGACGGCGAGAAGCCTGTATGCGGGAGATGTCAAAGATGCCCAGAGTTTTGTAAATGGTCGGAAGATAGGCCTTCTCGGAGTGAATTAATCTACCGTCGGACATCAGGGACGCCCGGGGGACATTCGCGAAATCCAGAAGTCGATGGTCATTGTCGTGATACAGAAGTGGCCGAAGAAGGCCAGGTGAAAGACTGCATGTCTGCTCTAGACATTGCTTCCACAAATGTGCGGACCCCAAGCTACTCTAGGCCAGGAAGGCAGAGTTTGGCCCAGCATAACCTGCCTGTGACAACTGTCGATCCTCAACAGCTAGTTTTGGCGGACCAGCAATCATTAACAGGCTTGCCGTATGAATTGCGGCGTCCAGAACGAGTCAGAATCAGTGTCCTTGAGAGCACCAGAGCCTACCTAGGTACCAACGATTGGTTGAAGATCATGACAACTGGACCGCGATTTGGTATTGAAGAAAGATGAGGTCTGGAGATCCGGCAGAAAATGGGACTTATCTTAGACTGATACAAAGGGCGATCCAAAACATCGGGGCCTATGTCGGTCGGTAAGGCACATGCAGAATTTCCGTGGTGCTTCGTCGACTTTCAGAATTGCGATGACGAAAAGGTACCAAGTGCCAAGAAGTGCTGCAAATTGTACCGGTACATTTTGCAGCACTTCTTGGCACTTGGCAGACAGAAGGGAAACCGGTCAAGGCGATCGTACTGCCTGCGAAGTAAATAAATACGAGACTTGCATCCGAAGTAGGTATCTAGCTTAGGTGGGTTGTCATCATCAGCCTAATAGCCAGCGAGTCGCAGGATGTGAGTACTCTGGGGTAACCTCTTATTTATGATCCCTGCGTCCCCGTCCCACAGCCACAGCCTTTAGCTTGGGCATCAAAGGGGCATCTCGGTAAACGTGGCTGAGCAATTTGAAGCAAGTTCTTCAACGACGGGTCCTTGGTGCTCACCAAACTTTTTCGTCCTTCCAGGTCGAGGAAATCGGGTTGACACATACTTGAATATGCTACAACTTTCGCTAATCCAACTCAAGTACGCCTTGTCGTGAAAATTGATTTGCTGCAGAGAAAGTCACTGCGAGAAGAGTCTTCATTTAGAGGTTACTGTCGTCAGCAGGCTGTTCTAGGTAGTAACAACATGTTGAATTCTCGAAAGACTTATCGGAAAGGTTTGTGGCCTTGAGCATAAATATCTACGTGAAAGAATGGAATAGCTAATGACAAAATCAGTACGAAGTGGTTGCCAGACCTGCAAGGCTCGCAAGGTCAAGTGCGACGAAACAAAGCCTGCGTGTCTTCGATGTACGACTGCCAAATATGTCTGTAGAGGATACAAGATCGAGCTTCTTGCCAACCAACACCATATCCCAGACACATCCCTCGCTGCCCATGCGGCTAGGTGGAACATTAGACCATCTGATAATGTCCAATTCTACCGGACGTTACAGTCATTTGTGAACTTGCCGCCGTTGGACTACAGGGCATATGACTTTTGTCGGAGGCACACAGTTCACGATATGGCAAGTCATCATCTCAATCAATTCTGGAGCCGAACTGTCATGTCGGCCTGCCACAGTGAGCCAGCGATTCTCCATGCAGCCCTCGCAGTTGCTGGTGCCCACAAAGCTTATTGTGATAGGCAGTCTGGGGAGTCTAACGTCGTTGGTGTCCGCTCGCTGTTAACTACCAGTACATATTCCCATTACGATCAAGCTCTACGGTACTTAAAAAGGCTCATAGTTGTTCAAAGCCCTCAACAATATGAGACTGTACTGATTGTCTGCCTTGTCCTGCTCACATTTGATATGATAGAAGGCCGATATGGTGAGGCGCATCTACACCTGGTTCATGGCCGACGTCTTATCAAAGATATCAACAACCGAAAATCCGATGATGTCCATGTCCCTCTGAGTCTACCACCTGTACTAAGCACAACCATGGACGAGATAAACTATTCTTTTGCATTGATGGACCTTCAGTCGGTTAATTTTGGCAGCATGAAACAACACTTCGCACTTGTGGCTGATCCGGCACTTGACGATGCTTCCTGCCTCGAGATACCGATGTCATTCGCCAATTTTGACGACGCCTGGCGATATATGCTTCTTCTTTCCAGCAGATGCTATGGCTTGTTTGATCGCATCAATACTCTTGGCTCCTCAAAGTACGAACTCCTGACCAATGATCTAGGCTTTGGAAATCAGCAAAGTTCTTACCTGGCGGAGCTTGCGAAATGGAAGGAGGCATTTGACAAGAGTTCTTTCCGCACTTTGTCCACGTCACAAACCTCACTCGAGGACAAAGCAGGAACCAAGGCAACCCTGTTGAGACTCCAACATCTCACACTTCATGTCTGCTTGATTGCAGCTTTGCATGTCGGCAATGAGATGTTCTACGACACGTTGACACCCGAATTCTCAAGGCTTGTAGGATTCTGCGAAGAATTACTTCCGAGTTTGCCTGCAATAACTATCGAGACTGGGATCATTCAGCCACTATTTCTTACTGGATGTATCTGTCGACATCCCGATGTTCGCCGGAGGATTCTTCGTCTCCTTTCTCCTGCTAGAAAAGAGGGCTACTGGGATAGTAAACTGATTGGAATGATAACACGTGAGCGGATGGTCTTCGAGGAAGATCTTGCAGGTTATATTCATGATGATTGGAAAGCGCCACAGTACGACATCGAACTCGCTCAGCTTATTCCGAGAGAGGCTCGTTGGTCGGAAAGCTGGATGTTTTTCGTTGCGGAGGACTACTCAGTGGCCGAGGTGACCTTCAGGAGGAGAAAGCTTTACCCGAACCTCTTCATCGATGGTGAAGATGAGCACGAAACACGAACGAAATTGGTCAGGTTCAAGTAAGTGTATTTGAGAAGCTACATAATGCTTGCAACCTTTGATGACTGCTGGTGTCGAGTCAGCCGTTCAAGCACACCCAACCGGTGGCGTATTCAGAGGTTATCTCGTTGGATCTGGAGCTCAATGAATGGCATTGGTCTCACCAGCTCGTGCCATCTTAACAGCAACTTTCGTGGCCGCATCAAAATCTTCCTTCGGGAGCCCAAGTATGTCGTTTGCGAGTAATTTGTTCGTTTCGCCTGCTCCATCCTTGAAGAACAACCGAGCATACAAAAGGATCCCGAAACCGACCATTTGGCCCTGCTTCAGAAGTTCTTGACCACGCTTGAATCGTTCCACAACATCTTCATGGGTAATCTTCCAGTCTTTCTCATCATCACCTGTCACGCGCAAGACAGATTCAAACATGTCTCGTTGACTGACAAAGAAAGACGAAACATACACCGGCTTGTTTTTGAATTGGGCCAAGCTGGGGGTTGTGTCTCCCTCGCCTTCAGGGTGGACCTTCAGCGCGAGAAGGTTCGCAACGGCTCTTCCAACCTGTGGCCAAGTCGATGTGTTGATCTTGGTCGTCCCGTCATCGTACAAAGTAAGCTCCTTCTTGTCGAAATCGAAACCATATCTAGCCTCGGTCCCGGCCAAGCTGAATTCGTACCAGAAACTGGTGCAGAGACCCATCCATGACGTCTTGTCACCACCGACTTGCTCAATATACTCCCTGATAGAGATAATGCCGTCACGCACGAGGACATCGGTACCCATTTCGACCTTTGCCACGTCAACACCCCATTCATTTGGCATGATCCAGCTGACACCCGCCTCGACGGCGGCATCGATGAGCTTCTTGTGCGTTTCCTTCGGTGACATGACAGGCATGGTCATGATCAGGACATCTTGTCCTTTGAACCCCTCAACGAGCGATGTATGGCTGTTATAATCAACCTTTTTTACGTCGTGTAGTCCAGTTGGCATGGTGTTGATACTATCCGGTCGAGTAATCGCCGTCACCTTATGTTTTCCGGCTTGGATCAAGGCTTTGGCAATGGCACCGCCTGATCTTCCACCCACACCCACGATTGCGACATGTTCCACATGGTTCTTGGAACCTGCCGGCTGGTTGCTTGCAAGAGAGCTAGACATGTTCGGGCTTTGAAACGGGTTTCTTAAGACTGTGCTTCGAGAAGGAGTAAACCAAAAGGTGAAGACGGCCAAGACAGGTCATATATACCTCCGTAGTCATTGGCATCACATCGCAACTCGCATTGGTCGGCCCGTATTCTAGTGGTAGAACATAGAGCCCCATGTCCTACTGGCAAGCATTACGAGTTCAAGGGAACGAGCGTAACTCCGTATTAACTCCGCCAAGGACTATGGAATTACTCGTAAGCAGCCGATTCGTGGAGACCGCCAATTGGGTTCAGTGCCCGAGAATCATTTGATGGCCTTATGGAGCCAAGATCATCGTTAGCCGGATTGGGTTCTCAGGACCAGAGATACCACCAATTGGTTGGAAATCATATGTGAAACGCTCCCAGCCTTGAGGCTCCAGCTGTGGATTTGCTTGGTAATGACAGAATCTGATACCTAATGGAGGCTGGGGTATCGCAGAACTTCTCCATGTTGGATTTATGAGAGGTCTATGAACTCCAAAGCTTTCGAAACCTTTAAATGCTGCAACGCCATGGTCTAAAGCGACACATGTGGATATGGTCTCTGCACCCTTCCAGCCGCAAGATCGTTGACAAAGTCCGAGAACTTCTGGAACACATAATCTGGGAACAACTTTCGCCCATCTATATAACCTAGGTATTCTGCAATCTCCGGGGTGTTGTCGATCCTGACGTACTTGGACAAATTGTACTGAGCATTTGATAACCTGTACTTGTGGGCCAAGTTGCTTGGGTCGTCTTGGACTGCACGGTTCATCTGGTCGAGGTCTTTGCGGACGTCTGCTGTTGTCTCCTATGCGTTGTTAGAGGACGTTGAGGGGGAGTCAAGCTTCGAAACTCACATTGGTCAGCTCCAATTTCTCGCCGGTTTTCTCCTCAACAATAGAGTTGATCTCATTCTGAGTGAGAATATCACCACAGACATATACCCTCTTATTCAAGGTGCGGTCGTCCTTGATGATCCGGGCAGTGATGGCCCCGACGTCCTTCTTCGCAATGAGCATATTCGGCGCCGTGCCACCCTCGATAACCTTGTTTCGAGGAACCATGATTGCATAGTCGAATTTGCCGCTCGGTACTCGAGGAGAGCTAATCTCATACCAATATCCGACGTCGATGATGGTGTAGCCGAGATGCAGAGTGAAGATCTGATCATGAACTACCTCCTTGAGATCACGCAGAGCCATGACTCCTCCACGCGGGCACGGTGTTCCAAAGCCACAAGGGACGAAACGCTTGACTCGTGCCATGCTCGCGGCTTGGATGAGGGATGCCTCAACGCCGACGTCGAAAGCGAAGATGGAGAGGATCACAGTGTCGATGCCAACGAGCAGGTTCGCGAGATTCTCGGTCGAGTCTGATAGTTCTCCGAACACGACTTTCAATCCCTTGTCTTTGAGCCGCTGAACAGATGGCTTGTGTGCCGAGGCTGTGCGGATGAAACATGTCACTTCCTGGAGGAATGGATGTCAGGTCTGTGGATGTGACTCGCCCGACGTGGGCTTTGGATATGAGTGATTGTACACTTACAAATGAGCCATCGTCCAGCAGAGCCCGTAGAATACTCTCTCCTGTCTCTCCAGTCGCACCAACCAGGAAGACGGTCTGTTTTGACATCATGCAGTAAGACGATCAAGCTTTCAGACCGTGAGACGATTAAATTCTTCCATTCTATTTTCCGTCCAACCTCTAGGGCTGCCACAGGTCCCTTTGTAACTGTGGTGCTTAAATAATGACTGACCAGTTTATGCATCACGTGACTGCATTATTGGTGTCTTCCGAACAGTGCTGACAAATGGCATTGCTCGTATACTCCTAGCTATGGCTGGGCAGGCACGTAAATAGTGGGGAAAGAGAACAAGCTTTGCATAGATAGAAGAAGCATGGTGTGGAGGTGGATGTGAACATGCTTTGTAGCTGTGAAATCGACTTGGGTCAGCAAATCAAGGCGGAATAGACAGCCGGCTACCGCGGAACGATGGAGATTGTCGTGCGTCGCGGAATGCATTCAGACCGGAGCTTGTCTTCTATCGGGATTGTACTGAAGTGGGTGGTTCATATGGTATATGAAAATTATAGTAGACTGGCAAGAGTTGGGAGATTTTCAGTAATATCGTCCCATAACTTGACTTCGGACGACGCATGGAGGACGAAATGGGGAGGCCGCCCTGCGGACATGAGTTTGAAGCACAAAAATGGACACCCAGGGTCAAATCGTGGAATGGATCTGATTCTGCTCCCTAACGCAGCACACCTCGATGTTAATGCCAGAAGCGGTATCAACATACTGCCTGCTCACACCATGATCGGAAAACTGTCCACGGCGCAAGAGTAGGGGCAATGGGACACCCGGGATGGTTGCATCAACATGGCTCTTTCATTCCTTCACCGAGGACAGACATCATTGAGTCGAGCACCTCGACGGCAAATATGGAAACAATACTTGCGCCCACGAAGATGACTCGGGTTCCACAGTTGAGGACTCTTACCACCTGAACATACATGGTGAACACCAGAACTGCCATGCTCTAGCTGTGGCTCTAAATGATGGAAGAACCAAAGAGGCATAGGAGTCAGATGTAGCCGTTCGATGAAGAAACCGGCACGAAGTGAATATCCTCCATATTTACCAAGGTACGTGGCGGTCCACCGAGAGCCGGCATCACAACTTTGATTTGATTCCCACGATGGCTGACGACGCAGTGACAGATGAGGCCACGGTGAATGAGCTGCCAATATTGGGAGAAATTCCAGGACCCAGAGCTCTGGGGAGTTGGAAGCTTGATGTATCACTTACCAACGAGTACGAACACGCCTCCACCAGCACCAGCAACAGCGATGGGTGACGTACCAGCGGTGGAGAATTGATGGAGGGAGGCTTAGCACTGTTAGCTGGCCAAGTTGTGGAAGTGGTTGCACAAGCTCGAGATGCCGGTGTTTTGATTGACGCGGCAGCCACAGCTCGCCTTCGCCAAGAGATTTGGATGCGTATCACAAGACGCCCGGGACGCGCCAGCAGATCGACTTCGACTTCTGGTCGGCCTCCAGGCAAACATAAATCCCCCCTTGCACTGCATATTTCATGCTCATAGTCAGATCCGATCCGAGTCATCCAGTACCACTACTACCTCCAACTCGGGATTGTGATTCTCTTCAAAATCTATTATTCTCCGACCTGGAATTTCCCTTTCCCTGCATCTGCCTCTCGGAGCCCTGATACTGAATCCTCCCCACTTATTCAACCTCTCTACCCACTGGCCACTCCCCGTACCCCCATCCGACCACCGACCGTCGTTCTGTCTTAGTTTATTGGCTGTCTTCGCAGTTGCTCCAAGTACACAACCTTATAGCAAAGATGAAGAAGTTATTGAAAACCATCAACAAGAAGTCCAGTAGTAGTACGCCCGCCCAACCTCTCCCCTCAGGGCCTGGACCATGTTAACAAGCTATGTTAGGCCCCGAGCGCGCTGGCGGCGCACCCACTGTCTTGCCCCAGGGTGATGCGCCGGAAGCTGTCGTCGTCCGTGAAGTGGTACGTGCTGTTCACCACCTCTGATTATCTGGAAGCTCACGACTTCATAGACTGCCTTTTGCGAATCCGGCGCACCCAATGCGCCCAATTCCGGGGAGGAGTACCTCCATTTGCCTGCAATTGTCGATGCCGCCGAGTCCAGTCCTACGGCTGCAAAGCAGGCCGCAGGGACCATCCGAAGATATCTGTCTAAAGAACACTATCAGAGAGGATTCGCGCAATACAATGCCATCATGCTCACTCGTATCTTGACCGACAATCCTGCCCATGCGTTCACCCAGTTCTTTGATGTCAAGTTCGTCTCCACGGTCAAAGAGCTCTTGCGCGATGGGAAAGACACAAGCGTGCAGCAAATCCTACGAGAAACCCTCGACTACTTCGAAGTCGAGAAACTGCCTGGGAACGACACATTGAGTCCTCTGATCGAGATGTGGCGGAAGGAGAAGGGAAAACGAAACACCCTGCGCTATTCGGTAGGTTGGAGTTCTTTGGAAGCTGTTGGCACTGATCATCGCACTGAACACCACCAACAGCAATACCGTGTTCCGCCCGCTTTCGCTGGTGCACGACAACAATCTACGCGCAGACGCGACGCCCTTCCGCCTCCAGATGAGCTTGTCTCACGTATTGAAGAAGCCAAGACCACAGCCCGACTTTTGGTCCAAACGGTACAGTCTACGCCCCAATCGGAATTACAGGCAAATGATCTGGTCAGGGAGTTTGGAGAGAGGGCAAAGACTGCACAGAGAAGTATTCAAGGGTTTTTGAATGCGCAGAATCCGGCTCCAGATCCAGACACTATGCTCACATTGATCGAAACCAACGATCAATTGAACATCGCCATGTCTAAACACCAAAGATCAATATTACAAGCGAGGAAAGCGAACGGTCTTTCCACACCAAGTCCTCAGAATGAGACAACGACCAACCCACTGTCAGTACCTCAACACAATCTGGGTCAAAATGTCTACAATGCCCCAGTGGTGTCCAACCCAGGGCCGTATACAGCCTCTCCTCCAGCCCAGCAACAGCACCAGCAGGCTCCAAGTCCCGTCAGTCCTATAAGAAGAGATGATCACTTCTCCCCCCCACCCGGGCCACCACCAGGTGCTCGAGGTGCCGTGAGGACTCAACCTGTACATTCCCCAACAAGTAGTTTCGACTACGCCAGTGCGTATGCAGCCCCCTCTGGACCACCCCCCACAAGTGGATATACTGCACCTCCTGGACCACCCCCTTCAGGAGAATACAATGCCCCACCCGGACCACCACACTTACCAGATCGATCACGACCATTATCACAAGGATTCTCTGAACCTCCAGTGGTTTCGACGACGGCATATGGAGTCTCAGAAAATCCATTTGCAGATGATGCTTATGGAGAGGATAGTCAACCGGCACGGAGATCACATGCGCTCTTTGACAGGAGTCAGAACACACCGCCCCCGCAGGCTGACCAGTCAAGACCCGGTGGTTATCAAACAACTCAGAGCTACATTCAGCGACAAGATTCCTCAGCGGCGAACATTACGGTTCATGGAGCTAGTCCTCCCGTTGAAACAGCCGCCCAAGATCAAAGAAACAGTGGCTATGGCGGTAGCGTTGTAAGCCCGGTTGATGACACGCAAGGTGTTGGTAAGAAGATGAATGATTTGAGAATTTGAATTGTTATTGCGATTGATGGCATGCATTTTTCAGCGTTGAGCGGCAGATTTCTTCCAACTTTCATCAACTACGTATAGATAGTCTAAACGCCGGGCATTGCATTTAGTGACTAGAAACATATACTCAATTGAGGTTTGAGGATAATTCAACAATGGCCAGGTGTAGCCATCTTGAAATGCCGGTCTACAGGTTTTGCTCCGCATTCCGAGCTCCTACTATCCTGATAGTGTCCGGCGGAAGGACGCCCAACCTAACACAGAAACCCACGCTTTGATCGGATCAGGCATTGCATCCGAGACACTAATGGTGGCCTAGTGCTGAAGCCGACCCCAATATGGCAATGCGCGCGGCTGCTACCCCGAATTCCCTGACTCACATCCCACCTGCATGCTCAGTGTTCGGGTACTGCAATCCGTCAATGACGAACTCAAGATGGCATATTGGAGTGCAGTAATTGCGACAAAGTCAGTCTAACTTGACTGGATTCAAAATCTTCCTTTTTACTGCCTACCACCCTACGGCAACTTCCTGATTCCTTCCTCCCACGACCTCTCCACGTTGACAAAATGACCACTCTCGTTCCCCGCCCACCTTACTCCAAAGATGAGGTGAACAAGCTCTACCCTCAGGGTCTCGAGTTACGCTTGGTTCAAGTACTCCTCCGCCATGGAGAGAGAGCACCAGTCTCGGCTCGGTTTGGCAACGTATGTACTTACACACTACTAGTGGGAGAGCTGGGTACCTAACACTCCAATAGGCAGGACTTGCTCCGTACTGGCCCTATTGCAACGCCGCTCAACGACTCCGCTCTGTCGCTATGACCCCTCAAGACGTATCACAATGGAACTCTCTACAGTGGAGGAGGAGACTGGAGAGATTTGGAAGTGACGATGGTCCCGTCATTGCTGCTGGACCTGAAGGCGAAGTGGATGGTATCTGGTACGGTGTTCATTGAAGAAGCAGGAATGTCCACAGCTGACAAGCTTTCTCCTACAGTCAGCTGGGCGAATTGACCGACAAAGGAAGAGAAACCACCTACGAACTTGGCCGTCGCCTACGTAATCTTTACGTGGACCAGCTCAAGTTCATGCCACAGCTCATTGCAAATGCCGATCTGATCTACCTACGAGCAACTCCACTGCCGCGTGCCCTGGAATCCGTCCAACAAGCGTTTTGGGGCATGTATCCATTGGCTGCGCGGACTGCTGCATTCCCGCCTCCGACCATTGTTACACGGACCGTGGCAGATGAAACATTGTTCCCGAATGATGGCAATTGCCGACGCTTCGCCCAATTATCTCGTGCCTTTGCTCAGCGAACAGCCGACCGTTGGAATGAAACAGATGATCTGGCATACGTAACAAAGTTGATTGGAAAATGGATGCCCGAAAACTCTGACAAGAAGGTTGCGGTAGACTCCCACCCTAGACTTTCCGGAGTCATGGATACTGTCAATGCCACACTTGCACATGGTCCGGAGACTCGCCTTCCGAGAGAATTTTATGATGAGAAATCTCGAGCGATCATTGATCGTATTGCTGTTGAGGAGTGGTTCTCTGGATACAACGAAAATCGCGAGTATCGCATGCTGGGTATAGGATCCCTAGTTGGCGACGTCGTCGAACGCATGACTTCCAAGATTGAAGGTGCCGGACTCTCAATCAATGAAATTGGTGGTGAGAATGGTCGATTAGGTCAAGGTCGTGGTGGTGAGAAAGGTATTCGGTTCGCCATGTCTGGTTGCCACGACACAACATTGGCTGGAGTATTGAGCGGTCTTGGTGCTTTCAGTGAGGAGAAATGGCCACCATATACAAGCCATATTGCATTCGAGCTATTCCGTCGTCCTGATCCAGCCTCGGCCTCTGCAAATTCCGAGCCAGATGCCGATTTCCTCACCAATACACACCCTTCCTCAACAGAGCCCAAAAACGAAAAGGCATCAACAAGACCTGGCGCGATAGCGTCGTTGCTAGGTTCTCGTTCCCCATCTCCCAAAAGCTCAGATGCTTCCCCAAGCAGACTGTTTGGCCTAGGTGCATCAAAGCCGCACAAAGATCTTATTGCTCGTGCTCCACACCACAGCTTGAGTGACTCCCAGAAGTCTCGGTTGGAACCATACTACGTCCGGATTCGATACAACGACAAGGTCATGAAGATTCCAGCATGTGCAAAGCCAGGCAACAACTACGAGGGCGACGAGACAATCTGTACATTTGAAGCCTTCAAGCGTGTTGCCGACAGTTTTACTCCCAAAAATTGGAAAGCTCAGTGTGGTGAAAACCTTGACAAACCCATAGCTGGTTTAGAAGGCCCTGCGCAATTCGCCGGGCAGGTTGATGATGGTTTCTGATCATTTCTATAACCGATCTCGACATCAAAGCGTCCCCACGACCCGCGAGCGAGTTCTGTACGAAGTCTTGATCTGTGCCATTCAATGGACAAGTGCAAAAAGTTCACAACCAGAAAATAAAGGGCCGCGGGGAGATTACATAGGCCTCTTCTCCTGACAGACCGCCATCAACGAGACTCCAGTCCTCCAACATCGTTTCGAAATGAAAAGTCAACCAAAGTCTTACGCCATTGACGCGAAAGCCATTGAAAGCCTAACATCGGCGACATGTACAGCTCAAGAAGCGGTGAAAAGGAAAAAGTTGAATCGTACAAGGTGAAAAGTATACTTGAATTCCAAACTATCTGACGCGCCTGTGGTTTTTGATATCACATAGGTTAACAGTGACGTTGATGGGCTGATCAGTAATTAACGAAAGCCGTAGCACGAGCGGCCGAGACTTGATTGTACAGTCATAGCATGCAATTTTGGTAGATAGTGCGTACTTGATTGCTTAGATCCACTACAAAAGGAAGTCATTCTCTGCGCTGCAGCTCGGCTCAAAGAAATGCATGCCAGCTCAAGGCGTGTCTTCTCAAGTCCTAACCTTGACGTTCTCCCAAGTGCCGCGAAACAACTGCTTCTTCGAGCCTGTATACCCGACCTTGCGGAACCACTCCTCAGCACTGCGGACGCGATCCGGAAGGATCTCATCGAGAAACGCAAAGTCCCTGCGAATGAGGCCTTTGTTGTCCGGCGTGGACGCACGGTACAGGTTCCACCAGTTGCCGAAGTTGCGTCCGAGGCTGAGCGTCAGTGTGGCCTGGTCAGACGTGCTGTGCGCGGCGACCTTGGTGTGCACGCCGTCCGGGAGCGACGAGAAGTGCGCGTCGAGCCAGTCATCGATCGGGCTGTCCGTGTGCACGGCTGGATGCCCTGTCGCGGCCGTGTAGGCGGCGGCGAGCTCGGGCCCGGAGATGTGTGCGATAGCGATCCCGAACGTGAGGCCGTTCGAGCGTGATGGGTGTGTCAGCGTCCAGTGCAGGTAGCGTCCGAAGTCGTCGAGGTGGATGAATGGGACAGAGCCACTCCCCAGTGGCAGTGTGAATTGCAGGGCTGGGTTGGTTTCTGTCGGAGCGGACGGCAGTAGGAAATCACCCAGCATTTCAATGTATGGGCCTGAGTTGATGATTGTCCATTTCATTGGGGAGTTTGGTTGTGCGTTCATGTATTCTGGAAGAAAATAGTGTCAACTGTTTTTGCTTGAATTTTAGCGGATAGGCGAAGGGAGGAGGGAGGCTCGTACCTTGCACCCGAGCCTTGCCCATGTAATGACCGACATAGTGTTTGTCGTCCTCGTACGATAGTTCATTTGCGAGATAGTCAAGTCCACTGTAAACGAAATGCTTCACGCCAGCTTGCTTGGCCACCTCGAATAGACGAACGCCCCAATACGTCTCAGCAATTTCCCCGACCGCAAAGCCATCAGTGTTGATGAAAGCGCAGTCGGACCGTTTGGCGGCCGTGCGGAATGCGTCAAGGTCATATCCAGATGTCGCTTGACTCTCGACTAATTCCACGTTTACAAGCTGAGAGAGCTCTTTCGCTGCAGGACTTGTCACGGAGCGGGTTAGAGCCAGGACTTGATATTCTTTGAGCGATGAGAGGTGTCGGATTACGGCTAGGCCTTGTGCGCCCGTGCCTCCTATGACAACGATAGTCTTCAAGGTGGAGTTGGGAGCCATTTCAATATCGTGGCCGTTGAAATGGAGATGCTGAAAGACAAAACTAGAAGTGGAGCTTGCTAGGCTTCATCGTTCAAGGGCTTACATAGCCATCAATATATACCTCTGGAATATCTATTCTTGATAGAATTGCTTGAATAGCACCAGCATGTTCGAAGGCGTTGGTACGGTTCGTACAAACGTTCAACGGGAACTGAATCCCATCACCAAACCGTTCCGTACGAGAGTCAAACTCGGTAGGCTGTCAACCAGCAAACTAATCTGTTTGGAAGATTAAAGGAAGGATAGTTCATCATTACTAAGATCGCAACAAGGACTGAAGATATTCAGCAGCAAATCATTCCGTAAAATAGTCTCTGTTGTTCGTGTCCTTACCAATCGACTAATCATGGCAAAATGAGTGGTTTTGTCATAAACGGTCGTACTTCACCGAACCTTTGCACCGCCCATGGCGGATCCTTACCTTCATGCATCACATGCACATGGGGAAGGTTGTATTCACTGTACCACAAGGTTCGTTGGGTGGTGTGTTTGTTCACATATTGTTACTCGTCCCGGAGGTGAATAGAAATCATGAATAGAAGTGAAAAGCGTCACTGACTCTTGTGGTTTTGCGAACATGGCCATCCTAAACGAGTTAGTTCAAGCAGCCAAATCTCTCTATTTAAGTTGGACTCGGGTGACGGAAAAAACTCCTCTTTTCTAATCGTTCTCAGGCATCACGTGTTGACGTGTTGCCTTTCTCCACCACGACGCGTCCTTGGCTCTGAAGCCAGGACAGTCAATACGGGCTTACAGTGTGCATGCAATACGGAACTTTCTCGTATATATATACAAAGAACAGTTTCTACGAGCCGTGGCTTGTTTTAGAGCCCCATTTGTCTGATCCGAACCCAGCCATCATGGTGAAAATAACCGCCTCAGACATTGGCAGATGTATGAGAGCCACCCGCGTCTCTGACCAAGATCCAAGTACTGATGATTCTCTAGCCTTACAAAGACCAGCAATCTCGCCGAATGGCAGAATCTTAGCAATTGTCACCCCGGACCCAAAGATCCACTTACTGGATCTGACAGACACTGTCCATGGAGACACTGTCATCACGAGGCTGAGACTCCCTGTCCATGCTAAAGGCTTTCTTCAGGATTGTCATATCATCCGCTGGTCTCCAGAGTTTATGCTGGACGATGATGCTGACTCCACAACCACATCAGAGGCAGATCTGGGCAGGACCTGGCTTCTATTGTCCAATGGACGACGTGTTGTTGCTGTGAGCACAGACATTTGGCTCCCCGGGATGATGCGTGGAGTCGACGGAGACAGTGGATCTAAGTCAAACATCCTCGCAGATTATGATCTTGGAGCGCAGTTCGGAAAATTGACATTACTCGAGTTTGTCTTTGACCATCGCCACGCATTACTGATGCACGAACATGGCGGCAGTGCCACATTGCTGAGCTTGACGAGACCACAACGACAAGAGATCCCCCATATCAAAAACAATGGGCCCGCAGCCTTCGCACAAGCACCGAATGCCGACAAATTTGCCTTACTACGAAGAGACAAAGGCCAAGACAAGATCTCAGTGTTTGAACTATCTTCAAACCGTCTGCCAATCGAACACACGTTTGAACCACGAAGTCTAGACGCCCAGAGCATCGTGTGGTGTCCGGCAGGTCAGCCTATTTTAGGGGTGGTTGAATCTCCAAGTTACGGTTTGAGTGTCACTTTTTACACAGCTCAGGGTCACTCCTTGAAGCATCTAGATATCACCTCGACCAATATGAACTTGGCCAGACAGCCATCGAACTTCGAGGGCGTTGGAGCGACTTGTCTGAAGTGGACCAACGCAACCGATGCTCACACCGTTCAAGCAATACTAGATGGGCAGCAACAAGTGTTTGTTCGATACCTGACCAACGGAAGTGTGTCTACGCAAGAAATAGCATCATTCGTTCATCCTGATATCGTGGATGGTTCAAACACCTTGATCTGGCAAGAGGAGTCGGAAAACCCCTTACCTTCAAACAAGGTCTCCAGCTTTATAAGGCAGAAAGCAGCCTTCTCCACAAAGTCAAGTCCCGAAGATTTAAGTCCACACGCGATAGATACCGTTGAACTCAATTCGGACAACACGATGATTGCTACTTGCCTGAAAGGCTGTGGTAAGCTGCTCTGGATATGGAAGCCGGAACAATCTCAACCTTTCACTCTCATCATCTTTCGACACCACGTCAAATATGTCCTTTGGCATCCATTTCTCCCCCACGTTCTTATTGCCATTACCCATCAGAAGCGGCCTATCATTTATGCATGGTATGTACCAAATTTTGGACCAATCAGTGGAGAGATCGTCCTGAACCATGAGATGCACTCCAATCCTCTAACGACAACATTGTCGACGAAGTTCTCTGCTTCATGGCTACCTGCAGCACGGCACACTGATGGACGCGTTCCCTTCTTCTTCACATCAGCAACCAGGTTCGAGATTAGTTTCCTGCGCAGCCTGGATGGAAGAGTTTTGTTTGAGAGTGCTTTGCGACAAGACAGGAATGTCTTTGACAACAAGGACACTGGTGGAGCAGATGAGTTAATCGGGATCGGGATTGACACACCAAGTAAAACTGCAAAGCCATCTAAGAAGGCTCGGTTTTCAGTCGAAGAGCATGTTGATCCGGAACAAGGCGAGTGGCTTCAGGAAGAAGCAAAGCACCGGGCATGGTGAATTGTTACACTGTCCGTCTGCTCCAAACGTTGAGCAAACGATATAAAAAAAATCATAACACGCCTGAGCGGAAATGCGTTTTGAGACCAAGTTGTGCTCAGCCTCAGGGGCTCCAAGGCTTAAAGCCTGTGGTTGACAGCCATCTTTGAGGCAGTTCAGTTGAATACATTCGCGTTTGCAGCACTGGAAGTCACGCAGCACTAGCGTGAAGATGAGAGTGCATTGCAATTACATTGCCAATTGACAAAACTGGACATCGAGGCAGTGAAAAATGTGACAATTTGTCTGCGCACCTTGGAATTATTTATTTGTTGATCTTTTCAACACTCACATTTCAACAACGCTCCAGAGACAAATCACATCCAAGACAATCTGGTCAACCATGGACTCCCGCAAACAAGTCAACAATACTACTAGCAGTCTTACGGCTACTGAGCTTGAGGCAATCGCAGGATTGATACAGCTCGCTCAACCTCGTCAGGCAGAGGCAAGCTTTGAAGCTGGCACCGAGAGCAAGCCTCCAGTAAGGACTGCTAACACAACGGCTATCTCTGCCGGTACTAATTCGCGACAGATAGTTACAAGCTTAGAAGAACATACTGGTCAGATTCAGACGGCAATGCAGAGTCAAGTAGCAGACAATGCCCAACCGGGACCCCAAACATGGTTCCACGATCTCCTTTCCCGAGCAGCCTTGAAGAACTTCATGCGTTACGGGGTGAGGCCAATGCAACTTGATGCAGAGGGAGAAGGACGCTTGGAGGCAGTCCTGGTGGTGATGCAGCAACGATCTTCCGTTCAGGAGGCGGCTTGGTACCTCGATGACAATAACTGGGATGTTCAGGACGCGATAACGCAGTACCTGTACGATGAGGCAGGCCGTGCAAACGACCAGACCGGGGCTTACCAGAGGGCTCTCCAAGCAACAAATTCTGTAACTAGACACAGTTTCAACCAAGGACTTCTCCAGTATCGCATTCGAGAGGGCGGAGGTCTGCGCCGACGCTACGACTTTCCAAACACTGATGCATTCGACGTCGACAACGTAGACCACCTACGTGCCCTGAACCACTGGCGAGCCGATATGGACAGACTACGCGGCCCTCTTCCAGATGTCCCGAGAGCAACAAGGAGTGACAGAGGATGGACAGACAGCGAATGCCGGTACTTGCAGAATCTTTACGCAAGTAAGAAGGACGACTTCACCGTGGGCAAGCGGCCTGACATGGCCAAGATAATGGAGGAGTTCAACAAGGTCTTCGTCGGCCGCTACCTCCCTGGAAGATTAAACCCTTGCTCGGCACGCACTATCAGTAGTGCCAATGCCTGGCTCGATCGCAGCTGGAAGAGGGATGAGCCAGGGAAACGCTTGAACCTTCAACAGCGATATGAAACAGCGATGAACATCCTTCAACATCGCAAAGACGAAGATGACGAATATCATCAGTTCACACAGTAAGGAAGCCACCATCAAGTCTTGCCCAGTCGATCCGCACACCTATCGACCCGTGACCATGGACACCGAGTTTGCACCGAGCGAAAGAGAACTAAAGAGGCTTCAGAATAGGCATTCGGGTCGAAAGTCCTTGAGTGATAACAGAATAACAAAAAGGTTGACAAGGCACCGCCAATGTCCCGCCATTCCCAAGACTCCTGGCCTAGCGGTCTGATATGGAGCCCACGCAAGTTGAGGACAAGAGCACTCTCATCTCCCAATATATGAATGTGAGGTTTGAAGGGATCAAGTCTAGGCGACGTTCCTCCTAACCATAAGCTCTCGATGCGGTGCTTTCCTCATCATTCACAGCATTTTGTACATCCTACCCATGCTCCTAAGTTCAACCCTAAGGCGCCAGAATCCGCGATCCATTGTCAAGTGGGTGTGTGAAAAGCTGTACGCTGCGTGTGAGCAGTTGAGGATCTGGACACGGCAGTTGGCCAACCGTAAGGGGGCATTGAGGCAGTGTTTCTTGCTACTTAAAGCAGTTTATGATTGCCTCTTCTAAAGGGCAAGTTAGTTCTTTTATACTGAGGTGGAGTCCTACCGATCTTTCTCCTGATTCAAACCTGGACGATCCCCTAATCTCAAAGAAGCACTACATACCCCAGACTATCCCTCAACAAATGCAAACGATGACTCCTTCAATTCCCAATACCGCCGTTAGCGACAGATTTTCCAATGAGTCCTGCTCTACTCCTGAAAGCAGAGCCCATTTTGCGAAACTTCCAGATCCGAAATCTGGCTACCAGCCATACGACAACAAACTCCCAATTTCAAGCCATTCTCCACAAGGACGACTTTCTATCCAGTTCGAATTGTCGGGTACAAAGTGCTCCATATCAGGCCAGAATGCCTTCCGCCTAGCTCTTAGTGTCGAGAACGGCACCAATCTCCCCTTGGCCTTCGCGGTGGGTAGACAACCCATGTTGATATCTGAAGCATACTCTCGTGGGCCAGAGCTCATCATCAGCCAAGCGGACGACAGGGAAATCGTCGCAACATATCGATTTGAAGTCTGCTCTGTTCCCGAAGTCCCCCGCATCATCAAACAATCCGGTCTTTACGACGGGGAAGACTTTGACCATCTGCGCCCTGGGGTCACAGAGCCAATCACCGTCGATCTCAATAGCCAAAGTGTCCTCAAGGAAGAGTTTTGCGACGATTTGATGGAGAAACTTGCAGTGGGTAGGAAATATAGGATTTCTATTCGGGGTTCTAGATGGGAAAGTGGAAAGACCGCACCAGTGCGTTGTCAAGCTTGCAGAAGAGGACCAGACGTGTTTGAAGTGGTCTATTGAGACAGAAATGTAGTCGTTCAGGTTAAGGATTGGATCAATGGATCAAAGCAGACTATCGTGGCAGCAATCTGACACTACCTAGGTAGTGTCAAAAGTCCACGCAGAATCAGCGACACAGCTTTCCAACACCGACCATCAAGCCTTGCAGGAGATAACAGACTGCTGGCATTGGATACCACAATTGATTCAGTTCACACAATGCAAGGCAACCCCAGGTCTTTGTTCACATAGCACTTACAAAGAAAATTGATTCTAGCTCACATGACAATGAAACACATTCATCATGGAACAGCCCACGATGCCTCGGATCACTGACTGTTTCTTTCATCGTGTCGCTCCAACACGCAGGTTGGGCTGAGGCAGCCACTATTCCCGCGTTATAGATAACGGCTGTCTCGGCCCGACCAAGGCTCACTCAGAGATCCAATATAATTTATCTTGATCTTTGACTGCTCTTCCACTGCACACGTATATCTCTCTTCAACGCATGCAATTCTAGGGTACAGTACTAAACCGCCATGTCCGCCAACACGTTTCGTACAGCGTTGCTTGACTGCTTTGCCAGAGTCTCGAGATTAGGATTGATTTATCATGCGGCTCTCACCACAGAAAAGCCTCATCTAGCAGGAAACAATGATTTGGAGTCTGATCCTGAAGGAGTTGATGCAGATGACAACGGCGATCTTCATCCAGTTGAGAACAGCAAGAGCGAGTTGGTAACCGCATTCGATGACCCAGCCTCGCTGTACCAATATATCTCACCCGTCAGCCATACTCGTCATCCAAGAGTTGCGTTGGGCATAATCGTTTCTTCCAACAAATACTCCAAATCCGGAGTCGAACCATTCACGATCAATTTTCAAGTGGGAAATCTAACGCCACACATACTCACGCTTTCCAATATTGAACCAGTAAGACCGATGGGCTCCTCAGTCACAAATGGGCCGATAGTACGTCTTGTTGAGCAGTCAATCCGAGGTGTGATTGCTCAATATCGACTGGAAATCTTCGGACCTGATACAACCACGCAATTGCTCCCAAGGCCTGCCACCCTTGGAAACAACTCAGAGCGCTTCAAAACTTTGCAACCTCTTCACTGTAGCGAACATGCTGCATGGATCAATAGTCCAAACTATGCGGACTTGTGGTGTAAAGACCTCAAGCTGAAGCTTATGGTTGGCATGCACTACACAATCGATATCATGCCTGCTGGCTCACTCTGGGGTCGGAGAATTATGGATGAGATGATCGAATGTGAATTTCTGAATCGGCGTCTTCCCTCATTTGAAGTTGTAGAATAAGGCATGAACTATGAACAACCACCAATGCCCAATTTTGAAAGGTGGTTTTGGTGCCCCCATTTCTGACCCCCAAACCGGCGTGTCTCCTCGCAATTCTTCCCGGCTGCACGAGGCTGGCTCTCCCAGGGGCAGCGGGGGCCAGACAGTCCCCTCATCGGCTTACAGGGCCGACAATCGAGCGTGTTGCTAAGCTTTTCCAGTAGCCGACATCCCGCGGGGTTTTGTGGCAGACTGGGTTCGGCGGAGTCGCCGTCAATTACTTGTTCTGGTGATCGGGGTCTGCTCACTGTCACAGGAATGTCTGTTGTTTAAACGCAATCAAGTCACTGTCCAGAAATCTGTCAAACAGAAACCTCAGTGAGAGACAGGGAAACAAAATCACTTCATTACTTAATCCAGTTATTCTACCACCAGAAAAACCAACTATTGTGCTACTCCCCGCGACCATCGAATCAAATTTTAAGATGGAGGCTTTGGTTAGTCTATTCTCTCTGGCAGGGAGAACTGCAGTGATTACTGGAGGTACGAGAGGTATCGGAGCAGCGATGGCAATTGCACTAGCAGAAGCAGGAGCAGACATTATCCTCGTCCAGGTTAGTAACGCTGAAGAGCAACTACGCAGAAGGCTTAGATTGAAGAACGAAGAGCACTGATGAAAGATCACCAGCGAGATGAGAGCAACAAGAAAACTTACGACCAAATCAAGTCACTTGGGCGAAAAGTCAGCATCGTCACAGCAAATCTCTCCGACCAGTCATCGGTAGAGAAGCTCATACCAGATCTCGTCAAGGCAGGTCACGACATGCATATCTTGCTCACTTGCGCGGGAATTCAGAAGCGACACCCAGCCCACCAATTCCCTATCGATGACTGGAACACGGTATTGCAAGTGAACCTTACGACGATCTTTACACTGTGCCGGGATTTCGGGGCATATCTCTTGTCTAAGCCGGCACCCGCCACGGGCACACGGGGCAACATCATCAATGTAGCGTCTCTTCTCACATTTCAAGGCGGTATTACTGTTCCAGCATACGCAGCATCAAAGGGTGGAGTGGCACAGCTGACGAAAGCACTGAGCAATGAGTGGGCAGGCAAAGGGATCCAGGTCAACGCAATCGCGCCAGGGTACATCGATACGGACATGAACGAGGCACTCATCGCGAATGAGACGAGGGCGAGGCAGATTCTGGAGAGGATACCGGCTGGTCGGTGGGGGAAGCCTGAGGATTTCAAAGGCGCGGTCGTGTACTTGGCGGGGAACGCATCGCAGTATGTCAGTGGAGAGGTATTAACGGTCGATGGGGGTTGGATGGGCCGGTAGAGAGGGGAGGGAGGTGTGAAGACAGCTGCAGGACCCTCAATCGTAGAAATCATCTGGTTGCAAGGACAAAGCACGTACCTAAGCCAACAAAGCCGCTTGGTCACCTCGGAGGTGAGATCTTCCGCAGTCACGGAATTGGAATAATTCTTTTCAAAAGACACGCCAAGGAAGCCCAGGTCATTGTCATTCTAAATCGTCAGAGAACAAGCGTGAGGAACTCAAGGACAACTCTCCTTCAGCAGGACGGCACGTTTGCGTTCTTCATTTTACAACTACGATCACACACTGCAGGGAACAAGAGCGTGACCAGCGTTGATACATTCATCTCCGGTGTCTGATCAACGCCACGAGGGAGAGTTAACTACGATCCTCAAGCTCCAGCATAGAGTTCATACCTGCATATTTTGGCTCACTTCCACTGCTCGTCTTCTCACCAGGAACGGGATGGATTTCACAAACTCACAGCTTGCACATCGATTGGGTCACAGTGACAAAGAGAAGTTGATCAGCAGCGCTTGGGAGATGGTACTCCAGACGTGATGTCGAACCAATTTTTGCTCAAACGCATCACCGCTCAATAATTTTCAATAACAGTGAATTAACTGGGACACAAATACTCCGCGCTTCTCAATAAGCTCTTAATAATCCTCAATGACCATGGCCTATCGTCCAACGGTAAGCATCTCTAGGCCACCAGAAGGCTGAATACGGCTCGGCGAGGCTGAATAACACCTCTCCTCAATTGACATGCACCGTGATGAGGTCTAGGCACACCATTTCATTCAACAGCTTATTCACCAATGCAACGGTACTTTGTGCATGACTCTTGTTGTTCTCATCCCTATGAAGACTGTCATTTCCCACCTTTGTCGCCCTTGTCCGCTTGCTTCCCGATGTTCTCGTGATAATCAACCATTTATCCCCTGCTGACTGCATTATTTGCCCCCTTGTTTCTAATCACAGAAAGAACGGCTTTGATCTTCCAAACCTGCTAGATATGTACTTAACCGAAAAATCAAGCTTCAACTACGCGTAACAGAAGATTTGGCCAACACACCCGTCCCTTTGAACACTACATCAGATTTAGACAAAACCCTGGATATCAAACCGCAAACACATCGAACAACCACAAAATGGCTACCGTATCAGTCATGCCGAGCCGAACCACCCCTATTCCAAGCATCACCACAGTGGCTACCACATTTACTCGATATCTCCAATATACTCCTCGGGATCTGGCAGATGGCAACCTCGTCTTCAAAAACGCAAAGGTTCCCGAGGCAAACCTCACAGCATCTGCGCTGAATGGAACAGCAACACCCCCACCATATTTTACTGGTCTACATGGTGTTAACATCGAATTGGATGCCAAACTCGTCAAATTGATGTGGCTGACCATCTTTGTCGCGGTTGGAATCACTTTCGTGTTGCGTTTGCTCGAGTTGGGTAATGCCTATATTCGAAATGCTGTCTGCATGACCCGAACACGTCGAGAACAAACCTATTACACTCTCGACCACTTTCCGTTATGGTCGTGGTTGAAAAAAAACCTCATCTACGCACCACTTGGGAAGAAGAGACATAATCGAGAACTTCAACTTTCCTCTGTCATAAATTACGGCACAATCCCCGGGCGAATCCATTTCTTGCTTCTCTTTGTGTACGCTTTAAGTCAACTCGTCTACTGCGTCATGTTGGACTGGAAAACCAGCGACAAGGGAAAGCTCATGGCCGAGTTGCGGGGTCGAAGCGGGATTCTAGCAACCGTCAATATGCTTCCACTTGTTGTGCTCGCAGGTCGAAACAACCCTTGCATCGCCCTTTTGCGTGTCAGTTTTGACACCTACAATTTGTTCCATAGGTGGATTGGAAGGATCTGTGTTCTCCAATCGATGGTCCATGTCTCCGCATGGATGGCTGCCTATATTATGGCAAAAGGAGAGGATGCAACAATCGCTGTCTTCGTCAACAACACTTTCCTCCAGTTTGGGTTGATTGCAGCCATCGCGATATTTATTCTGGCCCTACATTCCCTCTCACCGATCCGCCATGCCTTTTATGAGACATTCCTGCATCTGCATCAATTTCTCGCCCTTGCCGCATTCTTGGGCGTTTACGTGCACTTGTGCTCCAAGATGCTTCCAGCTTTCCCGTTCATTCTTACGGTCGTTGTCTTCTGGCTCATCGAAAGACTATGGCGACTTGGACGAATCCTCCGTCTCAACTATCCTCGACTGGGTGGTAAAACTTCAATGACGGTTGAAGCTCTCCCGGCGAACGCCTGTCGAGTGACCTATCAATTGCCACGTCATATCACCATCAGGCCTGGGAGCCACGTCTATGCCTACATTCCATTGATCTCTCTTTGGCAATCCCATCCGTTTTCAGTTGCATGGACCAATATCGAGTCTGGCCCTCCAATCGCTGCCGACATGGGTTCATGTTCTGACTCGACGGATCTCGAGGGACAAACAAGCAATAAATTGGTTGCAGCCACGGCACCAACCACCGTGTCGTTGATTGTCTGTGCTCGATCCGGAATGACGAAAAAACTGTACGAGAAAGCCTGCGAGTCAAACAACAACAAGCTTTTCCTCAACGGCTTCATCGAAGGTCCGTACGCCGGCCACGACTCCATGGTATCCTACGGTACCGTCATCATGTTCGCCGGCGGCGGTGGCATCACACATCATCTCATCCAGATCCGACACTTGCTGCTCGGAGCAAAGGCTCAGACTGTAGCAACTCGCAAGATCGTGTTAGTCTGGTCCATCCGCGACGTCGATGCTATGGAGTGGGTGAAGCCCTGGATGACCGAGATTCTCGCCATGGAAGGCCGCCGCGATGTCTTATCTATTCGCGTCTACGCAAGCAAGCCTTCGGTTCCAATCAACACGAGCAAGGCCAAACCCACCATGCAAATCATCGAAGGCAGGTGTGATCCCGGCGCTGTCCTCGATGAGATTATCCCACAGCGTGTCGGTGCCACCATGGTCAGTGTTTGTGGACCCGGCGCTTTGGCTGATTCTGTCAGACATCACACCCGTCGGTTCATTGGCTCCGCAGCTATTACTCTAAACGAGGAGTCGTTCACTTGGTGACGTGCCTTCTGTAGACACAAATCGAATTAGCCAGAGTGCTATTCGAGAAGCGATCATGCTTGCTTTCAACAGAGAAAATAACATTGCTTTAGCCAAAATGTCAACCCGAAAATTGATTCTTTCAACTCAAATATTGCCCTCATATCAGGCAAGGTCCTTCCCCTAAGCAAAGCCACTTCAGACGCAAGTAAAGATAAACAGCGTATTCGAAATCGAAATTTAATCAACAATCCACCGAAAACTCGACTGCATGCGTAATATCCCTTGCACAATGATACGTGACTAGCTAAGGCTACAGCGGACATTCCCTTCTCCAAGTTTTTTTGGACCCACACATCATCGATGCCATCGACACCTAGCATGTTGAGCCCTCTGCTATCGATGATACACTCGGCTCGCACTTCGGCGACGTCCTCCAGCGTTGATGCACTGCGGCCTCCCTCTTGACGCCTTACTTCTACTCAAGCGCGGTTGACTCATGGCCGACCCTGTTGATTCTCAGTGCAGCGGCAAGATTCTCGAGCTCCGCTGCTGATGAATCCTGCACATCGCCGGCCTTGTAGCTTCTCGTAGAGGCGTTCGCAACAGCAAGTGCGTCTTCGAAGTCCACGGAATACTTGCGCAAGAGCTCCATGATTCTCGAGACCTCGTGGCGGATTGCATCGTACGGCGTCTCGGCAAAGTACTCTCGCCAGCCCATTTCGTGGATCTGTCTCTTTGACCCCCACCATTTCTGGAATTTCCCGCTCCCGAATACAAGTGGTTCGACATGAGGATGGTTTTGTGCTCGCCACTTTGTAAGACTTGTCCATGTGTTCTCGTCGTGGTGCAGAAACTCTTCTATCTTGGCTCCTTGCATGAGAAGCTCCCGGAGCTCCTCTGATTCTTGCTTCAGATACCATTTGAGGTAAGACACGATCTTCCGATCGGCTTCGCGGCGAATCCAGAAACCGAACACAGGGCCAAGTTGTGTTTGGGCATGTGCTAATCCTCGCACCTCCTGAACCTTCTCGGTGAACAGCTCAAGAGACATGGATGTGTGGTTGCTAAGCGCGTCTAGAGAAAGTTTGAAGAGCATGATATCTGTATGGCGGTAGTTGATCAAGTTGCCCAAACGGTTGTGGTCACTAAGGTGCTGGTCTATGACATCGCTCAAGCGGGTTTTATGGTCCGACCAAATGTCTTGACCCCAGCCCTTTTCGAGCTCGTTGCCAGCTTGGTACATGGCAAATTGCGCTTGAGCCAATTCTTCACTCAAAGAGCCCAAGTCCATTGAATGTTGCCGAAGTGGATGGAAAGCCTGCGTCAAGTTCAACGCGACCTGGAGAGGATCCAGAGGAGGTAAACTTGGCTCGCGTAGAGCTGGCTCGAACAGGTCGAGAATTGAATTCACCAAAGGGGGCACTTCGAAAAAGAAGATAATACTAATCACCAACCATGTCAAGAATGTGCAGAAAGGCGATAATCTAGATGAACGCCGCACCGGTCGTTTTGGTGCACTGTTGGTCACCAATGGACCTCTTCGTCGTATCGTGAAATTTGCTTCCCTTGGTTGAGTGTCTGGTTGGTATCAGAGAGCCAGTCAATGTTAGGAAAAGGGACAAGACCTACAGCCAAAATTCTTGGTAAGGCTGTGGCGCGGGGATTCAGCCATAGTGGTATCGCTGTCACTGTCGCAAGTTGAGCAATCAGTGATATCGTCCAGTTGTTGAGCCATATCGAAAGACCTAAAGATACTCTAGGGAAGTACTGGAGGAAAGTCTTTGGTGATAAGGATGGAAATAGCTTGAGCAAATAAGAAGCGATGGGTTCGAGCTTGAAGAAGAGCAAATCCTCAAGTCTCCATAGTCACCATCTACTATATGCGTTCTTTGTCCAGTAGAATTAGGCCTCTCAACCGTGATAGAAGTGCTTGCAGAACCTCTTATTAAGTTGGCGAAAGTTGACAAAGGCGAAGAGGCCCGTGCATCTTTGTGTCAGCATACATATATGGGAACTTGCATAGAAATAGAAAAAGTGATTTGGACGCACGCAGCTAGAATTGTGCTTTGTTCCTTCCTCTTGGTGAAGACTCACAGTGACTGCAATAACACCAAGCTGCTTGATTGAGTCGGGTTGCTGTTTCCAGTGCAGCGTCAGGCTTGATAGACTCCTTTGGCGATAGTCTACCCTTGAAACATACCGGACAATCTGTCAACGGTGAAACCAGGATCGTCCAATACATTCTAGAGCTCTCATCTTGGGTCCCAGTGTCGTCAGCCACCACGTTGGGGCGTCCATCAAGGAATGTTCGAAAACACAGTCCGCCAGAACGTAAATAGGATGGAGTTTCAAGGGGAGGAGGTGAGACAACGCGAGAGTATTGAGCAGATATAGGAAGGAAGGTGATTCAACCAGCCCCTCAGAACAAGGCAGCAGTGTTTTATGATAAATGAGTGGTTCATCACGTTTTTCGCTCACAGTGGTGGCTTCCCCATGCTGAGTCGAGGATCGAGAGGATCTCGCTCTTCCACTACCAGCGACAAACTGTAGAGCCGATGGCTTGTCTTGGCCCCAGTATGATGTATCTCACACGTAAATTTCGGACAGGTAGATACTGTCGTGTATCTAGATATTGAAGGCACCAGAAAGCTAGCAGTGACAGCATCCCTAGCTAGCCTTCCTCCTTTAGTCGATTTCTCACTTCACACACATATGATTCCAAGTTCCGAAAATCCCTCCCACATTACACGACTTCTAACCTCAGCAACCCAACTGAAGATCCCGGTGCGTCTTGCCGTCAACAGACCATCTCATGATTCATCTAACGAACATATCTGAAATTCCTATTCTCCTTGTCGGTAAGATCGAGGAACTCAAAGTTCGGAGGAAGTTCCTGATGTCCTTCTCTGTCCCTCTTCCTGTTTTCCCGAATGTAAGCCAAGTCCAGAAGGACCGTGAAAAGGACCGCAAACGACAGGATTATGACGATGGTCATTTTGGCGGGAATGTACTGCGGTGCATCCTTGTCTTGGAACGTTTCCGGACCGATGATGTTACCGAGACAGAACGACATCAAAACTATGGCATTCATAGTGATCTTCTTAGAATGTCCACCGTCTACATCGAGTCAGTGACCATGTATGGAGGATGTTCTGGGTGAGATACTCACGATTCGCGGTAATCCAACTGTAGAGCATAGGGAGAGCTTTGAATGTTAGCTGTGCGTCGTCCTCGGATTAAACTCGATACTTACTGGAGCCAACTGTGTTCGTCATAAAATTACCCGCGAGTAACCCCGGTTTGTTATCTGGAGGAAGCCATGCCATCAAAGCTCCGCCGAGGAGTGTGGGAATAATCAGGGCGATAATGAGGGGGCCCCTAGCATTGAACCTGCCTGCAAGCCATGTTCCTAGGCCAACGGAGACGAAAGCAACTGCGCTGCCAGGTAGATTGAGGAGTAGCGTGGTGTAATCGTCATAACCAAAGCTTCATAGAATTAGTGATGTGCAGGACAAGTTATCGAAATGAACCATACTTTGAAATGATAATGTTCGCGAATGAGCTGACAGCCCCGTTTGGCACGTTGGTCGTGATGACGATGAGACTCAAGAGCCACGTTTTGAAATCCAGCAGCACCTCCTTGACTTGCTTGCCTTTGAGCTTCTTGTTCTCTATCCCGGTCTGGTTGCCACGGACGCGCTCGATGATGAAGAGCTTTTCGTCGGTGGAGAGTCGACTTTTCATAGGATTGTCTGGAAGGAAAAGAAAGACAAGGATTCCGACCGAGATCGTGATCAATCCCCACATGAGGAAGAGAATCTGCCAGGACTTGAAGCGCACGTCAGGGTGAGAATTGGTGTAATGAAGGAAGCCATATGACACAAGGCTGGACACGGCTGGTGCGATCGAGGTTCCCTGGTACCAGATGCCCATTCGCACGACTTGCTCCTCTCGCTTGTACCACATAGACGTGAGGATGATAAGGCTAGAGAACTCAGTCAGATGATACTCCGAGAAGTAGATTCCAACCTACCTAGGTGCTGCGGACGCCTCGAGGACACCAAGCAGAACACGAAGTACTACTATAGGTGCAAAACTGTGGCATGCCGCATTGAGCGTAACCACAACGCCCCAAAGAATGACTATTTCGGCAACAGTGAGCTTGAGCCCTGATTAAAGAATGCAAATCGTACCATTGCAAGCCAAGTATTTTGCGGTTGGGAAATGTTGGATCAAATATGACTGTGGGATTTCGCAGAACAAGAAGCTGATATAAAAAGCCATGGCTAGATGACTGAAGCCGTTATCGGGCATATGAGTATCTTCAATGACACCCATTATGGCGGCCGAAGAAACTGTGCAACGATTCAGTATGGTTCTGTCTGCGAACTTGAAAGAATAGTGAAATACGCAAGGTCTTATCGGTGTATTGCAGATAATAGACCGAGAACATCAATGGCATGATCATCCAGTCGACCTTCCGCATAAGCTTCTTCTCGTTGATTTCAGTGAGCTGAGCCGTGGCAGCATGGGCGTGCAGAAATTGGAGTGCTTCGTCGACATCTTTGGCGCCAACGAATTTCTCATCGACGCTCTCGGCACGGGCGACCGTGGCGGTTTGGACTTCGATATCGTTTGCCATGTTTGAGGTGATTGAGGTTGTCGAGCTCGAGCAACTGGCTCAAAATCCTTTCGCGGAGGATGGGTAGACACATTTGAGAATGAGTGTTTATGCTCCATCTTAATCACACCTTTCCAATCTTGTCGATCATCTGCGATCGGCATGCTGGCGTTATCATAACCAGGGGCGGATGAAATGCCGGCGAGGTCTCTCGATGGTTTAGGAAGGTCGTGGCTCATGAAGCAGCGCTAAAGAAGCTTACTGGTCACTGGAAGCTTGTAAACTTTGTATTTTATCACCAGGCCTCGTAACTTGAGGTGCGCTCGTTAGGAAATCTGCCGTGGAGAAACTTATCGGGAAACAATGACTGGTAACTTCCTAGATAACCAACTCCAACTTTTAGAGACGCGCTTGATATGATGCGGGGAAATAAACTTTGTTAGCCAACTTGGTCTCCTTGAAATACGTTTATGCGGGCGAAAAGAGGAGTCGTCAGCGAGCCCTCCAACCTTATCATAGAAGCAGTTTACAACGATTGCCGTTGCTGCTCTCAATGCGCTGATCTCCTATCGGTATATTCTCCAACTGACTCGTGGATCTCCGAATAAGTAGGTATGATCCTAGTTCACTCTCCACCGTTTTTTTGGTCTTACGCAGACTATGCGTCCCTCGACGGTAGATTAAAGCAATTCCACCACAATCAGTCCACCCGGATTCGACTGGTCGTCCATGTCATGAGCCAATGGGTATACATACCAGGATGATGTTATGTGGTCGAGCTGAGGTTCACGTGATTTATGCTTTTGTGTGTAGTTGACAAGTCTCTGAACGAGCACTCACCTCGCTCTGAGTGTACAAGCCAGCAGGCATATATGCTGTGTTGACGATCAATACAGATGGTATCCACATGACATATATATCAAAACATGGTGCCCAAACCAATTGTGACCAACGCGACCAGGCCCAATAACCCCCAAACACCCGTCGAGTGGCTTTTCAAACTCAGCGCAGCATCTTTATCTCCGCCGCCACTGCGGCTTTGATTGTCAGTCGAAGAATTCGATGGCGCTGATCCCGTCAAAACGATACTCTCGTCCTTCCCATCAAGATCCAAGTCTAGCCGCACATCGGTCTGTCCCAAAACGGTCGCCACAACCCAACGAGATGCAACGTTTGTATATTCATCGTAATAGCTCCAGTGAGCTGTGATATTAATAGGTTCACTCCCCACGGCGCAGACAGGATCACCCGCATTGCACCACATTGCTAGGATGTCATCGTATTTGTTGAGGTCCGCAAGTTGCTGTCCTTGACGACCCAGAACTCCGTTGAAGGTCGATCCACGTCCGATGTTGTAGGATTGGTTGGTGGTGAAACGAGGTGCGCCAAATGTCACAGCGGCGGCAACTGCGATATGTTAGAATTGCTTGATCACGCCAAAAGAGTGTCGTGTGACTTACTGTTCGATCCTGGCGTGGTATCCCTGGATAACGGAGGATTCGGGGGCTGGTCGCATCCAAAAAGAAAGCCTCCTCCACCGCCCAGAATATCCCCAACCACACCTCCTCCCTGTGAGTATCCAGTCAAGACTAGTCGTGAGTCGGGACATCTTTGAACATATTCAGTCATCTGAGCCTGGCCAGCGGTAGCACCAGTGTGTGCTGATTGACAAAAGATCCCCGAGAATGATATGTTTGCAGGATAGACGACATCCTCATAGTCACACGAGACGCCGGTTTCCTCAAACAATGAGCAGAGAACACCCAGCATTCCTCCGCCACGGCCTGGGTAGGGTTCATCTGAGCCGCGAGCACTAAAGATTCTGATATCGTTGCAATCTTGAGGAACGTGTGGGATCACATTGTAGACTTCACCCTCTGCCGTGTGGTCATACTCGCTTCCATCCTCAGGGAGAGGCTCCCCAGTCACCGGCGGCGGAGGTTCCACGGCTGGGTCAGCTTCAGGCGGTGGTGTTTCCGTAGGCACTTCAGGTGGTATTTCAGATGTTATCGTGAATGTTACATCTGGTGTGGTTTCGGGTGTGACTTCTGGCGGAGGACTTTCCTCTTGTGAGAGTACTGGTGTTGATCCAAGGATAAGGGTGGTGGTGATGGCTGCTAACCAGATGAACTTCATCTTTCCTCTTCGATCCTTTAGCTGAGAACCTCTTGTCTGCCCCTGCCTATCAACACAACAGCCTTTCCCCAAACCGATAACGCCGTGGTCCGATGAACAGTAATGGATAGCCCGTGATGGTGAGAACCCTGATTACACCGGCGGCTTCACAAGCTATTTTCTTCCTTTCCAAGTAAAATTAAGGGAACGCTGGTAATTTGATATTTCGTAAATCGTGGACGTCGGTCAATACTGCGGGTAGTTTTTCATGGATTAAAATGAGTGTAAACGTGCTGAATGTCTATAAAGCAACTGAACGAGCCTGAATGGGGACTGAAAACGAAGGAGTTGACTGAAAGTGATTGGAAGGTTAGCTAATGATGAAAGACAGTAAGAATAACAAACAAGAATGATTCAGTTCATGCACCCCAGACAGACATAACAAAATAGAAAAGGGCGATCGATGGTGTTTTTTCATTTATGCACGTCTCATGTAGGTTCGGCCTTGTAACAGGGTCCCAGATATGGATAGGTCGAATCAAAGTTCTCAGAGGGATTATAATTGGAGACAGTACCACTAAGTAGGCGGGAGAACGTCATCTGGGCTTGGAGTGTCTCTAGGCACTGACTTGGTCCAGCTTGCTGATTCGGTTGACCGGCAGCTTGTGGGGACGGTGGGCTTGGGAGTGCGCGTCCAGGGGAGAAGCCAAGGCTGGGAGCCGCCTGAGCACCGGTTCGACAAACAAGCATCCGGGAGGAGCAGCAAACAAAACAAAATTTACTCGTACGGATACATCTCTCAAGATAACAAAGAAAGAGTACCAGAAGTGCAGTGAAGTTTTGAAGTCGACATGCTAGTTGGAAGAGGCCAGGAGAAGCAGCCTTCCCGACGTCTGTATTTGGGGGCTATCGAAGACCCAAGGCAAGGAAGAGCACCGCTCAGTGGCCTGGGAAACACCCTCAGCTCATGGCACGTTCTTGGCCGCTGCTGCGAACAAGCATGGTACCTAGGTAGCTTCCGTCCCCTATTCGAATCCTCACAGCTATGGATGGTACTGGAGCACCCTAGGCCCCTTACCTAGTAGGCACTGTGGTAGGTACACAGTATTGAATTTGATGATATTGTGGCGTTTGTGGATGACTCCAGTGTCGCGTGCCCAGATGTATGGGTGGACTCGTTGGCAGATCAGCCCTAGCTTCGGTGGCTTGGTGCCCAGCTTTGACTGCCAAATCAATCTGCCTCATGATCGGAATTATCCATCCGGGGCTACCAAACACTACTTGAACCTTCAAATGATCTCCTTTTGTTCTTAATCCAAGCCTCGCCTTTCATACCTCCTCAGGTAAGTACTATTATACTCACCTTGCCTCATTTACCTCATACAACTTTTGCACTGCCCAGGACGAGAAGTCGGTCTCTTGGCATTACGACTCCCTACCTAAGTACCTAGGTACTTCGTCCTGGATACTACTCCACTCACTATTCTCCATGCGATTCGTAGCTTGAGACCCCCTTTATTTCAGCATAAAACACTTGCAGCTGGGCTCCGATGTATGCGGAGCTGAGTATCGGTAGTAAGGTGCTGTTCACAATATTTCATCTTACCCATGTATGGAATAAAACACTTTACGGTCGTGGCAGATCTGATTTATTGGCTCCTTTGCCATCGTTTTCAGCAAGGGAAATGCAGTATTCTTGAAGTTGTAAATATATGAATTCGCTGCTGAAGCCTTTCGAGGATACCAGCATGAACATGTGGCTGCCGTGTCAAGATCTCAATCGCCGCATAGTTGGGCCTCCATGCTTTGGTCGGGTTGAACACACTTCAGCCTCAGTGTTATTGCTATCCACAACATCTCGGAGTTCATTCCCATCTGCTAGTTAGCCACTTTCCGCTCTCTGCGCAGCACTGTGGACATTCATTTCTCTCCTTACCAGTGTGGCTTTGGTATTTCAGACATGGCTCTTTGTCCACAATGTTCTAGCCCGCTCCCCAAACAGCGTGTCAACTCGTGTTCTTGTCTACTAATAATACTCCCGCCCACAGAATCACAATCATTATTGTGCGACGTCGAGATCATGTTGCTGTGCAGTGAGAAAGACAAACAAGACAACTGTTGCTGACCCGTTTGCCCTTGACAGGACATCCAACACGCGACCTCATCCGCGAACGAGGCACACTGGGAGTTGGCGTCCTTCAAGAGACTTCTGACTTCTGAATTTTTCTGCGAGCCATTGTCCGTGGACACAATTCTTCAGCAAATTTCAGTGCTTCAACCGTGTATGGTTAGATTCTTCGTAGGAGATAACAGCTGCCAAGAAGTTGATGCTCTAAGCAGCCACAGAGGGCTCAAGACTACAAATAGTCTTGACAGTATCAAAGAGCACCCATTGAGACTGGCCAACACTGCGGCAGCCTCCACGAAAATGATTGCATTGGCCGCGAGAGTTTCTCATACTAGATAGGCTGATTCAGCACAGTGTTGTGACGCTTCACGACTTGGCTGTATGTACGGCTCGCAAGGCTCTCGCGTACTTTCCTTGTGCCCACCAGTGCTGGTAGTCGGCAATGCATGTCACGGTATATGTACTTTAATATTTTCCCTGCGTCCTCCTGGCTTTACTCATCCCTGCCGTTCTCAACTCTCGAGAGTGGGAAGTGTGGCTCCCAACAATTGTTATGTTGCCTCTATTCATCGATCGACACCACAAATACAGTAGTCTTGCGGATTGGGCACGCAGCAGAAAATGTCTCGACACGAGACTGGAAGATTTGAGCTCGATGAGCCAGAGATAACTGATTTCTTTGATGTCGATGGGCCACTCTCATGCGCCAAATATCTCGGATTTCCCACCATCAACGATTTCTGCAACTTCCTGGACAGTTCTTCCTTTCGGCCTTTCTATGAACAGTACGACCAGTGGGACACCCAACAAAACCTGCACCAGGTATCCGTCGAACCGTTCTTCACAATCCTAGATCTGATCGTGAGTCGGGATAAGAAGTGAGTGACCATGATACGCAGCCTTGCAAAGTCTAACGATAGCGCAGGAGCCGGACCCAGTACGACCATGGCCTTGTCACCGGACAGCCCTCACCCTGGTGGCGTAGAGTTGAATACATCTTATCAACCATCCTTCAGGTTTTCTACAAGAATTACAATGCATCGCGACTACACTGTATTGGTCAAGAATTTCCTGCAGAACCCACTCCTGCACGTTGGAACAACATCTGGAACATCTTTCGCTTCTGCGTAAAGTACGACTACTTCTCCGCAAAGTCACAAATGTGGGTCCGAAGCTGCAGTCTCCTGGAACATACCATTGTGGCGCCATCATACATGGCACTAAGCGCGGAGTCTGAAGATAAGGCGAAGGATAGAGGCTACCGCATCACCTGGGAAAATATGCCTGTCAACACTCCACACGCACTTCTAGAAATTCCAATGACGGTGCTACTCCCCGCCCGGTGCTTCGACTCATACCGCATTCTCCAGCACTGGATCACTGACCAGTATGGGCTCCTATGGCGAAAACTCAAGATTGACCATATCGAGTTTCGGGTACTTGATGGCTCAGAGACCTTCGAAGAGGCAGAGCGTCGTGGATCACCGTGGAGAACACTCCTACGATACGTGCAAGAGGGTCGGGCCATGAGTTTCAGCTTCTACACAACCAGGTCACCAATGGGGAGCAGTAACGACGAATATTTTGGTTACAAAGCTCCCAATGCCTCTGCTTTCAGGAGAACCTATGTGATTGAGGCGAATGAACTAACTGATGAAGAGTGGGAGCGTCCCAACAATTCCGAGCCATCAACATTACCGAAGAAACGGGGCCAGCCAAGTGAGGACCTGCAGCCAGTAGAACGACAGCGAGCCGAGCCACCAAAGAAACTCCGCAAGCCCAGTACCATGGTCAAGAAGCTTCGACGCATTCGTCAAAAGAGAGAACCCGGTGAGACGCAAGAAGAGGCTCGTGTCGCAAATGAAGTGGATCAGAGATCGGAATGGGATGCTTCCTTGAGGAGGGGAAGTCTGAAGGTGAAGAATTGGGCGACATTGGCATCTGCTACACGCATCCCCTGTGCTACCCCTGAATTGATCAGCGAGGACAAGCCAGCTAAAGAACCCGATCAGCAGGTCACAAATCCTGCACAGTGAGGCATGTTTCTGACCTTGAGGCCAGCAACATAATGCTGGTGATGAGTCAATGATAACATTGGAATGATTGGAAAGGCTCTGGCGGGATGCTATCGACGTCGAGTCTGTTGGAGTGAAGCGATATCAGCTAGGAAGCTCCCAGCATGAACATTCAGTTCTCATAGCCCTTCACTCGATCTCAAGATCGTTGAATCGTTGGGTGAATGGATAGTCTGCATGGAGCACTGCGATTCAGCCTAGTTAAAGGCACATGCATTATGAACAGATAGCTTCGAATGTCTAAGACGTGGTACGGAGCACATCACGCTTCTACAATGAGATGATACACAAAATCGTTCTACGGTCTAAGTTTAATCTACCCAGGAGATAGCTTTAGCCTTAGCTGCGAAGCATTTTCTCTGCCGTTGTTCTTCTGTCAACCGATTGTATGTCAATGTTTCAGTTCATAGTTGCCTTCAGCCATTCGAATTACCACACGGTAGGAGGATCATCATGATGAGTCCATACTTTGATCTGATGTTTAGTAGAACGCCTGTCTTGCTTACACTGGGACGATCAATGCAGAAACTTTGATTCACAGCCGGAAACACCCCTCTGACGTGGTATCAACCTCTCCCGTTGGGAGCTCTTGCCACCCTGCCACTACCATCGTACCTACCGTAGAATGGAAGCAGCACATCATCTACTCCTACCTTTCAGTTTCGTTCACCATTCCTCCATCACGCTCTCCAAGCTCATGTCTCCTCCTTACTTCTACCGACATTTCCGGATATTGGTTTTGAACGGATGGGGAATTTGAGCTAGAAGAGAGACCTCAAGTATGAATTGACCCTACTCAAACGGCATAATGACTGACTGGTTTTAGTTTCCCACCCCAAACATGCCAAAGCACAAGCATCTTCGATCTGAAGATGAACCTTCAGCCATTGTTCCCACCTCACGCTCAACTTCACTGTTAGTTACCCACAACGATTCGGGAGAGAAGCTCAACTCTATTGCAGAGTGGCTCAAAGATGTGCCACATCCCACTACTCTTGATCTGTCGCACGAATCTACAGGAGATGAGCTCGACTTGACTGCGGAGTCGTCCATAGATGACTCGGATATTGCATCAACAGGGGAAATGGCAGACTTGCTCGATGCACATGATCTTTGTTAAGATCGAACCAACAATGCACGCCAGCCACTCAAGAATATTGCCAGACCTCTATCATCAGGAGAGCAACCATTGCGTGAACTCACTGATGGCAGGGACTCCACGAGTTTAAATCCTGTTGATGACTTCATCGAACCACTGTCACAAATGAAGAATGGCACAACCACCTGCCCTTTCAGACCTGCATGTGGGATGACCGGCCACTTCAAGAGCAGCAAAGCATGCGAGATCCACCTCAACAAGATGCATGACAACAAGTGTAAATTCTGTCCGAGAAGATTCAACTTTTGGACGGGTTGGTTGATCACTACCAATCGCAACATGGCGAAGAAAACCTTGTGGAACTTTTCTACCCTTGCCCTGCACTGATCACACGCATGGGAGTTGTTGAGGCGTGTGGAAAGTTGTTTGAGAGCAAAGAAGAGCTGAAGAAACAAAAGGAGAACACTCATCACGCTGCCTGTCCTCGTTGTGGCGATTTGTTTCATTCGCGTGTTTTTTATACTCATCTGAGCGTACGCAGGGGCAGACGCCGCGAAGCTCACGAGACCGCACATCTTCCGATCTACAAGAACCATTACCAGGCGCATCTTCACCTTGGACCAGCAGCAATCAGAGCCCAGATCAATATTTTCATCACTTTTGCATCACATCTCACGCTCGACGAAAACCTCCATATGACCGAAATTTAGGGCGGAATGCCAACGTCCGAGCCTTCAACCTTACTCACAAGAAATGACATGGGGGCCGTCTAAAAACTCAAAGACAACCTTGACCTTTACAGTTCAGACATATTCACCTTATTTGAGCTGCTTGTCTCCGAATCGACTTCCCTCGATGTGATTCACAACGTTGTTTCAAAAATCAACTCCTGTTCGGCTTTCGCGGCAAAGGTACCTCACTTCCCGTTATCTCCAGATATACGTCCAGAGAAACGCTGCCCGGGCCCTCCAGGCTTGAGTGGTTGTCCGTGGGCGTCAAAAGAGTCACAGCACTCCTACGAGTTTCTAGTGGCCTCAAGGGGCAATACCCGACTCCCAGTGTGGTCAAGGAACTGCTTCCGCTGCGAGTTACGCAATTTGTTGCATTTGAAAATTCGCCAGAGTGATGGCAAATGCTGTCAAGTCATCAAATCATCGTCTGTGATTATGGTTTTTGTCGAAAAATTCAAATCAAAGTTGGAGAAGGTGATTACTGTGAAGAGCATACACGTAATACGTGCAACAATCGAACAGCCTCGGCCGATATTAAGGTATAGAGCTTCTAATAATGGCTGGCAGCATGCATAGTCAGAGTGCCTCCGGTGGGGTTCTGGAAGGAGTTCCTATTCAGCAGGAGACCTGCCATGCATTGTTATCAATACCAGAAGGCAGCGTCGGCACTGTGAATGAAGTCACGGCTTTGGGTGCAAGTGCTGGAGACGAGTTGAGGCAACAGGAACCTACAAAAGTATGAATTGATGATGTTGTGGTCTCGTGAGCCTGAAATGTAACGGAACAGAACTTATGCCTCTATTCATGTTGCATGTCTTATCATTCGATCTCATAGAAATGCATTCGCCTTTCTCGACCATGACACGTGGACGAAGCTGACTGAAGCAGTTCCGAGACCCTTGTGCGCGTATACCTTCGAGGGACAACCCAGATCATCCCGCTCATTGCCTTCCTACCAAGATCGTCTGTTGCCAGTTCCGTAGACCAAGGACTGAACAGAGCTCGGCTAGAACAGTCGACATGGCATGAAAGTGCTGGCCTAAATCAGTGATCAGTGTAATTCTGTTCCGCACATCCGGCTCGTATTTTGACAGACCGCGCGACTCGCCCCGTCCTCGCTCTCATACAGTAGTGCTGCAGAGGTCTACGTAGGCGATGCAACGTGGAAGCAAGCGCAGCTCTTGGCCCCCTCCGCCGGAGGGATTGCCGTCTTTGTCTGGGGCCAGGGAGTCCGGCTGCGTTGTCCGGCGATTTTGTTACTTTTCGCTCTATTATTGCGGGGAGGTTCCAATCATGATCAATTCGCACGGTACGTCTGGTACTCTGTTCGCTTCCTGGATTGGAATCTTTTCTTCAAGATTTATTCAAGTCATTATCACTACACTATGAATTTAGGATTTCCGGGTAAAGGAGTGTTCAGCCTATTTTTGCATTATATTCCATGATTTTCTCAGACATAGCTGGAGAAGTCTTTTCCTAAATCTTCGACCTGTGCAAATTCCATTCATTCTCATGTGCCAATTCGTCGTTCTTTCGTTCGAGGTGGGAGCTCAGATCTAACTAACACCTTTCTGCGCGCGGTCCGAAAATCTTGCAACAAAGCTGCACGAAGTGGATGGCCGAGGCCAGACCATGACTTGCAGTAGTAGTTAGGTGATCGAGTGCTACCTGGCGGTTGTCGCATTCGCTGCCCGTGCTTCACAGAAAGCGTAGTATCTCTGCAGATCTGGGAAGTCTGTAGTTGAGTCGGAAGTGGTAGAGTACGTCGCAGCGCACGCTTGACAAGACCGAATTGCGACCATGAACTCCCCTTCATATGGACACAGTATGTCAGGAACATAGCCCACGTGCGTGCCGATGAGGTTGGCGGAATTGTATGTCCGATAACACTCCTTGGGGGCTATGCCGACTTGCTGGCGTCGAGCAATCTGGGCCAGTGGGTTCCAGCTCCTCACACCTCTTCTGGCCATTCTTGGGGTATAAGTGTGAGTCGGAAGGGGGCTATTCCAGTCTGCCCACCCGGTTGTGGTGGTGGTGGTGGTGGGAGGAGGAGGTGGTGGAGCGACGCAAACTTCTTGGCCATAGATGTTGAAGATGTCAAAGCTCAAGCCAAAGTGCTCCGGGTTGAGATTGAAGTCCCCGGGATTGGGCGTGTACCACGCGCAATCTGCGTCAGTGGGATTGGGCCAAGATGCATTGACAAAGTCTTCGGGTACAACGATTTCAGGAATATCCTGGCACTCTTCAGGAGCACAAACGTAAGAATCTGCTGGAGGGTTCTGTTCGAAATTGCACCCGATCTGCGGTGGAGTGCATAGTTTTCCGGGTGGACATCCCCAAAGGTAGTCGCTGGGCAATGGATGCTTGGCCGTATATGTTGGATTCACTATCCTCGAAGTACAGGTTACCAGCCCATCCAGTGGAGTTGTCGGGCAAGCTGAGACAGTGGTTGTAGGACCAGGAACGTTGGAAATGACTGTGGTGGTAAGCTGATTGACGATGGTGCTTAGATCAACTTGAGTCACGGTCTGTTGATTGACCACTGTGCTCAAATCTACTTGAGTGATTGTTTGCTGATTAACGATTGTGGTGGGAACGGGGATAGTTGTTGATTCGACCTGTACTTTCGTCACAGTATCTGTGAGATAGACTAGATTGGTTGACCAGACGGTTTTCTCGTAGTACAAAGTTGATACAGAGTAGACTGTGGTGGTCACTGGCTGGCAAGTGCTTTTGCTCTCCCACCCGCCATCATCCCCTGCAAGAGCGAGAGCAAAGTAAACAATTGACACAAGGCTGGACCAGCCCAAGTGACTAACAGCCATAATGTTCTGTATTATCGAACGAGTGACTGCCTTCTAGCAACAATGACAGTGCGGTAGCAAATCCAAGGTTAGGCAGAGACGACTCAAGTGAACGAGGATCGTGGCCGGCTTATAAGACGGTTGAACACTCTTCAATTTCTTGTTATGGCTTGAGAGAAGTCGCCTTGCCTAACTTAGGACGTAGCAAACACCCAGCGGTGGAGCGGTACCACCATTAGAAGCCACCATGAAAAGTAATGAACTAGCGAGTAGGCCACCTCAGCATCATGTATTCATCTTACGCATCGGGGCGACACAAACCTTGCCCGGGCCACCTTCGTCAACAAAGCTCTCCGCGTGCTTTATCGAGCAAGTTCTCAGCCTTGAAAGCCAAGAGATGATGCTAGGTCGCAGAAACACTCCGGTTGGAAAATCTGATAGAGGCGAAGTCAATGGAGCCTCAGAAGAACAGGATTGGTACGCCTCCTCGTATGCGGACGCCTCTTGCATTGTTGAACTCCGTAGCTAGTCAGTCCTTGCATCAGACCCGAGGAGGTATCAACTAAGTCCCCACTTCCTCAGACAAGCACACTCGAGTAGAGGTACTCGGTAGTGAGAGAGGGAGGTTTCCATTGATAGACTCATGGAATCGGGACGAGGAGAGATGGGCTGGGTCTGGAGACAAAAGCATTCAGCCTCAGAAAGTCCGGCTTGTGTTGTATGATGTATCACATCAAAATCCCCCGCATGCCCAGCAGCCGGCCCGATCGGGAATGTCCTTTGTTGAAAGAAGCATGGCAAGATAAGGGACTTGGAAGACTATTGGATGGTGGCACGGGATGTGATGCGCGGGGATTAACCACGGACGGCTGGGGACGAGGCGGAGGGCTCTATTTTTCTCCATTTGCGGCTCAAGTGGAGCCAACAGCACAGACTTGAAGTGCAGTGAGCCTGAGCCGCGAAGACGCTCGGGCAGGTATGCTGCTTCAAGACGTGGTGACTTTGAGAAAGGCACCGTAGTGTCTTCCATCACATCAGTCAATACTACTTGTTAATTGCACTTCACGTCTGTGGATCTGCGTGGCGTGCATCACGCGGGGTGCTCAGACAGCACACCAGTCTTACCCGTTCTGGCCCGTGCGTGTCGCTCTGACCCTCCAAAAGGAAAGTCAGAAACTCAGCCTGATCTTTCTTGCACACGTTCAAGCGTGTCGTTGAGCCTTCTTCCGTTTGGAGTGTCGACAAATGTAATCAAAACCTCCTCAAGTTGTGTTCAGCATCAGCAGCAGAATCGAAACCTGAAGCGACAGGGATGAAAAGGGTGGAAATTGTGTATAAGGCTGTGTTCATGTGCCATAGGATACAAGTAACAACAACCTTGTTATCGTACCTACATATTTATCCGTTTCGAAGGAACTTTTGTTTATTGATCGGCCTGCATTAGTTAGCCTACCCATCGCTTTGTCCACCAAACCCCATGCACATGGCGGCGGTCTGGCTGCATGGCGGACAACTATCCCGAAAAGTAGATCAAGACAAACCTCAAGCCGAGAGATGTGCACAGTCCTTGCATTAGTATCAATCGAGTATCATACGAGGTAATGGAGGCGCCCAGAAGGTAACCTAACAATCTCGCGGCTGAGTGAGGCTTCCACTCCTACGATTCAGACGCCCGAAGAGACATCTCCCAATCTTTCACGATTCCATGGGCGATGCCAAATACAATGCAGTTCTCCCTGAAGTTAGCAGATCGAGGAATCATACATCTTCGATGTTGTAAACTAACATAGGATCGTTCTCCTGCAGAGAATCGGCGGGTGCAACACAACAGACAGTTCAGCCTGACCGCTCATAGTCCACAATTCCGCGACAACTTTGCCGTTGCCCACTTGAAGGTGGGTCCATACCGATGAATGAGATGGATTTGGTGCCCACGGTGCAAAATATGAGAGCGCAACACGGTATGTGCCCGATTCCAGAACGTCAAATACGAGAGGTCTTCAGATCCTCCAGGCAGTGCACCCTCTCTGCATGCAGCCATCGGTATTCTTGGCTCGAGTCAAGCAGGGTTGAAGCAGGGTAGCTCGTGAGCAGCGGGAAAAGAGGCATTTCTGCCGTATCATAGAGACTTTGACACCTTCCCTGCTCTTTCTCCTCTGCTAGGTGGCAAATGGCCCCGAAGCAGCCACTTCTGTTCTGTTGCCGGGTTATGAGATCGTCCACCCCTCCAGCCCACTTCTCCCGCCGACTGGTGGCTAGATCATGCACTTATCTGCTACAAGATGATGCACTATACTCTGGTTTGAATTAATATCTAGCTATCTACACTTCATCAAGCATCATATACCCAGTATGAAGACCACAGTACGCGTATCTCTGCAAGCGCTTCTGCTAGTGATTTCTTTAGTCGCTGCCGACTATAACTCTGCAGAGATATGTTCTTGGGACAGACCAAGAGTTGGTTTGATCAGGACTGATATCTATCTAGAAGGGGGTACATTAGCACTACCCAAAGATGGAAATTGCAAGAGTCCTTCAACTGCAGAACCACTCACTGGGTTGCTGTTCAAACTCGATCTGTCCGCTCCATTTGACATCTCGAATGGTAACACCCCAGCTATATTCCATTCCATTGCTGAGGGAACGATGAGCAATTTCTTCTTCGACGGTGCATTATTCTATGACTATGATGAACTTTACGCATGGGGGTAAGACAGTCACCAATTCGTTGCAAAAGATGAACACACTAACATCTCGGCTTCATAGTGGCACGCCACACACTATCGGGGATACGACTTGGCCATTCACTCTGAGCTACCCTTTGTATGAGGCCACTGACGGTTCAAACAATTCGCTTACCCCAATCACGAATTATGCTCCCGAAGATCGAAATTTTCGTCCTCGTACGAATGGTGCGGGAATAAGCGTCCCCTCTGAAGACCTCGGATTCTACTTCGGTGGCATGTACAACGACAATGGTGCAGTATTTACCCAGACGAACCCACCAACGAATCGATCCACGCAGCTCATTGTTGTTTCAACGGTCAACCAAGGCCGCGCATCTTGGCAGGAGCATATCCCAGATCCAAACGGCATAATCCCGCCATGGAGAGCAGATGCTGGTCTTGTTTGGCTGCCAACGTCAGCCCAAGGTATACTTGTCGTCATTGGTGGTACAACAACGCCAACAGATATAGGTGGTGATGCGAGTAAGGGAAACGCCACGACTTCGCACGATTTTCTCAAACAGTTCTCCATATATGATATATTTACTCAAAAATGGGCAATTCAATCTCTGGACTCCAACTCTGGATTCCCGAATACTGCGCTGGCACAGTTCTGCACCGCGGTAGCATCTAATGAGAACGGGACTGAGCACGATATATTTGTATATGGAGGTTGGGATGGGAACTCAAGCTTGCCAAACAGTGATGTTTGGGTTTTGAGTGTTCCCTCATTTACTTGGAGCAAAGCGGACAGCGGTAAGCGAGCCGGTGTTGCAAGACAGGGCCATACCTGCACCTCTCCCTACCCCGACTCCATGCTTGTTGTTGGCGGCACGGCGGAGTATGGACTTCCATTCGACATCAACCAAGCTGTTGATGTCTACGACTTGAACGAGCTCCAATGGACCGGTACTTATGATCCATACCCCGAGAAACATCAACAGTACCAACGTAACTCACTCATTCAAGATGTTGTCTCTAAAAGGCCAGTTGCAGATTCTATTGACCCACTTGTGGCTGGGTGGTTCAACCAGACTTATCAGATGGACAAGATTAAAACCTACCCTTACAATGTCTCGCGACCTACAACAGCTGGCAATCCTCCACCTCCAGCGAACTCCACCCTTCCAGTCCTTCCGACGGAGGGCCATCATAAAAACAGAGACTGGGTTGTGCCCGTCGCGGCAGCAGTCCCCAGCGCGTCTGTTGTGCTCATCATCGGACTTGCGATCCTACTCTGGCGCCGCAAGAGGAGACTCGAGTCTGAAGATGTCAATTCAAACGCGCAAAACAGGCCAAAGAGCCGGATTGTGCCCTGGATATGGGCGACACACCAGTCACATAAAGAAGTAGGATCAGACACAATGACAGAGGTTGAACAGGCCCCACCAAAGTCCCCGGAGCCTTTGTCCCCAGGACTTCAGGAGCTCGCTGATACACAGAAGAGGGGCTACTTCGCATCCGTCCTGTCGAACGACAGCAGTCATCACCGTTGGTCTTCAACAACTCCAGCGAGATCCCCCCTGAACTACGACATTCATCAAGAAGTGGAGGTCCCAGACAACCCTGTACACGAGATCGAAGGTGAACAACGACCGCTTCCAACTGATCAAGTGAACTATGATATCAGAAATCAACCCATGTATCCACCGACCATCGTGAGTGGTGGAAATCATGCTTTCTCAACCACTGGGTCGCAGTCATCTCCCGAAGACTGGCAACATTCGGGGCCACTAGGAGGCAGTCTTGCTCCTGCTCCAACATCACCACGAGGCATTGCGATTTACCCAGAAGGTGAATATGCTCATCCCGACGGCTTGGGTCCACTCGACGTATCGCCTCTAGTGGATAGGCCGAATCAAAGGCCAAGACACCGACGACACAATTCCAGCGTGAGTAGCGGCATGTCGTTGCCATCCCCTGGCGAACAATCACCCCAGTCGATGCCAAGAACTACCAGAAGCCTCTCAGGCGACCATAACGTTACCACCACACCTAGCGTTCAAGATGACGACATCCAACGAGCAAATCAAACGTACTAATTGCATACTCATTCATTCACATACTAATTAGCTAGCTAGCTGCAGCACATCGGTTCTTCATTTCTTGGAGATTATGTTAAATATGGAAGATGATCCATTCTTCGGTCATTATTGAGCCAGTAAATGGCCTCAAACGCTAGGAGAAAACTTACCTAGGTAGCTATCGATTCAAATAATACAGAGTAGCAAAATAATAGCAAAAGATGATCTTTGAGCTTCTAGAATTATTTCGATACAGAATTAAGTAAAAAAGAATGCACAAGGGTGTGTAAGAGGTTAGGAGTTTGAAGTCAGCTATATAACCCAAAGTCAAAGAGGGTGGCTGTGAACTCCTCTCTTCAATAAAAGTGGTCAAACGACGCGAAACCCGAGCATGTTGTGTCAAGTGATTCGTCTAGTGTTGTCGTCTCTATCAGCGGTAGACAACCACATATACATTAGAACCCAGGGGGACGATCATCAGGTGGTTGACTATTCTCATCTTCGAATGACATTCTGTTCCTGATCTTTCCAATGCCAGAGATCTCGATCTCTACCACATCACCATCCTTCAACCATGGAGATGGTTTCATAAATGCTGCCACACCGTCCGGCGTCCCTGTCATGATGATCGTGCCGGGCCTCAAAGTGATACCCCGACTCAGGTGCCTTATTAGTGCTGGGACATCAAATATCATACTCGCCGTCGTAGAATCTTGTCTAACTGCTCCATTCACATGCGTCAATATCTTAAGGGATGAAGAGTCCGTCATTACATGTCTCGAGACGATCACAGGCCCGATCGGCGCAAATTTGTCCATGGATTTTCCATAGCCGTGCTGGCCGCTCGAGCGCGTCTTGTCCTGCCAGTATCTCGACGAGATATCGTTACCGATTGAATAACCGAGGACGTAGTCTAGTGGGTCTTTCGATGCAGGGATGTCTTTGCACTCTTTGCCAATGATTACACATAATTCGGCCTGGGAGTGTGTCAATCGTCGCTTTTCCTGCCACAACGATAAGTCTGGTGCTCACCTCATAGTCCAGTTGCCATGCCTCCTTGTGAACCGGAATGTCATCGTACGGATTTGCGAGGGCATCTAGTTCAGATTAGCACGGGGCTGCTCCTCAATAACAATTTTCATCGGTAATCAGCTTTGCGTACCTGGATACTTGACGAAGAGGATCGGAAAAGGTGGTAATTTTAGCTGAGAAACACCTGATCAGGGAGGGCTGCCATGAGAGACAGCTTCGCAACCTACATTGCCTTCCTCGGCATGCGCCTTGTAATTTAGACCTACGCCGTGGATTATGGGCGTGGTGGCCAAGGGGCTCAATATCTGGCTATCTTAGAGATGTTTTAATGACATTAGTCTTTGATCGGAGTATACCTTCGCAATAGTGGCCGTCTTGTCGGAGAGTTGGAAATCCGGATCCCAAGGGGTTTTCCCTGAGTATGTTTTGAGCTTTTGTTGTAAGAAATCACCTTCTGAGCCTGGGCCACCTGCTTCACCATAGTGAATGTTGCCGTTCTCGTCTTCAAACCTTAAGAGATACTTGAATGCGTTCATGTTGCTAAGATGCTTCTAATCAATGACTTCCATTTGGCAAGATGCGATTTTGATCGCAAGACGACAAATGTCTACAACTACTCCTTATATTTGACACTTACCGTATGTATCACATCACCCGTTGCTCTTCCTCAATGAGCCACGAAAGTACTTTGTCGAGCCTCGGAGCGGACTTAACAGCTGCAATGGATCGTTTCTGTCCAATCGGTGGTCGGGAGCTTCTTCCGTGGGCCACAACTATGCACCCGATTGGCTAAGTACACTCTCTCAAGCACTACATGCCTGCGTGGATAGAGATTACGAGTCTGAGACCCGTGCTCCTCAATGGGCGTATTTGCTTGCATGCATGAAATGCAGGATCATTGCAATACCATGTCGAGTTAGGCGACGGAGGGGCCGTGGAAGCAATCATGTCTTTCGGGGTGCGCGCGCTCTTGATTCCGAAAGCCCATAGTTTCTCTCGGTCGGCGGCCGCTCGAAGCCTTTGGGATGATTATGTTCAGCTACTGTAATTCACATATATCGGGTCCATCGGACTGGCAATTTCGTCTCAGAATGACTTAATTAGGAGTGAAACTCACAAGACCTTCCAACTTGTACAAGAAAACCCCCCGACAAGTCTAATCCTACAATCATGACAGAGACAATTAGTCCTCAAAAGCTCGCCCACGTTGTCCTTCGAACCGCTCAATTCGACAAGATGCTTGATTTCTACAAAATTTTCCTTGGGGCGAGAGTCGCCTTCAGCAATGGTGAGCTAGGACTACTCCGCTACGACGATGAGCACCACCGCATCGCAATTGCCGGAATTCCAGGCACTACCAAGAAGGAACCGACTTCTGCGGGTCTGTGGCATGTGGCATTCACCTTCAATTCTTTGCAAGAACTATTGACTGCCTATACACAAAGAAAGGCACATGGTATACTGCCAGCCTGGTGTATCAACCATGGACCAACCACAAGCATGTACTATTTCGATCCTGATGGCAACCAAATCGAGACGCAGATAGATAACCTAGAGCCAGAGGAAGCAGATATATATATGCAGTCTCATAGCTATCAAGAGAACCCTATCGGGGTCAAGTTCGATCCTGAAGAGGTGATAGGTATGCTCGAACAGGGAGTGGACGCTGAGGTGATCAAGAAACGTATTGATATTGGTCCAAAAGACTTCCGTGATATACCTAAGGAGATTATCCCATACTCTTAAGCTTACTGGAAGTCATCTGAGAGCCCATTTGCGAAGGCTAGCTTGCGTCTGGCTCCCACTGAAGAAGATCAAAGAGATACTGGATTAGTTATCATCAATAGCAAACAAATTGTGCCAAAGCTTGTCAGTCCCTTTCACTCGAGAGTGTAGAGAGAGCCCTACCATTCCATGAAGCGTGTATCAAGATTATATACAACAACGATATGAACAGTACTCTAGGATTGATATAAAGGAGATGTTGTGAACGAAATGTATACCATTCCTCGACTGGCGTTGATAGACATAGATCTCATCTTCCACCCCTACGACACTCATTCCTGAGACTCTAATTCCAGAAGACCAGTTGCACATTTGCTGACAGAGAACAACCTAACTAGGTTTCGGAATCTGCACAGCTTGGGTTCCGGCTTTTGCGGTCGGGTGAGTAGCATTAGAGCCGAAATACTTCGGAGTTCGGGGGACAATCAGCATCATGGTGTTCTGCAGATATATTAATATTGGTGTTGGTACACACCGAAATCATGTTGATATCAGCACAGGTGCTTCAGGACCAGCGGTCCTTTTATTATCATGGCCGTTTCTAGTGGGTCTACAGTACTATGGCCGACTCGAATCGAGGGCACAAGTACGCAGATGGTGATCGAAAAATTCTTCGAAGCAGCGGACAACCCTACAGAAGCAGGGAGCTTGTCTTTCAGTGAATGTTTCTTGCCAGCAGGAGAACTAGTCGCCAGAGGACATGTTTGCCGAGGTCACAGCGGTAAACTCTTTTGATATGTACCAGGTACATGGAAGTCTCGCTAACGATTTCATGTGCTATAAAGAGCTCATAGCGTTTAGACAAGGCGCGTGGGATCCGATCACCGTTCGCAAACACGAATTGATGAAGGTGTACCTGGCGGATTCTGATACAAAGGATGTTGCTGTGTTAGGAAGAGTAACTTTTGGGCACAAATCGGGTTCCAGTGTGACCCAGGATTTTGCAGGGAACTTTGTCATGGGGCGTACCGAGAGTGGTATACTCATCAAGGAATACCGAGCTTGGCTGGTAGGTTTTTATATGGAGGCTATGCTCGCGCTCACAGCTGACCTGCGTGTTCGGCTCAGGATTCCAGGCCACTCTCTGATTTGATTGCAAATTCAAAATAGTCTCGATCCATGGGTGGGGGACGAGACCGGAGCACCATGATTCATTCTGTATCATGCCTCCAGGAAGCGTGATGCTTGAATGAAGGGTAAGAAACACCATGTCCTCCCGGGTCTGTAGCTTAGTCTATCAACAAACATGGTATTGTCATAGTCGTCCATGGATCTATCAAGCCATACTATCATATGATGGCAAGGTCGGCAGCAGTGCATTACAGCTTTGGAGGCGTAAATGATTGGGGCTTCCGAAGATATATTGAACCTCTATGCTGACATCCTTGGATAAATATCTTTCTGAATGCCTCGCTTTCGTTAGTGAACAGAAACCGCCGAGGGGCACCTCGCGAAGCGTGTCCTGGGGCATCTCCTTGGCCGAGGGCGTACTCCTCCCTCCATGGCCGGACCCCTGGATTCTGACTTCCCCTCGTTCCCCGCATGTCCGAGGGCGCCTAATAAATCGGCTTTGCTTCCAGTTGATTTATCCATGATTCAGACACCTACTTTTGAAACACCCACATCTCGACTCTCAAAATTTCAATACAAGTCTCCAATGCACGAACCCAAAACATCCGTCGCTTGCATCTCTTGCCGAGAGAAGAAGATAAAATGTGATTGAATCCTGTCGATCGAAATGTCTAAGCACTAACACGTCAAGGTCGAGGAGGTTGCCCATGCGAGAGATGTGTCGTATGTAACCACAGGCTCAAATTGCAGGCACGAACTATGATAGCGCGTGTTGACCCTATACTTAGTCAACCGGAAGGGAATGCATCTTTACCTCGACCCGAATCTCGCGTCGGCGAGCTCAAGGCGACCGAACTTCAGTGCTGGAAGATCGGTTGGAGAGAATGGAAGCTCTCCTAAATTCTAGCTCACGCGGTCAAATGAGTGGAAGTCGCTCACCACCAGTCACTGAAAGCTTTGCTATATTAGCTCCAGAGCTGAACAAAAGTCCAGTGTTTGAGATCAAAAGGACCTCAAACCCAGCAAACCCAACACTAGGATGCGCGCAGCCTCAATCAACGACGGTGCCAAGTCAGGTTCCTGTTCGCGGTATTAATACATTTGTGTGACCTGCTCTTGTACTGAACTTCTGTCAGAATCTCAATTTGCATACCATACCTCGACGACGCAGGAGATCTCGCAGCCCTCCAATGTCACCCGTCACATACATGGCTCTTGGACTGCTGTTCCGATGAGTGATTCTACATCTGTGTTGAACGACGAAGAACAGATCTCCATATCCCCACAGATTGTGAGCACGGCGAGATGGCTATTTCAGGGGAAGAGCTGACTTGTTAACAGTCAAATTGGGAACATTTCGGTTTGTGGGATTACTGTGGGTTTCAACTTCGATCGTCTGATATTGAACACAGGACCCACTTCTTGGATAACCATTTGTTCACAACCTGGATTAAGGTGGGTAGCAGAGCGGACAGGGACTGATGATCTTGCGCACAGCGCCAAGGGGCTTCTGTTAAGTTGGTCTCAGCGCTTGAAGTTCAACTGGACCAAAGACCGCACCATAGCTCCGGAGCCCGATTATCATACGGCCCTGGCATATACAAATGGTAGGATAAACTTAGGACTACAGGATACAAAATCTAATACCTTGCAGCTTACTTTGAGGATTCTTTTGAAGCATACTACGGAGCAGTCTACCGTCCTGAATTTGAAACACGCCTTACTCAGCATTTTCGAGAGGCCACCTTGGACGATGATCCGTCCTGGTATGCGCTGAGGAACATTGTCTATGCAACTGGATGTCGAACCTTATTGTCGAAGCAGGGAATCATATCATGGCAAGAGATTCAACATCGTTCCTGGCCTTTCTTTGAGAACGCCCTTTCTGTCTATGTCGAGTTGCTTTTCACGCCTACCGGACTTATGGCTATTAGGGCATTAGTGGCTATGGTACCTGGAATTCCCTTCATCTTCTGATATTATTTCTCTCTGATAATCCGCAGAATCTGCATCTTGAAGGCGCCGGAAATCCAGCTCTCGAATCAATGATGTGCGCAAGTGCTGTGAGATTGGCACAATCAAAAGGCTTACACCGCCAGCCAGCCAGTAACTGGAATCTACCTCGGAACGAGATTTTACATCGAAATTGGTTGTTTTGGGCCATCTATGCTTTGGAAAATCAATTCAGTCATCGTTCAGGACGTCCGTCCGTGGGTTTTCCGCTTTCCCGGCAGGAACTCGATTCATATGCTGACGAACAACTTTCCCAGATCATCGATGATGCTAACATTAGTTGTCAAATTCCTTCGAGTATTCCCCCAGGTAGTACGATTGATCTCGAGTTCTTGACCGCAATGATAGCGCATGCACAAATCTCAGCTCGAATCTGCAAAAAGTTATTAACAGTTTCCGCCTTTCGACAGCCACCAGCGGATATCATCGAAGTAATGGACCAGCTGATCTACCAACTGGAGCATTGGAAGGATTCCCTGCCGACTGCCCTCAGCGATGATCTCCCGGGCACGGTTGTACAACTCTCAAATACACGGAGATTAAACAAGATTCTATACCTCAAGTTTGCTTATTATGGCAGTCTTACGGCTATCCATACAATCTTCTTCTTCCCATGGATATCGGCTATATGCGATATTGATCCTCACAACAAAACTCATAGCGAGCAAATTGCAAATTCCACACGGATCGTGGCAGACACTGCGCGAAGCATTATCCGTGCCACGAGATCGATGCAGGTCAATGCAACGTCCCCACAATGGTAAGTTAGCCTGTCGATGGTCTCGAGTACCCCAATAACTCTGATTATCCCAGGCTCGTATTTTACTACCCCATGGTTGGTTTGATCAATCTTTTTTTACACATCCTGAAACAGCCTTCTCTAGCATCTGCATCTTCCGATGTTGCCATTCTGGACATCGCTGTGGGTCATTTTGGCCACCTTGAAATTCTCTCCTCCTCAGAACTCAGTTACCCGTTTGCAAGGGAGGTTGCAGGCTTGGCTCACATGACAGTCAAGCGCCACAAGAAAGCCAATGCAGACCCTGCCATATTGAGCACTCCGACCCCTGAAAGTCCACAAGCGCCACAATTCGATGCCGGAAATGTCGACTTTGAGGTCAGTCTCAGGCAGAAACTGGTTCTCCAGTGTAACAAATTTGCTAATGCTGGATGTAGACGTGCAACTTTGGGTTTGACGCTCTAGTGTCGGACAGTTTCAGTATCTTCGGTACGGACGATATACCAGTCGAGGGTGACATGATATACTTTCCACCTTAATCCAGAACTCAGCACAGTGCCAAGAGCTCACGAATGGAATTAGCTACAATGGCCAACCCCTTTGACCATGGAGATAACGACCGGCTTCCCAAATACTGAGACTCAGCGATTGTCTAATCGTAAGCCGAATTTCATGATCACGAACCGTGACAGATTCAAGGCCCAGACGTCTCTCCAATCGGGTGTTGCAAGGCTCCGGCCGAGCGTCCAGTCGTCCAATAACACGGCTGGCACGCGGACATTCGGCCCGCTCGATGAGTTAGCGAGAGCCAATTCCCCAGACTTCCATCCTCCCCGGATCTTATTGATCGGCTCGCACGCCATCTATGTTACACTTAGACAGCCAAGGCTGATACCGGGCGAGTTGTGAGTTCTGTGATTCACCTATTGCACGAGACCTCGGAGCTGGGTCTAATGCTCCACGAGTCTGAGTATACTGGACGGGACGGGTCGGGCTTCGCTCAAAAAGATGCCAGACCTGTGCCTTGGCATAGCCTGGCAAACGGTTACCTAGTTAGCTATCTATTTCCAGGAATATCATAAATATGAACACTTATTGGAACCATGCTCCTTCAAGATCTTGAGAAAAGCACGAGAGACATGGCAAGAACCACCATGCCGAACGGAAACAAGCAGAGCGTGCAAAATACATCTGATTATATCTTCTCCCCTCAACATGCAAGTATTGTATGCATTGGCGCTGGTGTATCTGGGATTGCACTAGCCATTGAATTGCAGCAGAAGTTGGAAGACTTTGAGTTGTGCATTTACGAGAAAAACTCGGACATCGGTATCGTTCGCGCCTGTATCATCTCGGTACGAGTCTACTAAGTCGTACACAGGTGGCACGTGGCTAGAGAATCGTTATCCTGGATGTGCTTGTATTTTCACTGGTCAATGGACTCCCGTTTACACGACGAGCTGACGATTGGCAGGTGACGTTCCCGCCCATGCTTACACCTACACTTTTGAGCCCAATCCAGAATACTCTCAGTAGTATGTACAATATTCTCCTTCGTTCAGGAATTTTGATTGACGTCATTAGTTATGTTGGCTCTAGTGAGATTCATGACTATCTCACAAAAGTAGTTCAAAAGTACGACATTCGCAAATACATCCACTTCAACCACAAGCTTGTGTCTGCTATTTGGTCCAAGACTCTAGGTGTGTGGGATCTTGACGTAGAGGTGTCTTCGCAAGAAGATGTTCCAAGCACGACGATCATCAAAAGATCATGCAACATCCTCATCAATGCTGGGGGGGTTTTGAACAATTGGAAGTGGCCTGAAATTCCTGGCTTGCATGACTTCAGAGGACCCTTGATACATTCCGCGCAATGGCAGCATGACCAAGACTTGCACAACAAGACGGTGGCTGTGATTGGTGCTGGCTCCTCGGGTGTTCAGATTATTCCTGCTCTGCAACCAATCGCTGCGAAGTTGTATGCTTTCATCAGATCCCCAACCTGGATTGCCCCATCTCGAGGGTTTATCGACCCCCCTGGAGAGGCTAATGGGAAAATCGATATGGTTTATACTGACGAGGATAAAAAAAAGTTCCGTGATGATCCCGATTATTTCCTCCAATACCGTAAAAGTATTGAGAGTAACTTGAATCGCATCATCGATGTGTTCCTGAAAGACAGCCAGAGACAAGCCGGCGCAAGACAGGTTTTTGCTGATACTATGAAAGCCAGACTTGGAGCCGATAGCGTTCTTGTTGAGAAGCTTATCCCAAGTCATTCTGTCGGATGCAGGCGTTTGACACCTGGACAAGGATTTCTAGAGGCCCTACGTGCACCTAATGTCGAGGTTGTTACCAGCGAGACTGAGCGCGCTGTGGCCGATGGGCTGATCACCACAGATGGTCTTCTCCTCAAAGTCGACGCTATTGTGTGCGCTACCGGGTTTGATACCAGCTGTCGCCCTCGTTTTCGTCTTGTAGGGGAGGATGCGGTAGATTTGGCGGAGCTGTGGAAGAACTCAGATGATGTTGAAGCATATCTTGCCCTTGGTATTCCACGCTTTCCCAATTATTTCAGTGAGTTTTCATCGAGGTCTGATCGGGATGGAGATCCACATCATTGACAACGTGTAAAGTGTTTATTGGGCCGAATGCACCGATCTCCAATGGGACCTTGATTCCGGTTATTGAGAGGCAAGCTTCATATATGTCGTCAATGATCCGGCGGAAATACCAGCGGCAGCGCACCAAATCCTTTTCGCCATCAGTGCGTGCAACCGCGCTGTTGAACCAGCACCACCAGAAAGCATTACAGCGCTATGTCTGGACAGACAGCTGTAAGAGTTGGTACAAGTCTGGCAAGAAGGAAGGCAAGGTCATTGGTCCCTGGCCTGGAAGCAGTTTGCACTATTTTGAAGCAATTGCGGATCCGAAATATGAAGACTGGGAATATACCTACTGGAACAATGAGGCTGACTCGGTTGGCAAGCTGGGTGTTGATGGAATGTGGCAATATTTGGGCAACGGATCCACCCTGGCTGAATTAGAGGACGAAAGGACAGGGGGAAAGGAAGATTTGGCATGGTATCTTGGATAGGTAGTGCTGTGAACTATCCAGATTCAAAAAGTAGATTGAGAAATTGAGAAAATTGAATGTGCCAGCACTCAGCCTGGGGCATGAAACTCTAGGCATCATACACTGCTTGTTTCCTGACGAGATTTTAATTGATGACCCTTCAATATCTGTGAGCAGTATTTGGTCTGTCGTCAGTTGATCAATTTCGAAGCATCCGAGTTGGCATGGTGAATGTCAATAGCTTTACAGGATCGGCTATTTGCGGGGCTTATGCTGCTCCTTTGCATTACCACAGCTCTGTTCAGCTTTATTCTGGGTTTTCCACGCGAGATGGTCTCATATTCTCTTTGGGCTGGGTCGATATTACACTTACGTCGTATTCTTGGGCGAGGGGGCGTTCTTGACAAAGTTCTCCGCAGGCTGGATTTCAAGTTAGTTGCATCGTTCATCGACCGAAAATCAACCATGGCAGTGGACTCCACTATGCTTTGTCGTTGCTGCTGGGAACACCAAGAGCATAGTTCTCTTACTGAGGCAGGAGCTGGCATGAAGGTAGTGGGCTCCGCACCTGGAACAGGGTTAAAGGTGACATGTACTGCTGGGAGACTGGCAGCTCTGAAGCTGTTTGTATGAGGAGGTGCGAGCGAAGCTAGCACGTCGCGGTGACGAAAACGCGTGACTACGGTGGACTGCGCGAGCCAACACGCAGAAGTTTGACACTGGCTTCTCGTTGGAAGATTCATGAATGGTCCACGATTGATCGGTCAGAGTCCGGGCTGGTTACGCCTTGTGAATTGCATCAGAACGTTTTTCATGTGGTTTCCATCAAGAACAACAAAGCAAGGGTGCAGAAAACCCATTACCAGTCCTGACCACTCGAAGCAGGTCTAATGGCCAACCTAATGCCGTGAAGCACAAGAGACCTTGCAAAGCTCACGCCTATCTTCGACTTGCCTCGTGAAGTTTTTTTTCCTGAGAGGAGGAGTACCAAGAATTGCAAATGCTAGCCCAGGCGATGAACTAACACAAGATTGTCAGAATTGGACCATGGTGTGGCTCTTGGCGGAGCCCTTGCAGCGCTTCAGACCGATGTCGGCAGGGCCCTTAACTAACTAGTTAACTAACGAGCCTGGGGGTGCTGTGTTGGTCGCCAACTCCCAAGGTGCTTAACTATGGATACCTAAGTCGGTACATAGTTAGCGCCTTCTTGGCCACCACGAATTGGACCACCCTGAGTCCATTGATACCATACCATGATGTAACATGACAGAACATTACCTAGGTATCTAGGTAGTCAAAACTGTTTTCAGGTCTTGAACGTTCGTCACACTAGCTCTTTTCTCGGGCTCATGCAATTGCATGTTTTTCTGCATGTATGGAGGAGTCGGGACCCGCAATGGCGACCATCCCTGCTTTGATGATGGGCGGTCCCAACTCCTAGCACCGGAGTGAGGAGGCAATGGAGTTGCAAAAAGATGCGAGTCTTTTCGATGGCACTGTGGCCCCAACGATCGGCTATGCGCCCCTTTCAGTCCAATGGACAAGCTTGAGGCCATGTACGAAGACGTGGTGCCCTTTCCCGTACTGTCGACTACATCAGATATGTCCAACATTCACGACAGCCGAAAAGAGCATCCTGTCGACATTGATCCAGAATGAAACTACTTCAGAACCTTGGGCGATATCCTCGCCTTCTTCTGGCCGGCGATCCATCCAAAGCTGAAATTGGTACTCTGCTGTTGGGAATAACATGCGCCATAGCATCGGGGGTACCGTTTCCATTAATTGGAATTATATTCGGTCAGCTTCTCGACGATTTCAATTCCGCAACATGCAACTCACCTGAAACTTCGGAGAGCGCGTCTCAATATCAAAACAGTGTGAATGACAAGATATTGTTGATATTATACTTGGCAATCGCTCAATTTATCACCATCTACATCCACCTTACATGTTGGAGTCTGAATGGTGCTCGACTGGCTCAACGACTCCGGGAGCAATATATTCGAAACCTGCTCAGACAGGAGCCATCTTACTTCGACAGTCTTCCTCCAGGAGAGGTATCATCTCGTCTTAATGGAGACATTCAAGCGATCCGTTCCGGCACCGCAGAGAAAGTCGGGATATGCCTCTCAAGTGTATCATTCTTTATCACAGCATACATCGTTGCCTTCATCAAGAACCACGATCTGGCAGCGATGCTCATCTCCCTTATTCCGGCCTACTTTTTGATGTCAATTGTGGGAAGTCACTACATTGAGAAGTATTCCGCTCTCATGTCCGACTATGCAGCCACTGCTGCCTCAATCGCTTCGGAGGCACTATCAAACATTGTGGTCGTCCAGGCTTTTGGTGCAAATGTTCGGCTCGAGTCCAAATTTTCAAAGGCACTGCAGTCGAGTGAACACGAGGGTCTGAAGAAGGCCACGGCCGTCGGAGTGCAATCTGGGCTCTTGTACTTCATTGCTTACTCCGCAAATGGTCTAGCATTTTGGCAAGGGAGCAAACAAATCGCAGACTCTGTGCGGAATGATTCCACTGGAACCACTGTGGGTGCCACGTTCACTGTAATCTTCATCCTGATCGAAGCTACGTTGACTCTGAGTATGGTGGCCCCATTTCTACATTTGTTTGGGGGTGCCGTTGCTTCATACGAGAAATTACAAGAGGACCTTTACCGTGAACCGAGCATCAACGGTACTGGTGACTCGGGAACACGGCTCGACCAAGCTGACGGGGCACTGGAACTTAAAGAAGTTTCCTTTGTGTACCCGTCCAGAGCAGATGTTACTGTCCTAGATCGTATCAACATCCGAATTCCGGCGAACAAACACACTGCCATTGTCGGACAGTCTGGAAGCGGTAAATCGACTATAACAGGCCTTTTCATGAGATTATATGACCCTACGGAGGGCCAAATTCTTTTTGATGGTATAGATCTTCGTGCTATCAATGTTCATGATTTGAGAAGTTTTATTGGCCTTGTACAACAGGAGGCCTCTCTGCTGGACCGATCGATACTGGAGAACATTGCTCATGGACTGATCAACACAAGTAACCCCCAGCACTCTCATCTCAAATCCACTCTGCTGAGCGATAGGATTGGATCACTAGCAAACCAGTTGCGAGGTGGCGAGGACATCCTGGCGGCGGCAGGAAAGATGGGTTCTGAGATGGTTGAGATTGTCAATATTGTGCAGAAAGCAGCCGTCCTGGCAGATGCCAATGACTTCATTCAGAAGCTTCAGCATGGTTACGGCACAGTCGTCGGCTCAACTGGACGCCTCGTGAGTGGTGGTCAAAAACAACGCGTTGCACTAGCGAGAGCCTTGGTAAAGGATCCCAAGGTCCTAATCTTGGACGAGGCTACGGCCGCATTGGACTCCAGCAGCGAACGCCGCATCCAGGAAGCCATTTCCAAGATTGCAGTCGACAGGACTGTAGTCACAATTGCACACCGCCTTGCAACTGTCACCTCAGCGGATAATATCATCGTAATGCACAAAGGCCGTGTCATCGAAGAAGGCGATCACCCGACTCTGATGGCAACATCCGGAGCATACGCTGAAATGGTCCGACTCCAAGGCTTGGGGGTCAAGGGAAAAGAGCCATACTCTGAAGAAAGCGATAAGCAGATATCTTCGACTGTGCTGACCGAACAGAATTCTGAGAAGAGCAGCTTCTCAAATGACGAGACTGGAGACCCTGAGAAATCCGAATTCCTCACGCATCAAGTCATCGTGCCGGCTTTAGCTGAAGAACAAGACGAACCGTTCACTCCCAAGAGGTCTGTTTGGTCTGTCCTAAGAGGATATGCACCAGCCCTCAAACCACATATTTTGACTATCACTGCTGCTCTTATTGGTTCTACCGTTGTAGGAGGCTCATTTTCGGGAGAAGCTGTGATATTTGGAAATACTGTTGGGAGCCTGAGCCCCTGCAATTCTGAGGAAAGCATCAGATCGAGAGGAAATTTTTTCGGATTGATGTTTTTCGTCCTTGCAATTATCGAGTTCTTCGCTAACATAGTGAGTTGGTCTGGTTTCGGTTGGGTTTCCGAAAAGATCGTTTACACTGTGCGGGTTCTTTCATTCCGATCGCTCTTCGAACAGGACATCCATTGGCATCAATCCGAGGGACGTACACCAGCTTTGCTCCTATCTTATATCACTAGAGATGGAAGTGCTTTGAGCGGGTTGAGCGGATCCGTCATTGGTACGCTTTTCTCTATCACTATCAATCTGATCGCGGCGATTGTCTTAACCCATATTGTCGCTTGGAAGATAGCGTTGGTATGTTTATCCCTAGTGCCACTCCTCCTTGGGGCTGGCCTGATGGAATTGAGGGTGCTCGGACAATTTGAGGAGAGGCATGAGAATGCGTATACCAAGTCAGTCGACATCGGAGTTGAAGCAATCACATCCATCAAAACTGTGGCGTCACTCTCCCTGGAAGAAGAGATACTTGGAACCTACCGGCGGTCTTTGAAGGGTCCTCGCAAGGAGACATTCAAGGTCAGCCTTCAAGCAAGTCTGTGGCAGGCAATGACGTATCTACTGGGAAATCTTGTCAATGCTCTGGCATATTGGTGGGGTGCCAGACAGATTATTGCAGGGACGTATACTCAGGTGCAATTCTTGATAGTGGTGTTTTCGCTTCTAGTCAGCGCCTTACTTTGGAGTCAAATGTTTGCCCTCGCACCAGAGCTTTCTAGTGCAAAGGCAGCTATGGTCAGGATATTGAGTTTGATAGACCTGGGATCCGATAAGATGCAAGGCCGACTGCCTAGATCTTCCCCTACGCAAACCACCAAAGAAGAAGATTTGGAGGTCGCAGCCAAGTCAAACGTCTCACGTGAAGGTTCCACTACGGCCTCCAGTGTTCGACTTCAAGACGTCCACTTCGCCTATCCAGCTCGCCCAGACGTCAAAGTGCTGAACGGATTGAGCATTGACATCAAATCAGGAACTTTCTGTGCCTTCGTTGGTCCAAGTGGTGCAGGCAAGTCCACAATTGTTTCTCTTATCGAACGGTTGTACTCTGCAAGCGCAGGAAACATTTTGATCGACGGGTTTGACATCACTGGAAGTCGAGATGTCACTTTTCGAGATACGATTGCATTGGTACCACAAGACAGTGTGCTTTTCGAGGGGGATATTGCCTTCAATATAGGTCTTGGTGCTAAGCCGGGACAAGACGTGTCATTGGACGAAATCAAAGAAGCCTGCAAGCTCGCAAACATCCATGACACTATTGAGGAGCTACCAGACGGCTATGACACACTCTGTGGACCCAATGGAAATCAATTTTCAGGAGGTCAGAAGCAAAGGTTGTCGATTGCTCGCGCACTTGTCAGAAAGCCAAGGCTCCTCATACTCGATGAACCGACTAGTGCTTTGGACGCCGAGTCTGAGAAGCTACTGCAGGCCGGATTAGACAAGGCTGCAAACGGTATCACTGTTATTGCCATTGCTCATCGACTTCACACAATTCGCAGGGCTGATACCATCTTCTTGATTGAAGAAGGGAAGTGTCTGGATCAAGGTACCCATGAGGAATTACTGGAGAGGTCTGATAGCTATCGACTAAATGTCATGCATCAGACATTGGCTGAGTGATTGATAGTATTATTTAGCAGCTACATAGTTCTTTGAAATTCTAACCATTGTTTTGGTCTCAAGACATACTTAGTATCGATTAGCGCTCGAGAAGTCAATCAACTAAGTTAGGTGGTCCGACACTTAGAGGAGCTGCGGACATGGACATATCTTAACTAGCAAGCATGTTACTGTAGTAAATTACTGAATACAGATAACTGAGAGATTTTCCATCTGCGTTTGAGACACACCGAAATGTGTTCGACCTGAGAGCACTTGCATTCAATTAACATTGATATATTCAACGTGGTTCGGGATCTGGGGAGAACAGCTCGTGTCGGGGGTCTCTGCGCCTTACGAAAATAAGAGCAAAGCACCTTGAGGGAAACAAAAGGATATTCAGTGGGAGGTTTCATTCTACATCGAACATAAAAGCGACATTCAAGCGAAAACACTGTTTCAATTACGGCTCCTGAAATACAGTAATTTTAAAACCCGTTTGAAATAAATTTCTTGGTCAACCCTTGAAATACGCTGTACAGCATGTGGGGCGGCTCTGGAGGGTCGTCGGGTCGAAAATTCGAGGGCTTCGCGTTCTTTTCACACAACTGGGATCTTCAGGTACCCACCTCGTTCATTTAGCTCGATCCAGGTTGTGTCAAGGGTCTTCAATACGCTACTGCAGAGCGTGAGTATGTTCTTGGCTCTGATGTCTCTTTGCTTTTTTTTCAACGATTCCACAGGATCAGATTTGCGACATACGTCCTGGTAATGTCGTATTGATGGAAGCTGGATCATGGTAAATCTTTACCCGATCCACGTAGCATACTAGACCGGAGCCGAAGATGTCATCATGCAGCTCGGAGCTCTAGATCGGAGCGACGATTCTACACCCACATGATTGCGTTTTGAGAGACGCCGGTTTGCGCCTCGGATGTTTGGAGACGCTCGTGAAGAAAGCATGTCCAGTGCTAGAGACGGACGAAGTGCCCGTTGGATAGGGCCGAGTTCGGCTGTGACAAGATTAGTATGTGTTTCATGTGTCTGTTAGCAGGGAGAGCCTCGTGTATGATCGACTCATAGGGAGAATTCTGAAAAGTTCTGCTATGGTCAGTGAAGAAGTCTTTAGATACTGTTGCGTTTCAATGTTTTTACTGGGTTCGGACTGAATCATCGGCACGATTAACTCCTCGAGATGTCTTTAGAGATCGATTCCGGTGGCTTGATAGCCCCAGGTAGAACGCCTGCAGTCGTCCATGGAAGTTCGAGCGTTCCACTCCTTGACCTGACTTTGAGTGAACTGCTCGACTTCCAATGCATTCGCTACGGCTCCAGAGAATGCGTGGTAATTCCCTGGACTGGTGCAAGATGGACCTACGATTTCTTGAAGCAAGAAAGCATCCACATCGCGAAGGCATTACTAGAGAGGGGAATTCGACCTGGTGATAGGATAGCAATCATGGCTGGGAACTGCGAACAATATGTGTCAGTCTTCTTCGCTTGCATGCGAATCGGTGCCATATTGGTAATTCTTAACAACACTTACACGGCTTCGGAAGCATCCTACGCTCTGGGTTTTACTGGTATGAATGATAACGTTACTAGGGTTAGGAGGAATTACTGACAAAAGGTAGAATGCAAACTACTCTTTACAACACCAAGAATAGGTCTCCATGATAACAGACCTCTCTTAGCACAACTTTCTAGAAAGCCAGGATTTGTGAAGGAAGTCGTGATTCTCAGAAATTCGTCCGGACGTTTCACGGCTTATAGAAAACTCGTCGACCTTGGAGCGACACTCTCGGACGAGAAGTTACTATCGGTTGCGGCACAGTTCACAGCCAACGATACTTGCAATCTCCAGTTCACGAGTGGCACAACCGGTCACCCCAAAGCCGCAATGTTGACGCATCAGTAAGGATATCATCCTGCAGATTGCATCTCCAGCTAATGAATTATAGCTCTCTTGTTAACAATAGTCGATTTATTGGCGACAGACTAGCATTTACTGAGGTCGATGTACTATGTTGTCCACCGCCGCTTTTCCACTGTTTTGGCTTGGTGATAGGTCTTTTGGCATGTATCACCCATGGTGCGAAAGTCATCTATCCAACAGAGACTTTCGATGCTGCTGCTTGTCTTCGTGCTATCTCGGAAGAGAGGTGTACAGCTCTTCATGGTGTACCCGCTATGTTTGACTCCATATTTAGCCTGCCTTGGCCAGAAGACTTCGACTGTAGTAGATTGCGGACGGGTATGATCGCTGGTGCCCCTATCCCAAGACATTTGATGGAGCTGATGGTCAATGACCTCGGAATGACCGAGTTCGTCAGCAGTTATGGTAAGTCTTGCGTCACATCGAAGGTGAAGCTTATCTCGCTGATTCTTTTCAAGGACTTACTGAAGCTTCGCCTACTTGTTTCAACACTTTCCACGACGATTCGATAGACACAAAAATGAACACCGTCGGCCACGTAATGCCTTTCGCACATGCCAAAGTCGTGGATCGGGAGGGCAGAACACTTTCTGTTGGTCAGCGCGGTGAGCTATGCATGGCCGGCTACCAACTACAGCGTGGATACTGGAAGAATCAAGAGAAGACTGACGAGGTCATGGTACGGGATGAGGCGGGGGTGCTATGGCTGAAGACTGGAGACGAAGCCATCATCAATAAAGACATGACGTGTACCATCACGGGAAGATTCAAGGACATCATCATTCGTGGTACGTGAAGAGGTTATACTGACTACTCGAGCTTTTCATCTAATGGAGTTTCCAAATACCAGGCGGTGAAAACATCTACCCATTAGAAATCGAGGAACGACTGTTGCAACACGATCAAATCAGTAAAGCGATTGTCGTCGGTGTCAAGCACAGCCGATATGGAGAAGTCGTCGCCTCTTTTCTGCAACGTGCCGAAGGTGCCACCGGTAAGGATAAGTCGTCATTGAGTGACGATGATATAAGGGAGTGGGTAAGGATGACTCTTGGAAGGCACAAAGCTCCGGCACATGTGTTCTGGCTCGGAGAAGATGGAATTCCAAGCTCGATACCTCTAACAGGAAGTGGGAAAGTCCGGAAATTTGAGTTCGTCAAGTTGGCAGAACAGATCCTGCTAACCCAGAAAGCAAAACTTTGAGATCGTGGTAGATTTTAGAGCATTCAAAGCATGAGTGTGGAATTCAGAATTGCTAAGTGCATGCGCAAGCTGTACCTTAAGAGCTTAGATCATTTGCATATAGTCGCGTGTACTTTTAGTATTGGAGACCTCAAAGATTATCATTATGATAAGGTTCGGCTAAAGATAGGAACTATGTACATCCAAACTGAGTCACAACAGTGGCTTGAACATAAAGCAACGCAAATCCCATATCCTATAGCCGAGCAGATCTATCTTCCGATGTGGTCTCTTCGGCAGGGAGTTTTCGTTGTTCTATCAACGCTTGGGCAACGCGGGCACTACGCTGTGCAAGAATCTGATACAAGGCGTCATCAATCTGAGTAGATGTCAGTGTCAGGCTTGTGAAATTATCGATGTTCTTACCTCATCAGAATCAATGGGTGAGTGTAAGAGCCAAACCCCAGTGTTGCTCTTCTTCACTCCGGAGCGGAAGTTGACCTGGTAGTCTGCAGCCACGGTGATGTTGTGGCCATCGACAAGTTGGCTCAAGGGGCTTAGGATCCTTCGATGCTCACTAGTATCGTAGCCCGTTGCTGATATCACAAGGTCATATATGTCACTTTTCGACCCAAGGTTGAGGGTTGCGCCACTCTGGAAACCAAGCTCAACCTTGTTATCCGGGGTTACCTGACAATTGGTTATGCTGGTGCTGTGCCTGACTTGGAAGCGGCACTTCGACGAGTCTGGTTGCTTGACGCTCTGATCATACATGAAGTCATAGATTTCTGTCATCAATTGGCGAGGCAGAGCATTTGCTGATCGCGACCGTTCCCCGCCTTGCCTGCTGAACTCTGGAGGAACTTGATGCGATTGATGTAGACTTTCCAGAGCGCTGTTGATGTTTTGGTTAAGACAAGTCAACGCACACATATCGGCCAAACTTACAACGGTGTTTCTTCTTTCCCTTTCACTTCCGACCTTTGCGTGAGCCAGTGCACATTGTGGTTGCCATGAATGCCATGCAGATGCACGAATATCTCGGCTGCATGACTAGTCTCGCCAACAATAGCGATTTTGGGTGTCTGTCGCTTGTCTTTCAATACTTCAGATATTGCTTCAAGTGCTTCAGAAGAGTGAGCAACTCGTGGTCGAATGGATTGAGCAGAGAGCACGTTTGGAATTTTCTGCTGCAGTCCAGCAGCGCACACAACCTGCCGTGATGTGATAGATCCTCTTTGCCCAGTTGAGATGTCTTCATAGAGCACATTCCAGCCCTCCAGCAAGCCATTGTTACCATTACGGGGCATCACTCCCACAACCCGGTTTCCAAAGCAAACGTGAGATTCGAATTGCTTTGCGCACCATCTCAGATAGTCTGCAAACATAGGCCGTGATGGGGCGATCCTTCCAGAGTTGGTGTAAGTGACGAGTTGATTTGTGGAATGAAGGTAGCTGACAAATGTGAACTTCGAGCGTGGATTTTCCGATGTTACCAAGTCGCTCAAAAATGACGTCTTCATTCGTGGAGATATGAGGCTGTGACATGGCTTCCATCTTGCCTGCGGTTGTTGTTCGAGAAATACTGTACTGGCTAGGCTCTGCCTTTCTTTGAGGGCAATGGCCAGAGACAGTGCAGAAGCTCCAAACCCGATACAAACTAGATCATAGGTCGATCCCGGAGTGACAACTCCTATTGTTGAAGGAGAAGGCATTGTGCTAATATGTCAACCGCAGTGAAAAAGGGTGTGCCAAAGCTCTCAGGTACTATTGCTCAAGGGATAGCTGTTGTTGTAAATCAAGCGGACCTGGACAAAGAAGGACGACACAGCAAGTCGGTGGCGATCACCTGCTCAGCAACACTCGGCACAGCCCTATCGTGTGCGACAGTGTCCTAGTCTCAACGAGATCAAAATACCGACAATCGCCATAGGACATCCGAAGTCTGAGAGGCCCGACATCTTGGGATCCCACCGTTCTTCCACTTGGATCTCGCATTCGTCATAGGCAATTGTAGTCTGACGAATGCCACGGGTACTGGACCAATACATGACAATACCAAGCATCGAGTTTGAAAGATACAGATACAGAACTGCATACATTACCTCTCTGAGGATCTGCAAGCATGCATTCTTAGCGTCCATGCAATGTTTCCATGGAGGAAGACTACTCCGTAGACACGACATCTTGAGCGATCCGAATGTGCAGGGTTGTCCCTGTCTCGGTTCTAGCATCGAGGCTCATAATTCGAAGATTTCCAAAAGCTATGGAATAGCCACTATCAGTGTCGACCGACCACATGTGAAATATGCTCGTGGCTCACTAAACGTGTAGGGATGCAGGTGGGAGCAAGGCAAGCACCCAATGTCATGAGTGGAACATTGAGGGGGTACGAATTAGGTTTCGCTTACCGCCAACTCCCATAGCAAGGAGTGGTAATGATTTCGAAGCTCGTTCAAGAGTTATGGTCAAGTGGATAGTTTGTTCAGTCGTCTTGGCTCAGTATGGACGGGAGGCGAAAGTCAGATGAAAAAATTTTCATCGGATAAGATAAGATATCCACTCATCAGATTAGTTGGTGGTGAACCCTCGTCCCTGGCTAGCTCAAGATAATCTTTCGGAGAGCTATCACAACTTCAAACTCGGCTGGGCAATCGGCATGACTGAAACGGAAAATGGGGGTGGGGGCCGCCAATTTCCTAAGCTTCGCAGCAACTGTGCTTCATTTGCGGATCCCCCGAAGGGCAGGGGGATGGAGGATGATCGATAATCAGATTAGATTTGTCAAAACAATTATAATGCATCAGGAGTCGCCACCCAAAGACTTGATCTCCGATAACGGCCGATCATGGACTGCCCACCAGACCTCTGGAAGCCTCACCCTCGCAAGTGTTTGGAGCAGCATCTCGCGAGACGGGATCTTGGTTTTCCATGCAGGATTGAGCAGGCGACTGGACAAGTGGTGACGGTTTTCTATCATGATATTTTCCAACCCGCTCAATCCATCTAGCTATAAACTGGAGATCGAGAACATGAAGAAGAGATGACTTTCACACGTGACTTTCAGCCTTGCTAGCCAGTTCCCAGGGGTTCAGAGCCTCGGCGGTAAATCCCTAAGCACATGAATATGCCAGCCCAGGGATGGAGAACACTGGACAAGGACATTGCACAATAGCTAACCAACTTCTCCTATACAAGTTGGAGGAGAGGAGCTTTTCTCCCATAACACTGTTGTCGCCGACTGTCATTTATTTTTCAACCCTGTCAGCATTATTCTAGCATACTCATAACTGCTAAATATGAATCTACCCTAAGAAAACGATGAGCTAGAATCCTGTGAAACTCACGATCTTCAATCAATTGAATGATCGATCGCTGAACAGTCGTTGCTCCCCATGCCCGGTAGCCAGCTCCTGGACGATTGCAACCAACTGATCTAGAGCCGCCTGAATAAAATCTCGCTGCTTGTCACTACCGACAATCCCAACATGCGTCTCGCCGTCTCGGACAAAGGAGGCAATTTTCAGAGGATGACTGGCATCTCCGTGGGGATTCAGTATATCAACCTTGCACGTTGCCCCAGCAAAAGGCATGGTATCAAAATCCTCAAAATCTTGGTAATGTACGAGCGAGTCGTAGAAATCGTGCTTTGATGACCACTCTGTACATTCCTTGAATATTTTTTCGAACCCTATGTAATCATAAGCCGTAGATCCAGCTACTTGGCTCTGGACGTATTGCAGGAGATCCAATGCTGTCCATTCGAGGTCAAAAGCCACCCTCACAGGAGTAAATTGGTAACATGGACCCATGATGTTCTCCATATTGGCAAGGGTGAGATTGCGTCCCGTGGTAATAGTACCGAATGTCACATCTCGGGTCTGGAGACGACGAGCAAGAGTCAGTGCCCATGCTGCGGTCAGGATGCTTGCTGTGGTGATACTCTTTGGTCGCTGAGAGACATCCACTGGCGTTTCGAGGAAGATAGACTTATCGGAACCTCCAGAACCTCTTTCTTTGCTGCTGTCAAGAACCGATAACTGTGATCTTTTTAATAGTCCTTGCCAGTATTTCAGCCCCTCTGACTGCAAAAAATTTTCGCCAGTGCTCACAACGTATTGTTTGAACGGGAACACGTCAACTACTTTTTTTCCTTCGTAAAGAGCCTCCAAGTCTTGTAGCAGTCTGGGGAGGGAGGTGCCGTCGTACTGGGCATGAGATAGTCCTAGGATGAGGCATTTTTCTCCCTCCTTTCCTTCCACATACCAGAGCTTGCAAAAAGGAGAGCCAAGCAGATATTGTGATTCGATGTCTGATGTACAGAGAGCTTTCACTTGTTCCTCAATGACCACGTCGCTCTGGCTTTGGAGGATTGGGACGGCGATTTCCAAATCTCTGAGAATAACTTGGTAGAATCTTGATTGGTGCTCCACGAAAACCGTACGCAATATTTCATGCCTTCTGACCAGGTTCTGACAAGCTGAAATCAAACGATTTTGGTCAATCTCGCAATCAAAGAATAGTGTAGTGTATTGAATCGAAGTTCGTGGGGCGTGTACAGTGGCTCTAATATCCACAGATTGAGAGCTAGTGGCGGGAAGGATATCTTGAATGTTCCCACCGACATCGGATAACTGAGGTCGGATGTCCTCGATGAGTGCGTCTAAGTCTTCCTCAGGGATGGTGGAGAATGGTGTATAGGGCTGAGCGGACTTGCTCGACGTCTCTTGCCTTATTACTGTAGCGACGTCGCGAAGACGCATGTTTTGGAAGATGTCTGCTACCGACAGGATATAACCCTGAGCGCGGAGATTTGACACCAGTCGCATCGCCAGCACAGAGTCACCACCAAGGCGAAAGAAATTATCATCGAGATCGATTTCATCCGGCGTCATGTCCAAAACTCTTGCCCATGAGTCCCTAATGGTTTTTTGTGGTTTGGTTAGAGGCGCTGATGCTGATTCCTTTTTCCAGGCTTGCTGCAAATTGTCCTGAATCTCAGCAAGCGCTTGGCAAGCAACGCTTGAAGCACTCAATTCCAGTATGATAGTTTCCGACATGTCTTCCCTGTGGGGAAGACTCTCGACTGGAATGTACGTGTAAGGCACCATTGATGGAGGAAGTTCGTTTCGAAGAGATTTGTCGAGCTCTTTGAGTGCTGATACAAGACTGGGGTCCATAGCACACTGGACTAAGACCTCAGGACTTTCTATATCTTGTGATTCAACATGAAGATTGATCTTTAAGTCCGTAGAAATTATCCCGATGGCGTTCTCATGGGACTGATGCTCAATCATGATGATCAGCTTCCGCTGTGCCGTCGTCTTGACACCATTCGCAGATAGTAGCACGAATGATATAGCAGTGCGAATTGGTGCGGGAAGATACTTGGTGATATAAACCTGTAATTTTGTGAGATCAATCGCGTGCCCTTGATCAGGGGTCAGATCTCCTTTCCGGCCAATAAAGATCATGTTTCCACTGTGCGTAACTTTTACTATGTCGCCGGTTGGGTGCAACCTACCCTCCCGGCCGCTGTAGGCATTGCTGCCGTCAACAAGCCAACGTGGAGACTCTGTATATGCTCCTGGAAGATAGGCGCCTTCGAGCCACAATTCACCGATCCCACCGATAGGTGTAAGCTGATTCACATTCCGTGGATTGCAGACCCAAGACACCACTGCAGGAGGATATTCACTTCCTTCTTTAGTATCTGTAGAGGACCTAAGACGCTTCAATTGTTGGTCTAGAGCCAATGGAGGAGTTTGATTTCTGGACCATATTCGATCCAACTCTGCCGCTGAAAGACAGGAAATTACACTGATCTCCTTTGATACATCTCCACTTAGTTGAATATATGTTTCGCGGAATTGGTCCAAGATCCGGGTCATTTGTGTGTCGTCGATAAGGCTACTATCAAAGCTTGCGGCGACTCTGATTCTTTTGTTTCCAGTTCCAATAGCGAGCATGAGTGGATATGGGTTGAAATGAAGGGCTTCGCGGACAGGGTCACCTTCGTCAAAACCAAGTTCGCTAGCCGCGTATTCCAGCTCGGGTTGAATGACCAGACCAGTGTGGGCCTCGCAGGCATACAGGGCGTCCGAGCTAACCTTCCTTATATTTTGCATACCGAAATGTTGATATTGAACGCGAGTCATCATGGACTGCTGTATATTTTGTAGGAAGGAATCAACTGTGCTGGTCCGATCAATTCGAGTCCGGATGGGAATAGTTGCTATTAGCGGCCCTTGAATGCTTTCGACACCTGGAAGCGGAATGTCGCGCCCAGTTAGAGTCTCGCCAAAGACAACATCATCATTATTCATATACTGTGAAGCAACGAGTACCCAAGCGCCACGAATTAAAGTTGCCATAGTGAAAGGGGATGCTTTGTTTTCCGCTGTGTTGAGATTGAATGACATTTCCAACATGGAGTCTGGATTGGATAGATAGTCTCTGAAGGGCAGCTCTGGAAATTGGCCACCAATCGCGCCATCAAGTTCGCGTCGCCAGAAGTCCTGAGTCAGAGATTCGTCCATATCACGCACATGACTAACAAATTCCTTCATGTGTGCCTGAGGCTGTGGACTACGCCCTTCCAGGATATCACGAATAAAGTTCAGAGTCAAGGATTCCGACCAGCCGTCGTAGAGGACATGGTGCACAGTCCAGACCATATATCGTTCCCCTTTTGTTGATCCCTCGATAATAGCGTACCGAGCGAGGTTTTGGCCAAGCTCCATCCTTTTTCCATGGTCATCAGATAGATATTGCTTTAAATCGGTTGTACTTCTCCACGTAATGGGCTCGCGAACAACCACCTGGAACAATCCGGGTTCGCGAAGTTGGACTAGGCGACTCCGCAGCATTGGGGTTGCAGCAACTACAGACTCCCAGGCTTCTCTCCAGGCAGAGGTACTGATGTGGTCTGGAATTCGGGCAACCCGTTGGGCAACATAAGCTTCTGTTGATTTGATGGAGAATGTAAAAAGTGACTCTTGTGTTGGGGTACTTGGGTAAATGTCTTCGATGGAAGATATTTCCACTTCACATATTTGTGATGCTTCAGCACAAGCCTGGTCGACAGGAGATGATAATAGCGAAAATGGTGGAACCTCATGCTGGGTCACTTTTGAGGACATGCGAACAACGCTTGCCATCTCCGAAAGCGTAGGATGGAGGAAAACATCCGCGACCGTTAGAGAGAAGGATAAGGTTGCACAAAATGCAACGAGTCGCATTGCGACAACGGAATCCCCTCCAAGGATGAAGAAATTATCATCAACCCGAATTACCTCAACGTCTATATTTAGAATATGACTCCATGCCTCTGCAAGAGTTTGCTCAGCATCATTGAGGCGTGGGAGAGGGCGAGAAGTAACTGCTGTAGTCTCATCACCCTGACGAATGTTGATAGTGGCGCCAAATTCCCGAAGTTTTTTGCGGTCAGTCTTTCCGGATATCAGCACAGGAATGAAGTTGACATGTATGAAAGCGTTAGGTATCATATATCTGGGCAGGACCTGGGCTAATTTTGCGTCAATGCCTAATAGTGATGTGCTGATCGCTTCTTCGGGCGTAACTGTCTTTAGAGGCGCTCCTACCACTCTGTCTTTGGACCTTGATGCGATGAATGCCAGCAGCGTCGGCTGACCTGCAAATCCCTGCGGACTTGTGACCTCGGCGATAACGTCTGCCTCTTGGGGAAGACTGCCCTTGATTTGATATTCGACTTCACCAAGTTCGACACGCTGACCGCGTAACTTGACTTGGGTGTCCTTTCTTCCGACGAATACGATCCCTGCCGACCCATCCGGGTCATACCTTCCAAGATCTCCTGTTTTGTAGAGCCTGCCTTTACGGCCCTCGTATTGCTGATGACCTGATATGAGCCATGGCGGATCATCAATGAATACAAGTGCAGTTTTCTCAGGATCATTTAGGTAGCCTTGGCCAACGATTGGACCATCCACGACAAGCTCACCCACCGCGCCTATGGGCATCAGCTTGTTGTGGTCATTAGGGTCCACAATCCAGATGTTAGCACCATTTCCGTGACCTATCGAAACATAATCTCGTCCAGTTGCCGCACTGCTGTTTATTGTGCAGCCAATCGTACATTCACACGGGCCATAGCCAATGATAATCCTGGTATCTCGGCCCCATCGTGTGATGTCTCTCGCTGTTGCCGCTTCACCGCCCAAGCCGAGACCTTCGAGGGATGTGATGACGTCCGGGTCTAGTATACGCGCAACTGAGGGAGTAATGCCTGCGTAATTGACCTTCATCTTCCGTATCACTCCGTTTATGTCATTCATCCGATCCTCATCGGACGGTATACAAAGGCAACCGCCACGCGATAGAGTGAGGAGCATACTGTCAATGCTGACATCGAAAGCGTATGAAGCGAAATCAAGAACCCTCGAATTCTCCTTGTAGCCAACTGCTTCGGCTCGAGGAATAGCACTGCTAGTGTAAGTTCGGTGATTTATCATGACCCCCTTGGGATTTCCAGTAGATCCGGATGTGAAAATGATGTACATGATCGTTGATGGTGGTACGATGGGTAGCTCTTGACGTGATCCAGGGTTCAATTGCGTGAAGCCTTCGGCTTCAACGACCATGGCGCGTCCACGCGGCAATATCGATACCGCTAGATCGCGCTGCATCTTTGAATGCACAATAGTTGTGGCCCCAACTTGCTCAACCATATTTTGGAGCCGGGCAAGAGGAAGGCTTGGATCCAGCAAAACAAATGTCGCTCCAACCTTCATGACTGCAAGAACGCCAACAATTGTCCAACAGGATTTTTCGAAACACAGAGGAATAAAATCCGACAATTGAACCCCTGTATTCCTGAGTTTATACGCAAGAAGTGTCGAATATCCATCGACTTGTGCGTAGGTCAACTCGCCATCCCATGAAGAGATTGCTACACTGTCTGGGGTCTTGTCGCACTGCTGAGAAATAATGTCCTGCATACAGGCCTCGTAACTTGCGGGTGCAGCATGATTGAATTTCCAGATTTGGTCGATATCGCTCTCTGTTGGGTGCATACATTCTTCAAGGGTGGTGTCAGGATTTGCGACGCAAAGCCTGACGGTGTCAACGAATGTCTCGATGTGACGCGCGATTGTGTATTGTAACATGCCCTCGCTGTGGTACAGCGGACGGACATTTAGGCAAGTACTAGAATTCTGTACTTCTATATGCAGCGTACCCTTTTTGGACATCATTAGCAAACTGCCAAGCCTGTAGGAATCATGGAATGATAGGACTCACAAATTCATCAACATAGTCTGATCCCCTGGAGCTAGTGCTCAGTATCAGAGACGAATCGGCAGACTTGATCGTTTGTGCTGTGTTTCCACAGGCTTGAAGAAGTGATGAAATCTTTCTCTTGATTGTTCCAACCGTAGCATTCATATTGGTCACAAGATCTCCCAATCTGAAGCACTCAGCCCCTTGGTCCTGTATGTAACCATTGCGGGGAATATAATGCACCCAGTCGAAGGAAAGACTCGGGTTATCTCTTGTCCGCAATAATGTCAGGAACCACGAAAGCAGCACAATCTCATCGCTCAAGGTGGTGACTGTGGCTTCTTGGTCGTCGGTCAGATCAATGATTTGAAATGACCTGAAGCCCTCTTCATCAGCTCTTCCAGTCAACAATTGATAGGCATGGCCGTCGACCAAATGCCCATCCTGGACCTCGACGGACCCCATGCTGCACAAGAGCCGTACACCTGGGATTGTGCTATCGTGTCAGGAGATCAATGTTCAGATAATACACGGACTGATGCAACGCTGTATGGACGTTATACGTGGTCCCAATCGATGCCTGTTGGCAGCCAGTAAAGGCGACTGGAATACAAAACTCCAACGAAATGCCTTTTGTTGAGTTGAGACTGGTTGCTCGTACAGGAGGCAGCTCCAAAGAGTATGTGACTGACAAGTGACATGCCACAGCTGGACTTCCCAGCTGGCCGACACTATACACGGCATGCATCGGTGCATGCTGCAACAGTGCTCAACAGCATTCTACGCAACTAACCAAACAGGGCCACATGGTACCAGCACTCTCGACTGGATCCTGGCTGATGGAGCGTTTCTCATGGAGGCATATTCAGAGCGCTTTTCGGAGAGACGCCCGAGAACAGTTTAGTCAATCACAGCAGGCAATCTACCAAACACGTATCGTCTCGTTCGAGCTGCATCCTGTAACTTGTAATGATGCACGAGTAATGCGTTGTATGGTTTTCTGTATTCAAACCGTTACCCGCAAACTTTGGAAATCGAAAAATGAGGGCCAGGGTAAGATTCAGCCGATCATACATACATACCTACCTAGATACCCACCTAGGCAATGTTCATAATTTCATGTCAGTACGATCCATTTGATGATTGGGTACGTGGTGTCTACTAGCAGCGGAGTACTTAGCCCAAGCCCCCAGACATTGAAGCTTCACTCGGCCAGGCTTCTTTGTTATTCCTGCTTAGGCTTTGGGCCCCGAGATCGACAATTTGAGCTCGGTGGATTCCAGAGTGGCGAGAGGATGCCCTGCAGTTGTGCCAAGGAGAAGGAAATTTTGTGACACTTTTTGAACCACAGCATCAGGGCTGTCGGCTAATGGCACTTAGTGTATCACGAGAATGTGAACGACGTACGAAGTATGATCTGTTTGATCGGTACTGGTCGACTTCTCCTGACCTGTGAGAAAGACCCCTGACGATCGAGATCATCTGATAAGATAGATTTTTTTTCTCACGACAAAAGCTGCAGAGTGCTTGAAATGTGGCGTGCTGAATCTCCATCCCCATGCGTTAGTGGGGTGTAATTACGAGCACTACTAACTGCCTCAATTGGATAGTGGGGGATCTGATTAGATTTGAATCTTCCCCTTGCCCCTCCGATCAAGCACGAACAACATCATAGCTTAGAATTCCTGTAGACAGGGGGCCGCTTTTCCACGAATGCCAAAATACCCTCAGCGAAATTATGGCTTCGCACCAGTTGAGGGTAGGATTCATCGGCTAACTTTGACACAGCGTCCTCCACGCTGCCAGCTTCCCAGCTCAAGCGAATGCCACGCCGAGCAACGATCAACGCGTCGGGGCTGTTGCTACACATCAATTCCGCAGTCTGGATCGCAACCCTGGCGACATCGGCAGCCGACTCTGCCAATTGTGTAATAAGGCCCCATTCGTGTAATGTTTTTGCACTCACGTTTCTTCCTGTCAGGACGAGATCTGTCGTCCGTTGCAATCCGATGATCCGTGTGAGTCGTGGCAGACACCCAGCGACCGGAACGATCCCCCGTTTCACTTCTGGTAAAGAGAACACTGCTGATGCGCAGGCTATCACAAGATCGCAATTCACAATCATCTCAAAGCCTCCTCCCATGCATATGCCGTTCACAGCAGCTATGATAGGCTTTTTACCATCTCGTCGAGGTAAGCCCGCAAGCCCAGGTGCGCTCATGTCGTTGACAACACCAGCTTTATTCATGTCGTTCCATTCTGCGAACATCACCGTGGTTAGTAGCGTGATGGATATCTGCTTCTCAGCAGGATCCCTGGACTTACCCTGTAGATCTGCGCCCGTACAGAACGCTCTCCCAGAGCCAGTGATGATACCGACCCAGAGATCTTCATCTTCATCAAATTCCTCCCAAATACTTTGGATATGCCTGCTTGTAGCTTTATCGATGCAGTTCAATTTTTGAGGTCTGTTGATTGTCACCAGAACAATATGATCTGATGGGAATGAAACATCCACATTTTGGAATTGTCGGCTCCTTGAACGCAAAGCCATGTTGGAATCCCCAGGAATTTATTTGCATCGACACCTGCTGGCCATTCGCATCTAGTAAAAATCCAGCGATTGACTTTTATAATGGCTGGCAGTCTTAGCTCTCCAGTATATTTGCACTCTACTAGTTAGCCAGTTAGAGCATCACTGACCAGTACAAGACATTCTTGGCGCGCAGAAAGCTTTTCGGTTGAGATCCGTTTAGGATGAGTTCAGGTACCATCCGGAGTCTGGTCTGCGTCGTATGCCGACCAGAGGATATTACACACCTCGGTATTCATTTTGCTGACTAGAAAGATTATTTTGGCTGGGCTCCCCGGGCTTGCATCTATGGGGAATCGCAAGACACCATCCTGATATAATTGGATTTCCTTGATCAATCTTCAGCAACCCTAGCATACTTTGAAAAATACATCTTCATCCTCGATATCTCAGTGGCATACTGAGTGTTTCGTACTCAGCCAGTAACTATAAATCCGGTTTGCTCTCATCACTTCATTCTACTGGCGGTTTATATGATTAAATATGGCATCGACGCTCACTTCAACAAGCAGCCTCACCCTGGTGAAACTGCCTCACCCATTTTTGACGACCTATCGAGTTGAAGCGATGTCTGCTACCAGTCCCTCACAGTTACGGTTGGTTATTGTCGAGCACGAAACCTCTGGAAGGCCACTTCCTGAGCCACTTCATTCACATACACTTTCTTGGATTGATCTGACAAAACAAAAGCCGTCGAATGGCCTTCCTCCCCAAGCCGACAACAGTGCTTGGGCGCGAGCTCGTCGCAGTCCAGAAACAGTTTTCGAGTGGACAGGAGACAGGGCACCCTCACTGGGACAGATTTGGAATGTGATACATGCAATTTATCTCACACATCCGATCTTCGAGTACTTCCGACTTGCTGTTGCTGGTAGCCAGAGTGAAATCATCATAAACGAGCTTCTAGCGACTGGGTTGGCAATTGAACATCCAAAACCATGGCATCTGAAGCAGCAACCACCTAGTGGTGCTCAGGAATTACTCGTGCTTCGAAGCGCTTTCTGGCAAGGTGCTGCTTCTCCACTAGGGCCTCGCCCAATCTGGGTCGTTGGGGACGGCACAGACCATGGCATACGAAAACCGCTGGCCCAATATCCGATCATGGCGGAGAATCATCACTTCACGATGAAGTTTCCAGAAGAACGAGTCTATGCTCGCCATCCAGTTCGTCGACCAAAACCATTTCCAGGGTCGATTGCGTACAGTCGGTACATTCCAGAACTTGATGAGCATTTCTCGCTCGAGGTTGTCGACTATAACAACCAGGAACATCTCCAGTTGTTCAACACTTGGCAGAATGACCCTCGCGTTGCCCAGGGATGGAACGAAACTGGAACTCTTGAACAACACCGTGAGTATCTACGGAAACTACATATTGATCCCCACGTACTGTGCTTGTTCGGCCGATTCAACGATGCCAGATTTGCCTACTTCGAGTTATATTGGTCAAAGGTATTTCCCTTATCAACCTCGTTCAGAATCGAATACTGATAGCCCTTCTACAGGAAGATCATTATGGTGCACATTACGATGCAGGAGATTATGATCGAGGGCGCCATTCACTTGTAGGCGACGAGACGTTCCGAGGATCGAAACGGGTGAATGCATGGTATAGTTCCTGCATCCACTATGTCTTCTTGGATGATCCCAGGACGGCAAATGCTGTTGGGGAACCGAAAGCCACAGGATCGACGATCCTCTCTTACGAAAACTCTCAAGGTCTTGTCATTGGCAAATACATTGACCTCGGTCACAAGAGATCCGTACACTCAATCGCGAGCCGAGAAAAATGGTTCCAGCTTTGTCCGCTATTTTGGGACGGTCGAGAGCGGCCTCTTGAATCAGCTGATCGTGCGGCTTGGAATGCAAAGTTGTGAAACTGGGATGTTTCCGAATACTTCCTACGCCTGGCAAACTTGATCGCTAAGATCGAAGATGGGTACCTGACATGGGAAAATTTCCATAAAATTGATCGTGTAAAATCTACAATACGCAAATGCCAGTGCTCTCCGCCGTCAACAACACTTTGCCGAATACGGACAACTCGTACCTCTTGTTCGCCTTGCTTTTCAATTTTCATCGACCAACAAGAACTAGTGCATCAGATGGTGGGTAGTGTGGGGGAGCGTGAGACCAGACGTAAAAACCTGACTAACCACTTCGTACTGAGACTTGGCCACAGAGAGAGATGTGAAAGAAGGCTCAGATATTCCGTTCGAGTGCAAGAATCTTCTTGCATTCTACCAGGATGTGCATCATAATCACGAGATGAGCCAAGGACGAAATCAATTCTTGTAGCTGCATGGACACTCCCGTACAACTAACTAACTAAGTTAGCCGGTTAAAGTTTGGCATTGTATCGAAGAACTAACTGAAGCCTTTACCCGCCGCGGCCCACCCAGGCCCATCACACTAACAGGGATCCACGCACTACCACCCACCACGCTCTGCTCTCGCCAGAGGGAGACCTTGGCATGACAGTCCGATGACCGGACTGCATCCAGAGCTCGAACGCCACCAATTAAGGACTTGTGGGCACATAGGTACCCTTGTTGACATGTGGGAAGGAAATGGAAAACCTATCCCAGGAATGTCGCTAGATACAAAAGCCTGGCCCCGCCAAATTTGTCCGGGCAAGGTCCAAATCTGAAATTTTTGGCCGTACCTCATCATTGCAATTGCTCATCATGTCGATTCTCTCACGATTTCGGCCTGGATTTGCGCGAAAATCGACGGATCTCAATGATCAGTCGACGGCGACAACCACGAGCGATGTCAACTCTGCAGAGAAAGTACCCGGGACGAACGCGGAAGCTGCTACTGCTGATGAGAGCGTAGAGAAAGACAATGACCGCCCGAACGAGGACGCGCAAAGAGGTGTTCGTCAGGTAGAGGCTGTCACATTGACATGGTCAAAGTGGTCATTGATTGCCATCTTCATCAAGTGAGTTCGATTCATGGACAGCTGGTGGGATTGTAGCTGACAAAATCTTAGTATGTGGTTGCTATACTTTGTCAATGCATTCCAGTCGTCCATCTTGAACAACCTTACACCATACGTTACCAGTGATTTTGAGAGCCACTCTCTCCTTACGGTCATCTACATTGTAGCAAATTCCATGTCAGCGGCTTGCTACATTCCGATTTCCAAGATCTTGGATTTATGGGGTCGAGCTGAAGGATTTTTGGTTATGATCGCGTTTGCGACTCTCGGTTTGATTCTCATGGCATCATGCAGCAGCTTAGAAACCTTCTGTGCGGCACAGGTATGTTGGTGACGACCTCTAACGATTCCAGAATACTGACGTTTCAGGTGTTTTATTCCATTGGCTTTGGTGGTATGATTTACAGCGTCGACGTTATCACCGCCGACGCCACAAAGCTCAAAAATCGTGCTCTAGCGTTCGCTTTTACCTCATCCCCATACATGATCACTGCCTTTGGTGGTCCCAAAGCATCTGAAGGATTCTACGACCATGTCAGCTGGCGATGGGGCTTTGGGGCTTTCTCAATCATCTTGCCTTTTGTTGCAGCGCCCCTTTTCATCAATCTCAAGCTTAATCTCCGCAAGGCTGAGAAGCAAGGAATTATTGTCCGACGACAGACTGACAGAACACTCTTACAAAGTATCCTGCACTATACAATGGAATTTGATCGTATGCATAATCATCCACCTGATTTTCATATACTAACTTGTGTAGTTCCTGGAGTGTTCCTCTTCGCCGCTGGCCTTGTGGTCTTCCTTCTTCCATTCTCATTGGCCGACTCCGCGCCCAACGGATGGAGCACAGGCTATATCATTGCAATGATCGTTGTAGGGATTATTGTGTTGGTCATTTTCGGCCTTTATGAAGCATATGTGGCGACCCAGCCAATGCTCACGGCCAAGATTCTCACCAACCGCACTATTATCGGTGCATGTTTATTATGTTTCACGTACCAAGTGGCATACTATTGCTGGGCGAGCTATTTCACTTCTTTCTTACAGGTGGTTAACGGTCTTTCCATCTCGACAGCCGGATATGTCAGTAGCACATTTGATGTTGTGTCGGGGATATGCCTCTTGTCAGTTGGTTTCATCATTCGCAAGTCCGGGTATTTCAAGTGGCTCCTCTACATTGCGGTGCCACTGTATATCTTTGCTCAAGGCTTGCTGATCTACTTCCGCCAGCCCAACCGCAACATTGGCTACCTGGTCATGTGCCAGATCTTCCTCTCCATCGGCGGGAGCATCATCATTCTCTGCGAACAGCTTGCTATCCTCGCAGCAGCAGACCATCAACACATTGCAGCGCTTCTGGCGTTGCTCTACGTCGTTGGCACCGTTGGAGGCGCTGTCGGCAACTCTATTTCAGGGGCTATCTGGACCAACACTTTCGAACAAGCCCTGGAGAGATACCTGCCGGAAGTTGCCTTGGAGAGCATTGCAGACATTTACAGCAGCCTCGACGTCCAACTTTCGTACGAGTGGGGCTCGCCAGAGAGAATTGGCATTCAGGATGCGTATGCGTATGCCCAGCGAAGGATGCTCATCGCTGGAACCGCAATCATGGCTCTGAGTCTGGTCTGGGTCTTCCTTATCAGAAACATCAACCTGACCAAGATCCACCAGACCAAAGGCAACGTCTTTTAAGACTTGTGAAATCCTACTAGCTACGTACAGAATGGGAGAATTATCTCTTTCCATGCGAATCATGTACCTATTCTATCTAATCAATACACTGGCAAATAGTGCCCTTCATCAAGGAGCCAACCCGCAAAAAGTACAATTCAAGTAAAAACTGAGAGCTAACGATTAGAAAGGGCCTCTTTAATGTTCACAATCGCCATTTGAACCAGACTTGAACCTCGCATACCACGTAGAAGTTCGGTACACTCGTCCCATTTCTTAAGCAGGTTCTTCATGGAAGACATATCTGTGAGAGCATGTCGTTTGTCATACATCAGACAATATTTGGCTTCCCACTTCAGCGAATCAATCGCTCCCTCCCGGTGACTTTCATAGAGACAATTCACCGGAAAATTATTACCCGGCATGACCAGCAAACTTGAATCAAATCAGGAGAGAATTAGCACCGAATGAGTCGGTATCAAGTTCGAGCATTAGGGATATGATCAAGGGTTTCACGATTGAAGATCTGCCATGTCATTTGACTTGATGCCCTTGCATGCTTTGATGCAATTTGCGAGGCTTTATCTCCTGCAGCTATCCTCTCCGAGCCCAACTCCACTCTTGCGGAATTCCTTGGTCAACAAGTTTGAATACTGCCATGGTGTGGGTATTGATTTGCACACAATCTGCGAATTCGACTCACTTTAGATACTCAAACTCCCATTAACAAGGAATATGCTGAGAAACTAGGTTAAGAATCCAAGTGGCTCTTGATTAGCCATTCAACATCTCTTTCAGCTTCTTTTGAACCAAATGTCTCATAAACGAATTAAGTGGTTGGCTGGAGATATCGAATTTGAACGTACTTCTCTCTCTGGCCAGAGATGGTAGGTGACATTGAACTTCGAGTGATAAGCAGGCAAAAAGCACAACAATTGCAGGGCATTCACGTGGGTTGCCATCACTTCAGCACAAGTCCGAGTGGCTCGCAACTGCATTGAAGCGTCCTAACCCTCCCTCTGTATTTAATCTAGGTGGCGGTGAAAACGGGTCCACAAATACCCCAGGCAAAATAAACTCCCTTTCCGTAGTCGCCTATAATTCCTAAACACGATGGTCTTGAAAAAGAGATCAGTCACTTCGATACCGGGGGTTAGCGAGCGGATCCTGTGCATTGTAATCTATCCCGATATTCTGACACGTAAACGGGCGAAATTGGTGAGATAACGCGGCTTCATATTCCTATGGCTTTTGTTAGGGGATAAGCTATCTAATGAGCTGGAAGTGAACATACAGCAATGCGATCTTGAAAATGTTGTAAGAATGCGTCACCAAGCCAAGTCCATCCTAGTCTGTGGGCCTTCCAGAGCTCAAGAATGGCTCGTATCTTCCCAAGGAATTCTGCGGTTCCTCGTTGGTGATGTCGGGGTACTCTAGCTCGAAGATCGAGCGATTGATAATGCGGAGTGGGTCTCTAGTGTCGAATTGCATTGTGCCACTCATCACAACATTTGCCATCGACAGCGGTGCACGCACCCTTCCAGAAGGCATGATGAACGTGTCACGGCTTCGAGGACGATCGCCATTGGGCGAAAGTTGGGCGAATAATTGCCTGACTCGTTCCGTAACCTTATAGTATTCCCGTAATAGCAGCTTCTTCCCCAAGCGATACTGTATATCCTCCTGTTCCTAATAGGCTTATAATGGTGCGGCTTGGTCGTTGGGAGTTGATTTTCCTTTTGCTTCCGCGATCAGGGGGTTCGGGCGCCGTTGGTGTGTATCTCGCAGCGATTGTACGCTGGTCGGCTGCTGTAGAAGGCTTCGTGCTGTCGTAGATGCACAATTCTTGTTTGCTTGAGCCGCCGCTCACATTTATGACCGGGTACTCCAGTCCGAATTTTGTGCCCAGCGAACGACTGATAGAGTGTACCACTCTAGCCTCGAGGTTGGGGCCTATATTTGAGGCTTTATTTCAGGCCAGAGTGGCACGATGGTCTCGTCCGGGCCGATAGGTCGAGGCCATTGTGGCTTGAACATCTCTAGGTCCATGATTTCGATCCGGAAACCGCAAAAATTCCCAATACCAAACCGCTCCCTGATGTCCTTAAGTGCTAAATACCATGTAAACCTCGAGTGGTCCCGAGCGGATCCGACGCGATGGGATTCATGGAATCAGTTGGTGTTGGACGAGTCGGATAGAAGTAATACCCAAGCTCACAATCGGCTCCGATCCCTGTGAGCTATTGTGCCTCTTGGGCGTTATGATTCTTGAGTTGGAGGAGGAAGCCGTATATTCGGAGATCAAACTTTGCAAAACACAGCAGTCGATGTACCACCCTGTGTCGATCTCCCTCCTTGTCTGGCCCAAAGTGGACATCATTGGTCTATCAACCGGCAGCTTTCAGGCCCAGTATACCAATCCACTGTATCCAGATATCTTCGTGGACATTGCTGTTGTTGATTGCATGGATCTGAGACTGCAAGAATAGAGGTGTATCGTAGGATTGTGAGTGGTGTGTACTGGTTCAGGAGATTTGTGAGTGTCAGACCAATTTATCTGCATATTAGCCATTGCTGAATGGGCGCCTCTCCACCAATTCTCACTCTTCTAACTTACACGGCGTTCGGTCCAAACCCAACAGGCGGCGGTTTGCGAGGGACTGGATTCATCGGGGCCTCCTCATCTACCACGTAGTGAATACTACAATTGGGATTCAAGGTCCACCACCGTCCGATATATGGTTGCGTAAGAGGCTGTACCTGGGTACTTCGGGGCCGCCGAGGCTCCTCCCCACACTCAGTCCATCCAATGGGGTGGTTCTCCTACACACCTAGCTAGATACCGAACTGGATGCCCTGTCGCGAAGGTGCAGCATTGTATTCAGTTACCACCAACATCTGGATAAATCCAATACATGGGGACATCGCGATGAAGCTAAGTTGGGATAACATGTTCGTAATATTCGTATGTATCAGATTTCACATGGACAAGAGTCGAACCGTGAGTCAATGTCCTCGACTATGATTGGCATTAGTGATTGAGAGCTCTGATGTTGGGACTGAAAAGCATTTACCCACCATGCTCTGATTCTCGATGCCATGGTGTATCTTAGGACGTATTGTGGCCATCAAGAATGGCAGATAATACTCAAGACTCGAATTCGTCTATAAAACGAGCGTGCCACACATTTCAAGACGGTGTGTCACCAAAGGGGTTGTCGAGTCGAGCAAAATGCTGCTTAGTTCCCGGTATCTAGGAGGACGAAATCAGTCGCTTGTGCACCGCCACCAGTAGGGCGTGAGACGTCTTCAAAGGACCCAGAGTGAGGAAATATAGCGGGTAATTGGAGGACGTTGGGGACGATAAAGGCAACACCATCTCATTCGAGGACGTTTAATAGGCTACACTTGTTTTAAATCCGATCAACAAGTGTCCCTTGCTCAAATCTAGACACACCTCGTTGCTGTCACGTTGGCATGATTTAGTACGACTGATCTCTTGCCGCGAGGTAGGGTATATCGACGTTGGAAATTAGAGGAATCGGACCTCGAGTGTCGGCAGAAACGGCCGACATGCTTTGTTTCCGATACTGAGGAGCCAACACCAGAAGCTGATATTTGATTGTTCCTCGAATGATCTTCATGACCCTGAAGTTGTGAGCTTCCTGATGATCTTGGGGGGTGAAGTATGTCTGCTTGTTGCAGAACCTGAACACATCCATAGCTTGGTCCAGTGAGCTGACGCAGGCTCTTGAGCACATGGCTGTCCAATTGCGGGCAGTGGGATACATTGTGAATTGCAGAGTGGATTTGAAGCATCATCGCCTGTGCATAATTCTGCTTTTCCGTGGTGATGTTCCGGTGCATGAGATCAATTGGTCCGAAGGTCTCTTCTTGGAAATCATTTTGTTTCTATATATATTGTGTTGGGCAGCACAAGTGTCAAGCTGGGTTTTGAAATGAACGTGGGGAGACGTGTTCACGATGCTGGCAGATGAAGTCCCATCCAACGAGCCGGTGCGGCCATGATGAAGCAGAGGCCTCAATAATGCCCAGAGAGATGATGGGACATGGGAAGAGAGTGTGGGGCAGGGATATGGCTTGAAAGCATGGGCAAGGAGAAGACAGGGGGAGGATGATAGGGAGGGAAAGAGAAATTTGGAAGGTGGAAGAAAGCAATATATATAGTCAGGAAGGAGACTTGATCCGTCACAGCTCTGTGTCTCAACAAAACGTCTGCTGTATCGTGAACCTTGCCCGTTCAGCAATGCATGACTTCGCTGGCAATGGTGGTGATGCAGATGAAACCAGCGGTGCATCCGATTGAGGCCCTGACCAGCTGACCGTGAATTGGCCGCACAGGCAAGCTGGACAGCGTTGTGAGGGGCTGTTTCGATGCGAAATGAAACCCAAAATGGGAAGTCACACGGCGTTGTGCATTGAATCATTACTTCCCGCTTCTGGCCCGTACCCTGATTTTCTGCGCTGACTCGTTGTTTCAAGGTCGGACTGTCTTCACGATTAAAAGTTATTAAGGATAATGAATGTTGGTGAAAATCTGAATTCATGTTGAAGGAACAACTCCGGCACTTGGATTCACACCCTGGAGCACTCTGCATCGGGATTCAGCAAGCCCGCACTGACTCCCCGTTGCAGGTGAGGGAAGGAAATCTAAATGAGGGTGATTGTGTTGGTGGAATCATATTCATAAATGTCTGTCTGTCCAACAAACAGGGGGCTTGAGAGGGAGGGTTAGGTGAATTCGCTGTTAGGATGATGTTGACAGTCTGGATGATGAAGCTTCTATGGGGCAACTCAAGCCTCGCCGTTGTACGCACATGCAGTGCACTTCGGTCAATTCATTGGCGGGCTGAGCATGCTGGTGATCTCAGCAAGCAAAGTAGCAGTGTCGGAATAGATCCTCAAAAACTCTGCTTTGAGCGCTCCATCCACTTCAACCAAGATCATTCTGGTAGCGAAATCTGTCGTCACACTCTTGCCATTCAACAAGTGATTTGTCAACAGTCCAGTAAAGACAGCCTCGGTTTTCCCATCGACACCTCCCGGCATGATGTATACTCGGTCAAGATAGTGTTGGAGGTTAACAATCGGGCCCCTTTCGGGGTGGATCATGTCATCATGAAGTTTTCTCAGTTGTTCCTCTCCTTGACTTGGTTGCGGCGCAACATGGAGAATACCAGTCGAAGTGAAGGCGGATATGTAGTTGTAGTCCGTGACTGGTTGATCCCAAGATTTCAAGATTGTATGTATAACATGAATGATGGGCGCTGGAATAGCATCATGGTTTGCAAAAGTGTAGAAGTCGCGATCATACATTCTTGTCAGCTTAGAAGGGTGGTTGACAATACGATGTGAAGTTGAATGAATTTGCTGAGACCATATTATTAAACCTGATCTTCGTCCAAACACCTACTTTTTTATCATAAGCGAACGCCGTGGCGATACGAGGTGTCGCATATCGGGGCGCGATACCAGCGCAGCATCATGCCATTTGAGGTCTGAGGCCGCCAACGGCAGCTGACGTGCAAGGATCTGTTTGCATTGGTGCATGGACAAGATTTGGTGCAGGTGTGACAACGACCAAGACATCCTTCAAGCCTCAATAGCGATTCACCAATTATGAGAGATGCGAGGTAGGGACAAGAGCATATCTTGAACTACATGCCAGATATGTAATTCGTTGTCGAGCCGGACTTCTTCCTACCACCAATCGATTTGACGGTAACATTGTGCAGCACCTGTCTAGCTTACGCAATGTGCATGTCCAGATCAGAAGAGGGGATTGTGCTTAATGTAAGCGTAAGCGAAGAGCAAGGCCCAGGAAGCAAAGAGCACAAATGGAAGAAGGTCGGCTGAAGTACCATCCCGATGCCAAAACGCGGGGAAGGAATTCTGGGAGAGGATTTCTCGGCCACCGGCTTCGTCGGAAGCGTTCTTTTCGGAATGACATTCCATGGCGATGCGCAAACCTCGCCTAAGAGATATTAATGTCTAGTACCATCCTTTAACTGGAAAGTCAAAGCTTACAGGCATCTCGGGCAGCGATGCCGAACAAGTGACGCCCATTCCTCAGAGCCGCAAGAACATTACCCGATCAAGGCTTCGACGCCACCGTTATGCACTCGTAGCCGACTTGAAGCTTTTCCCACGGATGTTATATTTCTACTAAATATTGTTCTCTGATTCATGGCTAGTACGATTGTTTAATTTCCAGCAAAATTGAACAGCTATCAAGAGAGTTACTCGCAGACCAAAGGTGAAAATCTATCCTGGAAACACCATTGCAAAGCCAAGGATAACAACCAGGCACACATCACACTTTGAGATATCCACATATCACCTTGGATAGAGATAACAGTCAATACTCCCGGTAAGAACAATGGCGGCAGAAGAACCGCAATCCCACGATTTCTTCGTGGGCACATTCAACACGCCACATCTCTACACACTGCGGTTCACACCACCAACGTCGAAATCCACATCAACATCAACATTACCACCATCATCGCGCAACGAGGGCTCACTGAAGATCCTACATAAATCCAAAGTTATCGGCTCGCACAGTTGGCTGCATCTCCACCGAGCACGCCCGGACGGCACCCGGAATCTCTACGCCACCGCGTGGACCGAGCCGCCCTCTGTGGTCGCCTACGCCGTCGATTCACCGACATCAGTCCGTCTGCTTAACACGGCTCCGACGAGATCACGCAGCGGCTATGTCGCTGCCAGTGACATCGCTCTGTATTCGGCAGGAGGTGCGACCGGAGAAGTCTACAGCCTCGACCCGAAGACAGGCGCGATCGTGTCTCCGGCTGGCGAACCCAATGGAGCAGACGCCTCCAACGGGACTTCGACAACGACGACGACAACGATAAAGCCACTCCAGGACCTATCATTCGTGGATACATCCACCTCACAGCGCGACGACGGCTCCGTGATGGATTTCGGAGGTCTGCGACACGGCGCACACAGCGCGGACCTGTCGCCCGGAGAGGACACGATGTACGTGGCAGACATCGGACGGAACTGCATCTGGACGTACTCGGTGTCCGCATCAGACGGCTCACTCAAGCTGGATGAGAAGTACATCTCGCCGCGCGCTAACGACGGGCCCCGCCACGTGTGGCCGCATCCGGCCGGACGGATCGTGTATTGCCTGCAGGAGCATACGAGCATGGTGGATGTCTTCTCGACGACGAAAGGCGACGCCGGCACCACGAGCCTGCAGCATGTCCAGGGCGTGCGGATCATTCCGTCCGAAGAGCACGAGCGCGAGTTCTGGGCTGATGAGGTGCGCACGAGTTTGTCGAATGGAGAGAAGCCGCAATATCTGTATGCGAGCACTAGGGGCTTGGAGAAGGGGAAGAAGGGCTATGTCGCCGTGTATGCGCTCGGAGAGGATGGATATGTCGATCAGTCCGCAGGCTCTGGAGGTGACGAGCGCTATGCCGGTCTCCTCGACATGTACACGACGCCTACGAGCGGTGGGTGGGCGAATGCCGTCCAGCCGGGTCCGACGGTTGACGGGGTCGAGTATCTGGCGTTGACGGATAGTGACGAGGGGTTCGTGTTTGTGCTGTCCTGGGATGGAAAGAGAATCTCCGAGGTTGCCAGGGTCAATCTGGGTGACGGCGAGGGTGCTGCGACTGCGGTTTGGCTGTGATTCCAAATGTACGCATACTGGGGAAACCCATCGACTACAAATTTGGACGTGCGGGCTGAGAAGAGAACAAGTTAAACCGCAGGTGCGAGTCAAGTATTCAGATACATGAAGTACATAGGTCGCTATCATATGAAGATGAACACCGACTGGGAGAAGTAAATGAACTCCATTAACACTTTTGATAATTTAAGGAGTCCACTCGTGGATATCAATTTCGCTCATGGAATGATAACTTTTCCAAAGCTACAGTCAAACACGCGGCAACCTATTGAATTACCTAATTGGGTAGAAGTGCTCATACTAATTAACCTCACGCACAGCGTTCATACACCTGCAGTCTTCTCCGCGTCCGTACTCCCATTCGTCGGAGCTGGTTGAGCCGCCTGACCAGAGCCAGTAGTCCCTGTTCTCGTCCTCGTCCTTCCCGTCTCAAGTTCATGGTGAGCACGACTTCTTGTGGCGTGTAATGCCGCCATGTGCATCTCGTCATCATCACTACTACTGTTGTCCTCCTCATCGGCGGGCTTTTTGATCGACATCGTCGGTGCGAATTTGGACTTGGCGCGGAGTTTGGAGCCGTAGAGGTAGAACAGGACAGGGATGGGAACTAAGGCGAATGCGAAGCAGCCTAGAAGTGTGGATGCCCATTCTATGCCCATGCCATTGAACATCTGGCGTGCGAAGAGGGGAAAGCCGGCAGCAGTGATCGAACGGAGAAAAGTATTCGCCGCGACTGCTGATGCAGCACTAGATTTGAGGTTAGTGATTAATGGTCATACCAAGTGGTAGACGGAGGTGTGACTTACAACATGAGATAGGAATCAATAAGGTAGTTGAAGCACTGAATAAAGATAGCCAAAAGTCCAAATCCAGTGAATAATCCAGACAGAGTCGGGACTATCCAATGGACAGATTTCTTGTAACCACCCCATCCAAACCAGAAAAGGCCAAGTGCGAACAATACACCACCGATCATGACAGGTGGAAGTCGCCATTCAGGAATGGGAATACCACCATTAGCCGCGAGTTTCTTGTTGTACTGCTTGGATGTAAAAATAATGTAGCCCGCCACGATGAAGATACCAGCCACCATACCAAAGAATGGAAGTCCTGAGACACCGGGCTTGAACCCATGGACACCCGCGAAAACGAGGGGATATGCTGTCAAAAAGAGATAAAGCAATCCATAGATGAATGACATGTAGATGGTGATGGCCAGAATGATGGGTTCTGAAACCAACAGTCGCAGGGGACGGGAAAAATTCTTAGTAACGAGCTCTCGAAAGTCGACTTCGACTTCTTCTTGCTTCGCGTGAATGCCCCAATTCTTAGTTCGACGGCGCAATTCGGCGGCTTTGCTGACTAGAACCACTGGAGCATAACTTTCCTTGAGGAAAAGCACATTCAAGATCAAGGAGCCGGCGCCCATGATGCCAGGAAGGTAGACGTTCCATCGCCAACCCAAGTATGATACATTGATGAACCCGCCGATGAAAGGCCCCAGCATCGGGCCCATGAAAACCATGGAGGAGAATATGACAATGGCTGTACCACGCTGGGTGTTGTCAAACATGTCGGCAAAAACAGCAGCAACCACTGCCAAAGGACAAGAACCAAAGAGACCAGTGAAGAAACGACTGATCATGACGGTCTGAATGTCTTTGGCCGTCGCGCATGCAAAATTGAAGAGAGTGAACCCCAACATTCCAACCAAGATGGGCAGTTTTCGGCCTTGCAGTTCACTGAAAGGTCCCCAAATTAGAGGACCAAAAGCATAGCCGAGCACGTAGAGAGAGGTGCTGAGAGTAGCAACTTCGAGGCTGATGCCGAAAACATGGGTAATCGTCTGAGTGGAGGCAGAGAAAACCGACGAAGTAAAGGTACTACACAAGCAGGTATATGCAAGCATGGCACCGATGTACAGCTTCCTCTTGAACGGCCAGTTCTGTGGATGTAATGGATCATCTTTTCCATCAAACTCAACCACATACTCTTCCCGCTCGGGCAACGCAGGAGGATAAGGCTTGCCACCGCCAAACTCAGGTAAAGGCCTGCTCTCAGCGCGACTCTTAGTCTTCTCACTCGCCCCGACGGTCTGGACATGTTGCAACCTATGCGTTGCTGTTCGGTGCATCTCAACCGGATGGGTTCGAATGCGACCCAGGGTCGCGGCAGACGCTGTTGCGATTCTACCCATCGCATCTGCATCGGTGGATGTGGAGGAACCGGAAGAGCTGGAGGAAACCGACTGGTTAGATCTCTGGCTTCGCAACGAGCGGCGTGCTTTGCTTTCTTGTGAATAGGTCCGTGTGGCCATGACCTCCGCCCGCTCCATATCCCGATCAACGATATCCATGGTTTTCAGGCTCTACTTTCTTCTTTCGTGTTGTATTCGTAAAGCTCAATTCGAGCGCAAAGCCTGGATCGTCAAGCAGAGCAAGAGAAGTCGTGCGCAACGGGCAGAGTGAGGAATATATCGCTAATGATGACCAGTTGCAAAGAAGAGTGTTGCCGTCAGCGAACGTCGTAGACTGAAGCTCCAAACGTCGAATAGGATAGAAATGTGGCGGTTGATATAACAGATGTGATGTGATGTCGTTGGGGTTATTGTGTGTGGCGCCAGTCTGGCGAGGAGTGATGTCAACTGGACCTGAAGGTGGAGGATCTGGGGGGTAGTTACTTCCAGAAGGAGTAGTACCTAGAAATAAGTTGATAGGGTTATGGGGAAGAGAGGTCAACAGCTGCGTCCGAGAAACGAGACCTTGAACGACGAGAAGCAACGATCGTGGGAAAAGGATGCTTAATAGTTTATGATTGAGGAAGGTCAACGCATGCTAGGAACTGATTAGCACCACCAGAGTTATCGCTGACACTGGCAGATACGCTTCTTTGCGAATGATCTGCGAACCCACGTTGTACGAGTAGCTAGACAGAGACGCGGATATGAATTTTGCAGAACGATGACACCAGGATGACATCGCTGCCCGGAGTTTGTGTCTCGTTAGCCGGGCTGGTTAGGGCCGAATCCCCTGCACTATTGCATTCGGCCTGGTTCTTATTGGAGGCTTACGGTTGAAAAGTGTGCGGGAGAATGCCTGCTAACCACCACTTGATGCCTAAACTTTTGCACCCAACAAACCTTGTTTAGGCTCTCCTTCAAAGGCAAAGTTGCCGCTCCTGGTTAAAGGCATAGCAAATTCTGTAACTCCAAGAGCTTAGCTACAACCTAAAGGTACCTTAGTCATCAACTAATCGAGATCCACCTTTCGGGGTGCATCGCCTCCGTACTCGTGATTGGGATAGTCTGTGTTTCACGAGATCATGCATCTGCGAGGCTCTTAATTCGGCAGGCGGGACATCCTCAAGTAATCCTGAATTTGAGATGGATTTCACTGCAGCACGTTGAGATATTGGGGATTGCATCCAGTGTGATGATTTTTGAATTGTGCTCGAGGATCTAGGGAGATCGGTGTCCGTGTGCGAGCACATATGTTTTGGAAGGCCTAATCTCACTGAATGACTCTCTTCAAATGTTGCCCACTACCAGCAATGGGTAACCCGGGGCACCCGAGATGCAGTGGCAGGCGTAGGCGGCTTGAAGTTACCTAGGTAGGTTTTGGGCGCCGCAAAAGCGGGTATACGTAACTGCTGACAAAGGTGTTCTCAAGTTTGAGCTTTATTACCCGTGCTACCGAAGACCCAGAAAACATACGATCAACTTGAACAACTTCGCGTCCAATTGACTTTGTCTGTCAACAGCCCAGCTTTATCTCGGCTCGCAATCCATCAACCAGTTAAGTCCGTCGCCTCGACCCTGCCCTCCGATCCAACACCAAACAGCATGATCGGTGGCCTTATGTACTTGAGATGAATCTTGATTTGTATCTCTCACAATCCAGACAGCTCTTGACCTAAATGATTCAGACGTCGAATCTCTGACCATCGGCTTTGCTTTCCCATTTCAAGAAGACTGAGTTTTCGTGTCAATCCGCTAGGATTCCCGAGAATGACAGGCTCCCAGCTTGGTTCGCTGCGTGATCGTCGGCCATGTCGAGCGGGAATCATTTGGACAGTTTTACACCGTGCTACTGCTAATGCAAACAGGAAAGTTAATGCCAGCAGTATCGATGCTACTATGGCTGCCGCCATCATAGCACCATATTTTCTTTGCACGCGACCACAAATTGCCGTCGATAATGCACCGAAGATGAACTCCAGGCATTGAGTGACAGCAACGCCAGAACTGACTCGAGGGTAGCACGAAAAACTGTTCTGCTGTTCATCCAATTGCTTCAAGGTTGATCCTTTGCTTAACGGTTCCATTAGCCTGGGTTGCAAATCCGAGGTGTCGAATGTTGACATGGTCAGACTATAGCACTCTGCGATGGCCAAGTTAGAAGACATTGCTACCAGTCCGGCCAAGAAGCATGGCACAGCCACCGGAATTCCTGGACCTTTCGAGGATACAGAATATCCAATGGCAGCCACAGGCAACAGAACTGTGAAGGTTGTTCTCCGAGCTGTGTGGGACTTCCAAACTGCTGCCTTTTTAAATGTCATGCTGTCTGTACGTGGCGGATAGTAGCGGGCTCGGCTAAACCAAGATGCTTTCTGGAATGGCAAGATGAGGATGGCGCCCAGTGCGAGCGACAGAGCACACAATCCTACCTCAACAGGAGGAAATCTATATTGTGTCGAAACCAACGCCCCTAGCAACTTTGACGAGTTAGCAGCGAACGCTATACTTAACGTCAAACTCACCATCAGAACCAGTGTAAATTGCGCATACACCCATGCCGAGTATAATGCCAACACGAAGAATCCCGGTTGTTTGATCATCTTCAAGCTCAGCTGTAATCCGGCTTTGATCTCTTCTCCCCACCAGTATGGACCACTTCCTGTCAGGTGCATCTTGACTTCTCCACGACCAATTCGACTGAACCCACCACCATCATCTCCCATGATCTCATGGATTGTTCTTCGAAATGCCGACCTGCGGACTTCTGGTGCAATGATATTGAGCATCAGGACGATCATCATGATAATCAGCGTCACCCAGAATCCCTAGTCGACAGTGCTGTTGCTGATAATGAAAGCCCCTATCACGAACCCCAGCGCAATCGAGCCAACACTGCACCATCCCCAGAAGGCCAACCAAACACCCATTCCTCCCCCGTGGCGTCGAACATCGTACGGGTTCACGATTCCACTTTGCACGTGAATACTCTGAAGCGAGGCTCCAAAGACGTCCAACAGTGTGGCAAAGGTGTTGATATTGATGAAACCCAAAACAAACCCCGACAGAGCGCGAGACAGGAGCAGAAACATGCGATATCGTTTGACGTCAGGGTCTCTAAATGAAATAACCGTCAAGCCCTGCGGGATCTGAAGACACAGGCCCAATGCCAAGGCGGATATTGTATACGGTTTGCGTCCATGCAACAGTGGTAATGGCCAGAATAACAGAGTCGAGATGGCAAGACCACAGTATAGGCCGACATTGCCTAAAATCATCACTCGGTCAATATCAACAATGACATATTGAATTGCCGGTACTTCTCCGGAGTATATGCCCAGCACAAGACCCAAACATGCTGTATTGATGCAGGCAATCATTGCTGCGAATCGTTTGCGGCTCTTTGACCAATCTCTTGCGACCGGGGAGGGGTGGTAGGTCTCATGCACGTTAAGTTCCTTCGGGTGTTCAGGTACGTCGACGTGCCGGGCCCCACGAAGACTAACAATAAATGTAGGTCTTCGCTTGTAACTTTTCTGCTGTGCACTCCACATTGTCGAGTTGCTGCTCAAGTCCCCCCGAAAGCGTCGTTCGTTCACCGAACAAGACTGTCGGCATCTCATTTCTTCATCCAACAAATCATCAGATTCTGGACAAGGTTGTTCTTGCAAATCAGCACCCTCGATTCTGATTTCTGGTATGTCTTTTCTTTCTGCTGTTCTGCGGCAACTCTCCGTTCTTGAGCTGTATGGGTCTGTTCGTGGCGTGGATTCCGTGCTTTGAAGCGTCTTACTGTCACTTCGTGTTGGATCTTGATGCTGCAGAGGACGGACCCCGACATTTGCGGCATCCTCAGGCTCAATCATAGGCTCTGGCGAAAGCAATTGAAGACTACCAACTCCGCAAGCTCCTCGACATGTCTTGGAAATACTAGGAGCGTGGTCGATGCTACTCTTCGCCCTCGCCAAAGTGATATCCTCCGAGAACCGGACACTTCGCTTCGAATGGCCATCTTTCAAGTTCCTTGTTTCTGGTGCATTTGACAATACGCCTTCTGGGTGTTTGTTACATGCTCCCGTCGACGTGTGTTTAGCTGACCGTGGTCGATGGCTATAAGACTGTCCTGGTTCTCCATGTGCTAGCCAATGGTTGTGAGGCACCTCCACCAATTCCGCAATTTGGAATGCTTCGTCGAGAAGATGTTCTAACTTATGAATGGTGTCGGTGATCGTGGTAGCTGCCACAGATGGGGGCAGAGACTCGGTAGATTGCTCGACGGATTCATGGGACCGATTGTGATAGGTGTTGGCTGGTTGCCGTCGTATTCTCGTGGTCAATGAGCATGATGGTTGAGCTTCGGCTCGTAGTTGCGCCCGTGCATTACTAGAAGACTGATGATCATTCTCTTTTGTTGGAGGATTGCTTGCCATTGCAAGCCTTTGCTGAGTTGGCCTCTTGATTCATAATCGAGACTAGAGACCAATCTCGGTGGTCTTTCTGGGAATCTTCGGTGGTCCCAACTGACAAGGAGGCAAAGAGGTGAGAAATGAGGAAACTTCGAAAGAAAAGATGAGAGCGAATGAGGTTTGGTTTAGGGTCATACATGAGGTGGGTCGAGGGAAGGAATACAAATAGCTATATAGGTATCTGGAGACCGAACGGTGTAAATGTATTGGGGTTCCACAGATGTCTGTTTGAAGTCTCTTGCAGACGTAACAGCCGACTGTTACCTAGGTAGTGGGTGGCTCCTGCCCAATATCGTCTCGATTTTTGGTGTACCTGCCACTGGCATCCCAAGTTATTCGAGCTCTGCCAAGCAATCACAAGCTTCGAGATCCGAAACCTTATCGAGCGTGCTTGCCCAAAAGCAGTATCGCTGGCAGCTCGGAAACCATGGAACATTCGGAATGGGCCGGCTGATGACGCATGCTCTTTCTCAAGAAACGACACTTTCTGACTGCATGGGCAATAAATGAATTCCTGCATGACTTGAAAGGTGTGAAGGGGGAATTTCAACGTTTAGACAGCATCTGAAGAGTGATGATTCGATCCGACCGGCTGGAGCCGAACCTTCAACGGCTGTTCGAGAACATGCAGCTGGTATGTACCCAGGTGGCATTATTGGGTGTCAAACAGTTGAGTCTAGACATTTTTCAGCTGCTATTGCCCCTCTCCTAGTCTGAATGCATGTCACTCGTTTGCTCTGCGACTACACTTGGAAACTATGTGAAACACAAGGTGCCACGCGTCCCCATGTGACATGATTTCTGCTTCTTTCGTCCTCAGCTTGTGAATCCTTTTTAGCATTCAACTCCCTTATCAAACAACCTCGTCCTCTTTTCTGTGTCTCGCGGTTTGTCCCCTCATTTCACAACCCCCTCGTCTCTCCCTCTCCCGGTCAATACATCCTCCCAGCTTTCATTCGGCGTTCGATCTCTCCGAAATCGCAATTCTCAACATGTCTTTTCTCAAAGATTTGATCAAGGACTTCACAGGCAACCAGAAACCCCAAAATGAAGGCCCTCCAGGATATTACCCTCCACAACAACAGTACGGTTCATCACAGTCTTATAACGGACCCCCACAACAACAATATGGTTCATCTCAGTCTTACAACGGACCCCCACCAATATCTCCTCCATGGATTGCAGAGTGGGACTCACGAGACAGCCGTTGGTTATACGTGAACCGCGAAACTGGGGAGCGTACCTTCGACCACCCCCAGAACCGCAGCTATGGTCCTCCAACTAATCAAGACTACCGTGGAGAGAGACAAGGCGAATATTACCAACAGCAGCCACCAAAGCAATCTCATACCGGTCGAAACGTCGCTCTCGGTGCAGTTGCCGGCTTAGCTGGGGGGGCTCTACTTATGCATGAAGGGGAGAAAGTTGGTATGTACTTGGAGGATGATTTCTTTTTACAACCATTGTCGTTCTTTACAATCTTCGTATAGCAATTGACTTTGTTTTTCTGCAGAAGAGAAATGGGACGAGGATAAATACCGCATCGATAATGACATCTCGAATGGCGTTCAGGACGTTGAAGACTTTCCAGAAGACGCTGCCCGTTGGACTGGAAGAAAGGTTGGAGAAGTCGAGGACATACCTCAAGACATCGAAAACAAATGGGATGATGGTGTTCAGGATGTCGAGGATATTCCCGAGGACGTTGCAGGATGGGCCGGAAGACGTGTTGGTGATGTTGAGAGGCTTGGGGATGAGGTCGATGACTCCTATGACCAAGGCCGGGATGATGCCAGATATGGGGACAACTATTAGAAAGGTCAAGCTTGTGTACTCCTTCAGACAGGAAGGCATCTTTCCTATTCATCTGGCAGGATGATTCTGTCAATTGGTGGTGGACTTACGAACAGTTTACGACTTTTGGAGCTGAAACGGGCGATAGTGTCGAGGTGACTACAATTGCAACCACTGGTGAATTCACATGCAGCAGGAAACATCGAGGACATTCGAGTTTAGTGATCAAACAAGACTTCAAATCGCAAAACTTGTATTATGACAGTGGAATGCTATCGAGTACAATCTGCACTCCTTGTTCTCAACAATCATCTGGAATCGCTCGCGCCAGCGTGGGTATCTAAGAAGTTGGAAAAATCAAGCTGGGTATGACATTCCTTCTGGCTTGGCATAGCCTGCACCGTTGGCCTTGTCAGCCAATTCCTTCTCGCGAAGTTCGGCTTCCTTGTCCTGCTGGATGAGAGAGCAGCAGCCACAGCAGCATGTTGTGAACAGATCAGTGACGAAGTTGCCCTGGAGATTGTACTTTCGGCGGATATCGGCACGCTGGAAGAGCATGGGGATCCAGTGCAGCGCAAAGCAAGATGAACCGGCGAACATCAGGCACTATTTTTTTGATGAACTCTGATCAGCAAATACTCTCGGTCAAAGACATGTGGAAGGGAGGGCTCACAGATGTGTTGACGCAGTTATACCCTTCCATGTTGGCGTTCTTCCGAGTCCGGTGGTGGGTTTTTCCGAAGGTGATGCATGGCACGCAGCAGGTGATGGCACATGTATCGATGGGCATGAAGCAGCCAAAGAGGGACTCATGCCATGGGCGAGCATCAGGTGCAGCAGCACCGGTGATGACTGTGGAGTCGGCGAGAGCCTCGTTGAAGCGTTTGACCCAGTCGTTCACATCGTCCTGGTCGATGACGGGCTTCTGAGCCGCAGCCGGAGCGGGTTGTGCCATTGTGTATGAGTTTGAAGTTGATGAGATGTTCTCAAAGGAGTGACTGGGGTGAGGAAATGAAGAGAAGGGAAGACAGACTGTTACTAGAACGATGGCAACAAACACACTGAGAGAGGACGCTGGGACCAAGTCGGCACATTCTTGCGGAAATCATTTTCGAGATATATAGGTGCACTACAATGCTTGCAGCTAACGTACCCCTCTCCTTGGAGACGTCAAGTGCCCGTGTGCCTCGTGTCAATTGCAACTGGTGTACGGATAGCGTTCATGGCTTCATTGGAAACCCCGTCTTCTGGAGATTTGATAACCCAAGCAGCCTTGTCAAAAGCTGCTGGAGCCCCTTTTCCACCACCTAGTGGGGGACAGTCTCGACATGCACTGAACCCAAGGTCTCATGCAGAGGTGGAATGATCTGACTGGGCCAGCGGACTGTACTTGGTTGGACCAGACTTGCATGCTTTGAGACCGATACGAATGGTGCATGTCTAAACAACAAATGACGAGCGCTTGGGTGCGCCTTATCCGTTGAGAGCAATCATACTCCCTGGTGGCTTTGGTTTCCAGCGGACCCTTGGGCCCCTGGGGCATTTCACAGCCTTGTCCTGTTAACAGCTTCGCCCTATGAAATTTCGAGTTAAGTCCCCCTGGAGGCTGGAGCCCGTTTCTCCTGCCGAGACGGCTGTTAAGCGAGGCTAGCGCCTGTGATGGGATAAGTTTGTGGGGGCGAGGAACTGTGTTTGAGCCCTGGAGCGGAGAATGTTAGGTAAGTGGTTTAACGGGAACTGTCCGCTTTGATGGGGGCTGGATCTCGAGCTCTTTGAACCACCGAGTGTCTTCCATACCAACCGTTGGCAGTTACCTCAACCGCCACCAGTTCTTGTTAGGTACACCTACTCTAAATTCCAGGTAGTACACTGCAAATGCCAGACAGACACAGGTGATTCGAAAATCCTAGTCGAACGATAGAGAGAGCTTGGCGTAATCTATCTCGTTTGATTGTGGGCCGTGTCTGGCTCAAACCTTCGCACACGAAGTAGTACATCGTAGGCTCGAGCCACGTTCCCCGTCAAATGTTTTCCCCAAATCCGAGAACACGAAAGCCATGCATCTCCCCTTTTTATTTAGCTTGTTTTGCACTGTCGATCTTGAGACTTGCTAGAAGTTTATTCTTCTTGTGGTTGGTTTAATTTTGTCTCGCCCCCTGCTGTTAACCTCGAAGACTGTTATTGGCCTGTCTGGCGTCAGTTATGTTGGATATTCCGAGATGAGGTGTTCTCGACAGGCGAGATGCCGTACGAGGACGAGAGAGACAGAGCCCGGGTGCTGCTGCTGTTAGCCCTCTCTGCGCAGGTCTTGGACTTCTCTCCCGTTAAGACACCGCTGTGCAGTCTCAGCTCATGCATGTTCCGGCGTATTGAAATTTATCGAGCCATTTTGGATACGAATCCATGGGATAGGTTCTTTACATTGGTGAGGATGAGTGCTTCACAACACGATGCATTCAATGATATTGCAGAATCAAGTCTTTCTGCATGGTGGCAGGTCCTTACGAACGATAGTAGTACTATCCTGAGATTCTCACCCAAGAACGAATAGCCATGCGAAACATCTCCCCTGCCTAGAACCACCATCAGACCTGATAACCCTCAGTATGATCAACTGCAGCAAACCCCCAAGGGTAGTCCATGAACAGTGCAACCTTTTTTGCCGACTCCAAATCCACTACTTTTGAGACATACCAGAGAACACAGTCGATTCCACAACTAATGCCTCCAGAAGTTGCAATCTGGATCCCAGAAGTAGTGGCTCCGGCATGAATGAACCTCTTTCTCTGAACGTCAATGGCGGCCGCCGGAGTATGTGTCGCCACATAGTCTTCACTGAGAGCCTTTAGCTGTGGGATGGCTGCCCAGTGTGTCGTGGCCGGCTTCCCGGCGAGATACCCAGTGATGCCTAGGAATTCGGAACCCGTACAAATCGAGATGAGCCAGCGTGGTTTTGATTCCGTCTCAAGCTTTCCGAAATGGGTGATAAGACTTAGCAGTCCGTCGCCGCCATTAGGACTCTTGAGTATCGCATCGATCCCCCATCGACGCGCCCCTGGAATGATCAACGCATCGAAGTCTTGCAGTGACACGTTCACTGGCCTTCTATAGCTTGGGTCGAGGATGTCCGCGATTGCGATGTCTCGTTGAATCTGCACTCCCTCACATGCTTTGGTCAGCTCGGTGGCAGATGCAACATAGACCTCAAAGGTTTCATCGGGGAGGGCAGAATTCTTCAGAACTTCTAGTGGCCCGTTCAAATCAAGAGTGTTGAAGCCAGGGAATATTGGAAGCAGAACTTTCAATGTTTTCGTCATCGTGGATTGTGATAAGTTGCCTTCCAAGTGTTGGCTTGGTGAGTGTTGTCGTCGTTTATGTGAAGCGCCTCGTCGACCCTTCCTTGATCAATTTTATAACCGATGTGTGGTCCGATGAAATATTGACGGACACTTTACCGAAAGTTGATTTGTAAGGTACCACGATGATCTAGTAGCGATCTCTCTAGCCATATTTTATACCTGCTTGTTGGGCTTCCTTTCCCGTCTTGGCCATACTTGCGAAGAACGAGCGTAACTGGCGCTGAGACTCATGAGTGGCTGGGGCAACGCAGTTATTTTCCCCACGAATGTCTAGAATGAACCCCCAAGATATTTGGTTGCCAGTGACTGAAGAAAGCCACAAAGCTCTCAAACTGGTCTGTGGCCATGGTTTGATTTGTCCCCGAGTATACAAGTACTCTGGATGGTATAGGATAGGTAGCCCGGAATTCAATAGCCTCCTGGGCCCTCTGTGAGATATTAGCTTCCTTGCCGATTGCATAAGCTGGTGCTCTTAATCAACGAAAAACCAGAATGTCCCAAATTTCGACCGCGGTCATAGAACTCTAAGTGTCAGAAACATTGGCCATGTTTCGTCAATCATAGCACACACCCACGAGCGCCAATACCAAAGTTGGGGAAATCCATGTCAACATTGGGAACCAGCGAAGCGATTCTAACATGCCAACCAGCAGCCGCCCAACGGCGCCAACCCGCCCGATTTCAAAAGTGCAAGTCGGAATAATCGGTATCAGGCCATGGTTTCCGGGCATTGAGCCATTGATCTTCTCTCCCACACTCGGTGCCTCTCAGTCCTTCTGCTCCTTTTGAGGCTCCGCGTGGGTTCTTGTTGCCTTGCGCCCCTCTTTGAATGCTGGACAGGCTGAAAATGCGGGCGAAATGACCTCAATAGGCCCCAATGACCTGATTAGCGCCTTGCAAACGATCTCACGTCGCAGCTGCTGACCAAGGTCCCGGCAGGTGCGAGTCGCACACTTCCCGCTTCAGTTAAGCGCAGCCTCGAAGGGGAATAGGGGCTCGCTACAGAGGAAGGTAGTGCCAACTCACTGCGGACAAACCCGACATCGAGAGTCTGGACTCACAACATACATTGCCAAGCAGTCACCAAGCTATGTGCTTTCTTTTCTCTTATTAGAGTTCGGAATATCTTTCTCACAAACCTGATTAATAACTTGACTGACAAAATGGTCGTGAGCAAATCACAGAAAACCATGTGCACAATTATACAAATGTCTCATACACCACCACCAGCTGACTACGAAATATACCCAACATCTCAAAGCTGAGGGGATTTGATGCCAAAGCTCCCCCAGAGGTAGGGTCGTCATGGACTCTTCCCAGTCAAGCTCATCTTCATCTGGGACGTGGGCGAGCGGACGCAGGCTTTCCAGATCCCAACGTGAGAGAAAGAGGTCCAGCGATCGAAAACGTGTGAGAAAAAGGCGAGCACAAGATGCCACCCTCCAATCCCAACTCGCAGAGGTCACTGCAGAGCGTGACTTGCTGAGGCACAATATGGCATTGATGTCTCATGCTTTGAACAACAATCCAGATGCCCATGGTATCCCTCATGGCCAAACTGCTACCGAAATGCTTTACAACGACCCTTGGCAAGAGATGGCTCTCGGTTATGCTTACAACTTTCCCGATATTCCTTTGCCTGCTAGGTCTATGAACCCAATGACTTCATTCGTCCCATTTCCCGAGCCAAACAGCGGAGTGACTCCCGCTTCTGTAGCTCACCCATTGCTTCCTATCGAGACTTCGACACCAGGGCTTGCGGCCGAGCACCCTTCGCTCGACAGATACATTCAAGACTCTGCTCTCTCAAGCGCTTCCAACAGAGAGCAAGCCTCAGACTGCCAGCGAATACTGGGACAGCCTGTGCGAATGGCACGCACGCTCACTGCAAAAGACGTTTGTACCGATGCATCCTTGAACGATGACGCTCTTATCAGTGGTGTTAAAGACGGTTGGGCCGGTGTCGAGGCACGCTATGGCAGCTCATTTTGTCCTTTGTGGACTGCGGTCAAAGCCCTTGACATGCGAATATTCGGCCAGGCGGGAATACTGACGAGGCTGCCATGCTTGAAGATGATCCACTCAATGCTACTTGTAAGTCTCTTCTTACCTCGACCCCACACCAGGTCGCCATGATTAATCTGTCCGAAACATAGTGTATGGTGAAGGCTATTTCCGTGCGGGATCTGCCAGTATGGTATCGCCCCGTGTAAATTCTCCTGAACCCCTGTGTGGCTCAGTTATTCTGACAGTATGACAGAAAAGCACAATACGATTATGAACATCCATTTGCTGCAGACCTGCTGCCATGGTAAGCCAAAGATCTCTTGTATCCAAATTGGCCACGGCCATCCACAATCACAGCATATTCTTCACATCATGCCAAAAATGTCTAACAAACTCCTTCTTGAACACCACTAGGCCCGGCCTCCGAGAACGCGCCGTATTCGATAAGAAACTCACGCAGACCAACCAGTTCTGGACACAGTTAGTCTACCAATTCCGCCTTGGATTCCCAGCAGAAAACGACGAAGACGACGCCGTGTCGTTCGACGAGACCACCAAACGCTGGAGCTTCACCGGGCTATTTCTCCACCACATGTACGAGATCCGCGAGTGGCAGATGGACCCCAAGTTCTTCGACAACTGGCCCGGTACGTACTATGACATCGTTCCTCTGCCAGAGATCGGACGCTCGCTTCCGCTTCCTGTGATGGCCGGATCTGCTTCATCGCCGAGTGACTATCAATGGCAGCCGGCGGTTGTGGTGGGGCCAAGGACCGGAACAAGAGGAAGAAGCAGCAGGGCCCAGGGTCGCCAGCACCACCACATCTTGCCTCTGCCTGTGCGACGTGGAGCGGGCAAGCTGTTAGAGTCAGATGACGAGGATGAACTGGAGGAGGGCTGCCACGCTTTGCCATGGTGGTCTTAGAAAGTCGGTCACCACACCTCTTCCAGTGCCTTGCTCCGGATTCATCCCAGTCAAATTCGCACACAAGGATCGAACTTGGGGCTTTTCTCATTGGCATCGTGGTTTGCACGTACCATTGCCCAAGGGACTATCCCTTTTCTACATCTATAATACTACATACCTCTTACCAAATCCGCCTGGACTGATATTGCACCTCTTTCAGACACCTCCAATATCAGGGCCGACAAGCTGACTCCCAGTAGTCTTCTTGAACACGAACGCAACACCACCCCCTCCAATAGTTTTCTGATCGACACTCAGCACCTTCTCAAGACACTGGTCGTCGACCTTAGACAAAAGACTCTGTGCAGCTTCGGGATTCGCATCTTTCCCCCACAGCACAGATGTATCCAGATGCGCATATTTCATCAATTCGTGCCGTTCAGCCTCCAGCCCCGCCTTGACAAGTTTCTTCGCTTCTTTGGACTTGCTGCCGCGGCGTTTCTTCATCGACGGAAGGTCGGAAAGTTCGGGGAGGTCGTCATCGTCGAATGATTCCATCATCTCCTGTATTTCTTTCTCGTGTTCATCCTCTGCGTTGCAGCTGGCTCCTGTGCCTTCACATTCGCAGGCGATCAGGTCGTGAGTGCGCAGTCCATCCGTTTCATCCAGGCGAAACAAATCTCTCAGTTCTTCTTGACTGAAAGTCGACGTACCACTACTCTTCCCCTTCCCACTAACTTCATTAACACCAGACGAAGCGGCCGTACCTGCTTGCATTATGCTGTCCGCCAATGCTCTTTTCACCGCCTGTCTTTGCCAGATTTTCTCCTCCAGACCGCCCTTGATAAGAAATCTGTAGATCTTACAATGTTTCTGCTGGCCCTGGCGATGGATACGAGCGATTGCCTGGTCATCGGTGGCAGGATTCCAGTCAACGTCGAACAGCACCAATCGACTAGCTCCGATCAAATTAAGCCCTACTCCACCAGCCTTTGCACTTAGCAGAAATGCAAAGGATTGTGAAGATTTGTTACGGTTAAATTGGTCCACGAGACCCTGTCGTTTCTTGGCTGCAACTGAGCCATCGAGACGAAGATAAGTAAGGCCGGTACTGCTCAGTAGCTGTTCAATCAGGTTCAGGGTCGATGTGTAGTTGGACACAACCACCACTTTCTCATCGGTCTCACGATGGATTTCCTGCAGGAGGTTGTCCAACAGTCGAATCTTGGAGGAGACAGAATTATGGTAGTACTTTGAGATGCCTGCAGGAAGCATTTCGTTCAGGTTCGTCAGTGATGCCGATGGTGTCGCATCATCATTGCCGTATTTTGGGTCCATGAGTGCGGGACTATTACACAACTTTTTCAAGATTGTGATTAGCTGGAAGGCGGTTTCGTTGCTGCGAAGGGCAGTTTCGAACATGCCTGACCGGAGCACACTTTTGTAAATCTTTGCCTGTGCAGGTGTGGGCTTACAGAAAAGGACGAACTCTGTCTTGGGAGGTAGGAAATCCGCGAGAATGTCAGCTGTTCGTCGCAGGATAAATTGAGATGTGGTCCGTGCTAATTCGTTGCTAGCTTCCTGACCTTGTTCCTTATCATCCTCTGTCGCATTTGGTTGTCGACTTCTCATGATCGGATTCTCAAAGTCTTTGATGAAACCTTTCTGGGACCCCAGACATCCGTCATTCACGAAGTTCACCATTGCATAGAATTCACCTAAATCGTTCTGTATAGGGGTTCCTGACAGGATGATGCGTCTTGGAGTATTAAGTGATTCGATTGCCTGAGAACTTTTATTCTTCATCGTTTTAAGTCGATGTCCTTCATCGCAGATGACGATATCGATGGGAGGGCCCGAAGCGAGCTCATCTGCCACGGTCCGCAATCTCTCGTAGCCTATAATCATCACCTGATAGACTTTGCCGTCAAAATAGTCGAGACTGGTATTCTGGTCCTCAAACTCCAGGACTCCCAATCTATCAAGTCCAAGCCATTTCTTGAATTCTCGCTTCCAATTTCGTATCAGCGATACTGGACAGACAATCAAAGCTTTCTTAACAACGGGTGACTTTTTATGGATCGGATTTTGTCGAAGTAAGGTCCAGAGCAAGGCAATTGTAGTCAGTGTTTTACCCAATCCCATGTCATCTGCGAGGATGCAACCTTGACCATTGAAATCACGGAGACCCATGACGCATTCGTACAGAAATTTGACACCCTCTCTCTGGTGAGGTCGCAGGAGTTTCCCAATGGCTGGATCTAGGACGACATCGACCAATTGCCGACCATTCGGTACACTTCTGGGACGCTTGAAAACCAGTGCCCCTGTAGCCTTGGGATCGTGACGAGGAACTGGTGACTCCTTCGAGCCTTGAACCTGAACAGTGCTTTGCTTCAGCGGCTGCTTAAATGCTGAAGCACGAGGAACGGCAGGTTGGAGAGTTGACTTCTTGGGTCCTTCAGCCTTCTCCTTCGCAATCGAAGCCTTGATTTGGTCCTTCAAACTCAATTTGGCCGGCTCTGTAGCTGCCGGACCACTGGGGCTTGGTTCTGACGTGGGCATGGCTTTCTGGATTAACTTCCCAACTGAGGTGCTGGGCATGACGACGGCGAGATAGTCATTCCTGGATATGCATGCGTCCACCTCTATCTCCTTACCACTCATAGAGAGGGTGGAACCGGGAAGCAGAGGGTTGGTAAATGCTGAGCGCCCAATGTTTCTTCCAGAGTTATTGTACAGGGTAGCGTAGCCATCGCCGACCGTAAGTACTCCATCGTCTGTCCATGTTTTGTTTTTCTTGTTGGTCGGAATGCGCCACAGAACTGAGTAGTGGTTTTCAAAGCCCTTGCTGCCTTTTACCTTGGAAGTTTCCTCAGGACTCGGAGGGTTGCGGATGGGTTTTAAGGGATGTCTGCTGTCGCCATCGTTATGCCTTGTTGACTTCAGCAGTGGTCTCGATTGCGTCGAAACAGTCGGCACGTTAGGAGGGCTCAGTTTCCTTCGCTTTGCGGGCTGATTGGGGTCGACGTCGTTGGTTTCATCCGTCTTTCGAATCGTCAGTGGCTTGAAAGGCTTGGAAAACATCGCCGGGTAGTTACGATCTCACTTGTGGGCAACTTCATTTGTTGAGTTCAGACGATGGGCCGGGACTGTTGAAAATATAGTCGACGCGTCGCGTGGAGGAGCGCGTCAAAGTGGAACACGCAGTCACGCCCCCTCAGTGCAGCTGCCCCACCAACCTGTTACCTTTAAGTTGTTCGAGTTTGGTATCCCCTCATTGACTACAAGGTACTCCTTAATGCATACGACCAATTATCACTATTACATAGGTAGATATTTACTCTCGCCTTTCCCGATTTCCCTCCTAACCAGGGAATGTGCACTGCACTTTTAGTGAATCCTCCACTTTTTGTAAGTCGTCCCAGGAATATAAAACAACCTCTCAGTCAAAGTGTCCACCCAGGCTGACGAAAACAAACTCCGGTATACCTTCAAGAATAACCACATCAGCCTTGCTATCTTCCCGCAATGAATAGTTATCTTCATTTCTCAGTTCCATGGAGATCTAGAGATTGAATGTGTGGAGCCCCGATCATCTTTCACACTCGCCGTGAGGTGGATTGAATCCCTGGAAGTTTCACATTCGGAGGCCAAGGGACGTTGAGATCCCATATGCGCATTATTGTTTCTGGCTGGTATTCTGCTCTAGGAGCTCCGTGGCTGGGTCGCGGGGCTCCTCTGCCTCGTCTTCCACGTCACTGGTCTCATCCACTAGGTTGCGAGTCATGATGTAGTTCCAAAGAACTCGGAAGATCAAGAACAACCAGAAGATGTTGAGGGCTTGCAAGATCGCAAGTAGGGAGAATGTGATAACCTGGCTGATCCAGCATTTATACTGTTGGGTTTCCCAGTTAAGCTCGTATGGGCCAACGGTGGCAAACTCTGTGAGAACAGCCCACATGATTCGAAGACTGAGGTAGTGACGAGTATAAACCCAGATCCCGATAAACATGACATAGTATCCGTCAGTCAATGGTGAATTCAGGTAATTGAGGACTCTTGACGTCTAGAGTGGAATCAGTATAAGTGCATACCAAGATTCTGGCATATTGACGTACCGCAAGCCCGAAGTCAGAAACATCGTGCGCGACATAAACAGCCAGGCCGATGTAGGTGAAATGAAAGCGATAGCTCAACCAGATCAATGCGAGCGTGAGAACATGGTGAGCACCAAATTCGTAAACGTCAGTCCTTGGTCTCTCCAGCTGAAGGACCAGGACCAGAGCTTGCTGCAACCAATAACTCGCCTGGATGAGATAGTACGCCTTGAACAGTCCTTCATGTGCCATATGTGGAAACCCCTCGAACATCGCAGTAGTGTTGAAGTACCAGACCGGCGACCGCGACATCACGTAAAGCCCGAATGGAATCATCACGCTGAAATACATCACTGTGTACATTTGTTCCATAAATCTTGCCGTCTTCCGACGACTCCGGATCCCGAGATAGAATGCCAGTGGACTCAAGATGCACTGCATGCAGAATTCCCTCATGAAGGAGAGAACAATGGTGTAGAAGGCGACGAATGCAAAGTCCTTTGCGCCTTTTCCATACATCATGGCACCGCTGGGACCGGTTCTGGAGATCGGATAGGATAGATAGATGGCGGCGTGGAGAGGATTGGATGTATTTGGTTTCATCAGATATCCGAGAACGAGACTGAGAACGAGTGTCAATGGTGTCAACCACGTATGCTGAGCGGCGTATTCGTAACACTTTTGCCAGCTAGATTGACCTTTCAGTCGCTTAGCCTGCGCGTAAAAAGTCAACTTTTGTTCAAACACAAGGAGGAGTACTCACTACAGCCTTGAAGGATGTTTGCTGGGCTCGAGGCCTCAGGGCTGCTGTTGCAAATGCTGGACCACCAGTTGCACCTCGTGGATCACCACCCAATCTGGAGGATCGCCTTGGTCGCGCCATGGAGAGATGTCGCTCGTGTCTGGGCCAAGTATGCGCAGAGGAAACTTTTCTGTAAACCAAAAGTACAGAAGCCGCTGAATGTCCGGTAGAAACAATGAGTGTCTGAAATTGCAGCAAAAGGATCACACTTAAGGAGTGGAATGCGTGGGCAGCGCAGAAGGGAGAATGGAATGAATGGAGTGCCCTCCATATGCTCATAACAATATAAACAGTATATATCTGCGTGTCCCGGATATAATGGTGATTACAGGACTATCTCATCCGAAGCAGTCCGTACGCCAGTGAACCAGTCAATTGTAATGGTAGCGACGCTCAAGGCTGCGAGATGAGGAGGAAGTGGAGCTGCGAGATTGCGGTAAGCCCAAATAGGGTGTATCGATAGGCGGAACGTGGTTAGCCGGTCATCAGCACGGCTCCAACACGAGATACGATCGTATCCACGCAATGACAAAGAATCCGGCGTATTCTCCTGTCAAAATGAACCAATTCAATGTATCTGGCAGTATGGGTGGTCTCACGTTGAGTAAATTTGTTCCCCAGTAAACGCTATGAAGGATCTCAGTTAGTTTACTAACCCCCGGACGACCGCGATTGCCAAGACGAGGAAGCGGTACCCCCACTACCCTCCACGAAGATTATGAGCATGGCTATGAATAACGATCAGCCTTCCACAAAGTGTTCAAGGATTCGGTTGCTGTGGAGATACCAAGACTCATGTGTACTTTTTGGACTGGATTTCCATTCGATAGACGGTGCCTGGTTCTAAATGACCGTGGCCCTGGAGAATAATATACAAGGAAAGGGTTGCCTAGGTATGTTCTGAACCTCAACCCAAAACCTAGCGCCACGCCCCCCAATAGAGCTAGAACAAGAGGTCCGCTTGTTCATACATAAATCCGGCCATTGACCAAGTCAGGAAAGTTAACATCACATTCATTAATGGCTGGCGCAGACCATGTCCCGTCAACCATGATAAAAAGAAAAATAAGGCGTACACGCCTGGGAGGACAAGATTCTGCTGGTATTGCGACTCTGGCTTGTTTGATTTTTCATAGGCCTGGACGGCAAAGGCGCGATCCAAAGACTCTTCCCACCCGATGGGGCTAGTGAGAGTCGGTGCAGTCGGAGTCATGATCGAGTCCGAATCGTAATGATGCAGTTGACGCGCTTGTTTGCGTGCGGGCTCGGGCTGGCCGCTTGGAATCACATTCTTCGTGGCGAGTTCTTTCTGCAGTGTCTGGACCAAAGTCCTAAGTTCTTGTATTTCGTCCATGGCGAGATCCATTCGCCGTTGAAGAACGAGCATTGGAGACTTGGCGGTCCATGGCGCCTCTGGAGGCGGTGTGCACGGAGAAAGCGTTAAACGGCGGACTGGCGACTCCGGAAAGTCGTGCTTTAGTTTCAATGGGGAAAGGGGATGATGTTTCCGTGACATGGGTGATCGAGGACCGATATCAGCTTTCATTCTCCACCCCGAGAAAGGTCCATGTCGGCCAGCAGATATTGCACTCGCCATCTCGATAGACTCTGTCGGTGATAATGCCATCGTTCTTATCTTTCGAGCGCCAAAGGGTGTCCCACAGTGTGCAATACTGCTGTTCAGCGGTGTTTCATACTCGCCTTCACATTTCCATTTAATAGACCCAAATGTTGAGCGGAGGATTTTCATAATAATTTCTTCACCACCTGCCGCGGTGTCAATCGATAGCGTCAGGGAAGGCATCGGAGATATAGGAGGTGTGAAGTTCCCTCTGAGGTGTTGTTGTAGAGCGACCTTGATGACCGGAAGAAGATATGTAGATCCCCATTCTTCAATGGCTTCAATCCATCCTTGGAACTCATTGAAACTATCGGAATCCTCTAGATTGAATCGAGAAATCTCTGACATGTAATATCTTCCGTCATTATCAGTGGAGTGATAGTTTATCAGGGCGGTAGAGCTGTCGATGGCACAGGAGAAGGCGATAGGCTTGTCAAGAGCAGGCCGGGGACCACAGCAACGCTTAAAAAGAATCTGTAATGCACGGACGCAGTGAGCTCCTGCGATGGCGCATTGATTTCTGGTAGATTGAATGTTGTCATCTGACACTATTCTCATACGTTCAAACACTAAAAAGGGACAATATGCCGTAGCACCTGGAATCACAGTGCCAGCAGAGAAGTCCACGATTGTGCCGGTTGCTGATGAGGAACTAGGGAGGCTTGCAAGCTCGCGGTCATTGAAGGCAGAGGTAGAGAATCCTGTGAGAAGTCCGGGACGAGGTGCGGGTAGTTCGAACAAGCTGTCTCTCGCCCTGACCGCGCGAGGTGGGAGTGCCTCTCGACTTAATTTGGGGATCAAGCATCTGTGCAGGGCAGGATGAATACCAATGGGAGGTAGAACATTGGGAGGGAACAACATGGTGGGTCCGAAAGCATTGCCATTTTCGACCTGGCTACGCCATTGCCTTTGTTGATGTGAGAAGCGATCCAGGCCTTGCAAGGCTACCTTCAGCCTGTCGGTAAATGGTCTTGATAGCTCTGACAGTTGAATTGTTTCGTTAAGGGTAATGCGGAAGGCGCTGAGAACGACTGTCCGGAAGTCGGACCACTTAAGGTGACTACCGTCAATCGCTCGCATAAGAGAAATGGTGGAGTCGATGGAAGGACTTGGGGTTGCCATGATTCGATCGCGAGCAGTACTGGTTGCACGAGGCAGGAGTCTGCAGCCAAAATTTTGGACTGGTCGTGACCACAATCTGTGACACTCTTGTTGAAACTTGAGGCACAGTCGACCAAATAAGAGGATGTCCAGAATTCCAGAGGGAAAGAGATCAAGGAAACACAGGGTTCCATCGTAGATAATATGTGCGAGACACGTGCGAGGTCTCTGCTGTGACTTTGCATTTTGGGCGGTTATGCAATGTGAACTCTTCGGCGTCTGTCTCAAATGCCAAACACTGCAAAATGCCAAGTTACGAGATAGAGGATGTGTCCCTAGTGATGAACTCGGCGAATAGCCACAGCTTTGGGTATGCGAGATTTGTGATATCCCAGTCAAAACACGGGGCACCGTCAGGGGAGCGAAGACAACATGGAGGGTTAAAAAGCAAGCCACGAAGTGTTCCTCAGCGCGTAGAGAAGCCGATCATGCACGAGGGGCCATCTTTAGGATCCCAAATGGCCAAACTCTGGCAAGTTGATCACGATTGGCAGTCTCACAGCTCCTGGCAAAAGGACATTGGTGAAACATGCATAATCTCCTGGCGGCAAGAGAATCTGGCGCTTAGGAGATTGACCGACATTTTGGAAGCGAGCCTTTCATACCAAACATCTCGATGCAGAGCACCATAATCGACTTGTGATCTAGAGCAAGGCTGATCATTTCCATATTGTTTTATTTAGAACGCACTGAACATGTCGAAGGATTCTTCGAGTTGTTGTTGAGAATAGAAACACCTGGCTGGGTGGCATAACCTCAATCTGCGAAAAGCGGCGAGCTGCCACGTGACCATCTGCCACACTCACGTGCCGAGCTCTTGGCACCCACGCGTCAAAGAAGGAAGTTTGCCGAACGTTGGGAAATCCAGTTCGAACTTGGATTTCATCTCATTCCAATGACTGCTGGTCATTCCTCGCCGCATCACGAACCCTCGCAGCTGTATCGTTGGCTGTGGGCCAATAGAAAATTTCAGCGAAACCACTGTTACTCAAAGAAGGCGAAACGACAGTGACATGACCCATAATCTGAAGGGGTCATTTGAATGCTTATGATCGAAAATGGCAAAATATATACAGCTGCCGGTATTAACTGATGATGATCAATAGCACAAGCACAAGCACAGCCTTGACATACGAATGTCTTCAACGCAAATCCCGTCTGAATTTGTTGGCTTCACTCAGTGTCACTTTTTCCCTTGACCCAAGTTCTCCTGTATGGTTCCGCCAACCGCACCTTGCGCTGCACACAAATTAGTGGCGTCCATGATTGTCGATTCTGCAAATTCACATACATGTAAAGTTCTTCCCAATAGCACCGTCGCTGGCTAGTGGACCTCCAATTTTCTGCATTGCATTCATCAATCGTCTGGCCTCCTATCAACCACGGAAACATTCTGAACTCACCTCTCCGACTTGTCCTATGGCACCGTCGGCTTGGAATGCTCTGCCAACTGCGCCATCTTTGTCAAAAATGGGCTTCTTGTCTCCTTGAGCTTGCTCGGCAACTAGGAATCGATGATATTCAGCTTTTGCAACCACGGCGTGTGTCACATTCATCTTGTGGTCTTACTGTTTTGAGCTGTGCCACCAACACTCCCATCTGGTTTGAATTCTTTGCCAACAGCACCCTCCTTGTCGAATGGACCACCTGGGAGAATGTTGTGTAAGTAAAGCTGAGCTTTTCCAACCTAGCAATAGTGCCAACCTATTTTCTGGCCTTGCTTGCCAATCTCCCCATCGGGCCTGAAAGCGCTACCAACGGAGCCCTTATTCGCGTCGAGTGATGATTTGTCGTCGGCCATTCCTTGCAGAAAAGTCAGCTATTGTCAGGTCCCTTTCTACTCTAAAGGCCCACTTACTTGCTGCGTGAACAGATAGTGGTCGGTAGGTCTGCAGTGAGATTAGTGAGTTGATCGATCTCGGAGTACGTCTGAGAGGAAGCATGTTGAAGATGAAAATGAGTGGTATGGGAACAATGAATGTCTTGCAGCAGAACAAGCGACTTTATGACTTGGTACTGTCGAATGTCGGAAGAGACAAATGCTTTTTGTGGTCGGGCTTCATGATGCCATCCCGTCATTGTCCTGACGTCAACGTCAAATGCAAGGAGACGCTTGCATGTGGCTTACCTCAAACGTCTGAAATTGATGCAAGTTCAGCTATGGGTAACTTGCGCCTGCTGATACTGTCAAATTAATGACCTCAAATCTGTGAGAGATTGAATCGAACGGAGGTATGTGCCATTCCAACGTTTCTTTATGCTATGGTGGAACCTGCCTCTCATTGCTACGTCATATTCGAGAGCAACTGATGTTCGTCGGTCCGCCAATGATAACTTCTTGCTTGTTGGAAGGACTCGAGTTTAGAACAATCGTCATCGATTGCAGCGCAACAAGATCTCCAACGAATTGTTGTCTAAAACAGGCTGACAGGGATATGGTGTTCGGTTGACTTTGAGCGACGATGATGCCCTGTCGTTAGAGTGAATGCGGGGAACCATCAGCACGTGATCACGGCATATCAAGGCTCTTGGTCGGCCCGCCAGTCGATATTCACAATTCTTGAATTTGCTATGCGTCTTGTCCTGTCGTGCTTTCCTCCTCGGATCCAACAATCACATTGTCTTCAGCAACCAAAGTCTTCACGGCATTTGGTCTGCTAAGAATCCGGAGCAGAACTTGGGTGATACCGAATTGTCAGTTACATAAAGAGGTCATGGTTTGTCCTTCTAAACTTCGCGGAACTCCAGCATTGTCTGGGGTATGAAAACATCCACAACGGTTATCCTCCGAAGTTCTTTCCTTCTCCGTGTCAGATCTGAACTCTCCAAGCTCTTGTCTTCCGATGGGCGAGGGAAGTTGCGACGGGTACCTGCATCAAGACCTGCAGTCCATTTCGGCACGGAGTCTTTGAACTCTCGTGTCACATCTCTTCTCTTCAGGCTCAACCTCAAAGGTGTCTCGGAATATTCACAAGAGTTCTGGTTCTCTCCGTTGGTTTTTTGGATCTCAATTTTGAGCCTCAAAGTCTTCCATTACTATTATTAACCATTCGCACTCGGCTGTTTTTCCTCACTTGAGACTCGCTATTCCCCTCAACATTCCATAAAGAATGAGATTGTAACATTTTTCAACAAAAGACGCATGGCACAAGTCCTGTTTGCTCATTTCCTCCCACAAACAACCCGGCTACAATGGTGCGGCCAATGATCCCCACTGATACGCCATCGTCCGGCAGTCACATCAACGCAATGGCAGTCGAAAGCGCTTTCTCAACTCCACCAAATGGGGAAGATGCGAAAGCTACAAAATCCCGCCGATATGGAACACTATCCCCTGCTGAGGAGAGGCTGAGACATGTCCAACGCGCCCAATCCACACCTCCCGAGATCACCCACGCCCACCAATATGGTACCTTGACCAAAAGTATCGATGCCCAGCTGTCGGATGTCGCGCGCCTAGAGCATACATGGCAGCGAATGCACCTCTCCAAGAAGAAAAGTCAATATTACACCGATGCTTTTGCACATCGCGAATCGAACAATTCCGCCAAAGAACGTGTCGCGAAAGATTCGATTGTTGTGGCGGAACTCAAAATGAACTATTGCGTAAGCACGTTCTTCATTCTGTTTGAGCCCTGGTATTGATCAATTTCCAGGTTGACTCGGAAAAAGACTTTCTGATTGACTTCTCATTTCGACTATCCGAGATCTACCAGCGTCCAGCCTCCTGCGTCATGATCATGCTCAGCACAGACGTCACCATGCTTCTGGCTGGAACTTCCGAACCAGCCTATCATCTGACTATCGTGGCCTTGCAATCTGAAATAGCCGCGACCAAGAACAAGCGAAGCACGCATTTGATACAAGATTTCATGCAGGACATTTTGGATATTCCACCAACAAGAGGAGTATTACGATTCGAGGCTGTGGCAGAGGAGAATCTGGCAACCAACGGGATGACTGCGTTGCAAGAAATCGAGCAATTGGAGCGGCAGCCAATCGATGAGGATGGAATATTCAGAGCTTTGAGCCGCCAGAGGAGTAGGAGAAGTAAAAAGGCCAGCGGACCGATTCTCACCGACAAAGTACGAACAGCTTTCCCATCCCTGAGAGCCAGTACGCCGTCACAACAGCAGTATAACATACTAGCCACAACTAATGACTTCTCTGGATCCACTGATATAAGTGGCCCATCAAGAAAGCGCGTCAAGTCAAGGAAAAGCATTTTATCATTCTTCAGGAAATAACTTAGGCAACGAAGCACGGCATCTCCAATAGCTTCAAGCGCCTGGACTGATGTTGAACTTCTTGGGCTACAGATTGAACACAAATACGATGTAAAGTCCACAGAGGCAGTCAATATGATGATAACAGTGATAACTTGTATGAGGCAGTGTTTGTTGTTCTGCATTCACAAAAATTCACTTCCATAGCACTTGCTCATTCACTGCCTCAGCTCGCGACTACCTTGTCCACATGTTACGCTTCACATGACACCGAGATTGAAACGAGTATTCTACCTATGTTCTTGCTCTGCGCCTTCTCTTTGCTCAACCTTTGATTGCTCCTTTCCAACCACCTGCCGCATTGCATCTTTTTCCCGCTTCAGGCAGATTGCCTTTCTTGATATCTTTCGAATATCATTCACAATTATTTGTTCCACTCAGTATGCCTTCGCCTCCTTATCATCAATCGCCTCATAGTCAACGAGAAGATCATGCAGAGGACGAAGTTTATGCCCAATGTCTCTATGTACTCGGCTTAAAAGGCGGCGAATCTCTGACTGAGGTCGATGCCAGATATTTCGAGCTTATATCTATGTGGAGTGGTCCAAGACTTCCAACTGATGATGGTCTCACAGAGGCGCAAGACCAGATCCGAGTGATCGATGCGGCGTACGAAGGCATCCTCCCACGACTTATGCAGATGGACCCGAACAAGGATAAGGTGGACGAATGTTCAATGAAGAATGTCGAGACAGCACAAGACCGCATCGTGCCCTCCAGTCAGGACCAGAATACCTTTTGGATTCATGCTGATGTTCCTCCAAGGTAGTTATATCTTACACATAGCCTCGAGGCGGATCTGACATTTACATTTAGGCCACTGAAGCCTTCTGAAAAAGAAGGACTCAAACGTGTCCCGGTCTTCCACATCAATGAGATCCGTGGCAACCTTCTTGACGCACCTGATGGCGCCGTTATTGTTCGTACGTGTGACACTTTATTCACCACATTATTGACCCACTGACAGTACTACAGATGCCGTAAATTGTATGGGTGTCTGGGGTTACGGAGTTGCAAGACAACTGAAAAGTGAAGTACATAAAACTCACTTCTGTCTTTCGTCAACATCTTATTCTGACCTGTTCCAGTTTCCCACTGCTTTCAACATCTATCGATCTCATTGCAGGATGGAGGACAGACCAGATCACCTGGTAGGAGAATGTCTTCTCATCCCGCCTCAGAAGGAAGACTATGAGAAAGGCAACAAACCACGACGATGGATTGCGTGTTTGTTCACTAGTGTGGGGTATGGGAAGAGAAACGCGCGCCTGAATAACCCGGGCAAATGTGAACCACAGTTCATCATCTACCACACACAAGCAGCACTCGAAGATTTCCGAGTTCAGTACGATGAATATGTGCGTGCAGCGTCCATCTCTCCTGAAGAATCTGAACCTCCGGGTGATATATGGTCTTGCAAGTTCAACAGTGGTGCTTTCGGACTCGATTGGGAAGCCACTAAGGCAATAGTCGAAGACGAATTCTACGGATTTGGAGGATCATTCTCAGTTGTGGAGAGAAATTCATGAATTCGATGGGGTCTGGTCGTTCCTTGGTGTCGGATACTCTTATCGAGCAAGTGATGAGCCATTGCACAAGCGAGAGTGAACCGTGAAGCGGGCTTCTTGGGGGTTAGATATCTAAATCCAGAAGGTGACTTAGCTTAGAAAAGGCACGGACAGAGTGATCTGGTGTTTTGTCGATAACGATACAGTCATAGACCGCGCACGATAGACATCGTGTTCTTCGACTATCACAGCTCAGTGTACCTTCGTATTTTCCTCTAACATGCTAACAACCCTGGGAACCAAAGTGACCTGTGATCGCAAGGCTGCCAAGAATGCAGAAGAAAAGGAGATGCGTTAGTCCTTTCTAGGCCTAGCCTCATCTTGCTTGGCATATTTTGATTTTTGCGTTTGTCAAACAGTGAAAGAAGTGAAGGAACAGGACCTTCACAGTAACCTCTTATTTTGCGTTTTAACTTCCCTAGTATGGATACAAGTAATGAAGATTCCCGGCCGCATAAGCGAGTAAAGATTGAAGAGGACAACACTGTCTCCCAACACAACTCCAAACCGCCTACCACTTCCGATGACAACATGAAGGAAATAGAGGTTGGGATCAATACCTGGATGGACAGTTCACGTCCTGTGTTCCATGGAATATTGAAGAAGCGGTATACTGATTTCCTCGTCAATGAAGTTCTGTTGGACGGGACTGTGGCACATCTTCACAGTCTAAGTGCCAAGCCTAGCAGTGATTCCAAGATCGCTGCTTCCACAACGATCTCAAGGGCGCCTGATCGTGATGATGGCCACAAGGGCTCGGGGAAAGATCAATCAGCCGAAAACACAGTGAACTCAGGCATCGGTGGACTTGTTAGACAGGATGAAGGGCACGTCAAATCTGGAGGAGCACAGGTACCGAACTTACTGATCCACTGCCCCAACCTGTTGCTAATGTTACCAGATTTCTGAAGAAGATCAAGCGAAGCTGGTAGAACACTTTAGCGAAGAGACCGTCCAGGAACTCATCTCCTTGTACCAATCGATCCTCGAATCACCAGAGAAAAAGTCACGGGAGCATCCTATCGTGCGGACGTCTTTCACTTCAGACCGGAGTGTTCGGCCACTAATCCATGGAGACATCCGACGCATATTCCAATCAAAAATTGACTCGGCGACTGATAATGATGGTGTATTGGTCCTCACTGCTGCATCCAGAGGCCCCCGTGGACGAGGCGGAGATCAACAGCCCAAAGGACGGGGTCTCAGTTGGAAAGAACGCGGTGGCGACCATGTCCATTTTAATCTCTACAAAGAAAACAAGGACACCATGGAGGTGGTCAGCTTTCTCGCCCGCTCGCTGAAGGTTGCGCCCAAGGCTTTCAACTTTGCTGGCACCAAGGATCGACGTGGAGTTACGGTTCAGAGAGTCAGCGCCTATCGCGTGGAAGTAAACCGTTTGGCTGGGATGAATAGAAGCTTGAGATATGCAGCGATTGGAGATTTTACCTATGAGAAGCATGGGCTTGAACTCGGAGAACTCAACGGGAATGAATTCGTCATTACTCTGCGCGAGTGCAGATTAGGCGCTGATTGGGACCAACTGCCAGAGGACCAGAAGCTTGAAACTGCTAAAGAATACCTCTCTCAATCTCTCGATCAGCTTCGGAATCAGGGCTTTCTCAATCACTACGGCTTACAGCGTTTTGGGTCATTCATGAGCCGCACAGACACCGTGGGACTCAAGATTCTACAGGGCGACTTCAAAGGGGCGGTTGATGCCATTCTCCAATTCTCCGACGTGGCGCTGGAGGCTGCAAAATCTGGAGACACGTCCACCCTAGTCGGACAAGACGATCGGGCTCGAGCAGAGGGGATCAACCACTTCAATACGACAGGCAATCTCAACGAAGCACTCGACAAGCTGCCAAGAAAGTTCTCCGCAGAGTCATCGCTAATCAGATACCTGGGTAGACAACGCACCGACTATCTCGGCGCACTCCTCAGCATCCCACGCAATCTTCGTCTGATGTACGTGCACGCCTACCAGTCTCTGATCTTCAACCTGGCGATCGGCGAGCGATGGAAGCTCTTCGGCAACCGCGTGGTAGAAGGCGACCTGATCCTCATGCATGAACACAAAGACAAAGAAGCCCAAGCTCAAGCAGACCAAGACGTCGACGCCGACGGTGAGGTAATCATCCAACCGGGCGAGGAAGACCGCGCAAATGATCCTGATACCATGTTCGACCGGGCCCGGGCCCTTACCGCCTCTGAAGCCGAGAGCGGCGCATACTCCATCTTCGACATCGTGCTCCCCTTGCCCGGTTTCGACGTCGAATACCCCGCCAATGCGCTCGGCCAGTGGTACAAGACGTTCATGGCCAGCGAAGAAGGAGGTGGCCTCGATCCCCATAACATGCGGCGCAAGCAGAAGGACTTCTCGCTCAGCGGTAGCTATCGGAAGGTCATGGCCCGTATTGGAGAGACCTACAGCGTGGAGGTCCATAGCTATGCGGACGATGACAAGCAGTTCGTCAAGACTGATATGGATCTGATCAAAGAGAGTAAGGCTCAGAACGGGGGGACAAGTGCACGTGCAAGTCGAGACGCGACGACGACAGCGAAGGATGAGAATGCGACTGAAAATGGCAAGACCAACGGTGCAGGCGAAGAAGAGGCGGAAGCAGAGGACAAACCATACAAAATTGCTGCGGTGCTCAGATTCCAGCTCGGATCAAGCCAGTATGCGACTATGGCCCTGAGAGATCTTTCGAGGGGTGGTGTTCAGGCTTACAAGGCTGATTTTACAGGTGGGAGGTAGAAAGGAAAGCCGCAGCTGCGACATTGTGTGATGATTACCGTTTAGCTGATCTAAGGGGCGAGAACAGCCCGATCAGAATGCCAGAAAAACGTGTCTTTACAGGCGTCGGGGAGTTTAGATCGCAGTTCAATGTGCTCCTGGATGGTGCAAATATTGCCGGGAATGGTCACGGGTCAAAGCGATCACCGTACTGCATGTAAAGAGAAAAGGGCATACGATGTGTAAAATACTGGTCCGTATTTTCAATGCTCATCCTGGCATTTCCATGCTCCCTTGCCGTATGGGGATGCGCCTATCAAGAAGTAGTCTAGGGACTCGAAACTTCAATGTGGGAAGCTCAAGTCATCTCGATATCATTGTCCTCATCTTCAATCTCGGCCTTCTTCCTGCGCTCCTGTTCTTTGCGGCCCTGCTCGAGGACCTCCTTCCGCTCCTCGCGCTGCTTCCTCTGCGCCACGACGAAAGCCCCCAACGGGGTGTCCTGCCATTGCACGTCCTTCAAGAAACTCTCCACCTCGCCGCGGTCCTTGGGCGAGAAATTGATCTTGTTCCTCCGCTCCTCGATCCATCGCGCATTCGCCTCTGACTTTTGCACCAGTAGTAACAGTGCTTGGTTGAGCTTTCCATTCCGGTTGCCGTCGCTCTTGGAGGCTGTTTTAATCCAGCGCTTGAGCATGACGACCGTGGGTAATTGGAGCTCGGGATATGCGATGCTCTTGGTCCAGAGGACGAAAAACTCCGAAAATAGCTCGGCTACCTGCTCGCCCACGCCTTCTTGGTAGACTTTGGTTTTTAGGTATGAGGTCGGTGCCCTTATATTTGAGGCGAAATCAAGCGGTTTGAGGGTCCCCGCTTTTGCGGGCTTCTTCATTTCTGCTGAATTGAGGACCTCGAGTAATGCTGCCGAGAGTGGAATGTATGTTTCTGTTGCCTGAGAAATGCGCAACAAGGCACGCATTAATAGGAACCGAAGAGGGAAATATGTAGATGTTGGGATCAGTCTCATCACACCCAGAGTAACTTGAACGACGGGATAAATCAATGGTCGAAGTTGTGATTGCTTGCCATTTTCTGCTTCTAGAAGCGAATTACAATGGGTTGACAACACCCGTGACCAGAAATCAAGTGAATGCACGAATTGCCAGTTGTAGATCGTTTTGTAGGAGTCTTTGGTAGGTTTGGTGATGTTCCCACGAAGATGAATCGCGAGCTGGCGGATGAAGGTAAATCCGGTCGTATAGCTGACCTTTTGGTCGATACCCCATAGCTCGGCAGCAGAGTTCTTCATCAGGTTAATCCCAGCAAGACTGTGAATGGTTGTATTTCGACTACCTTTTACGACGCCTTCGTAGGTTGATCTGAGTACTGTCTCTTTGATGCCTGCATCGCCAATAACCATGAGGCGCCGGATCACGAGGAAGGCAGTAATTCGGGTTGCTTCATCGGATGAGTTGTCCGACCATACAGATGCAACAGCTTTGGTAATGACTTTGAGGAATTTGCGAAATTGTAGAAGGTAGGGCAATAAGGGTTCGAAAGATTGAAGTGTCAATCTCAATGTGTTGGTGTCCGACAAACTGCGCAGAAGTTGATATAGGGAGGAGGCGTGTGACTTGATGAGTGGCGCCAGCGTCTTGAATTTGGGTGAATCGGTGGGAATGCGCAGCTTTCCACTTGCAGATTCTTTGACCGGTAGATGATGAGCCAGGACGATGGGAACTTGCTTCAATGCAGTAATCAAGATCTCGTGATAGACCTCTGGACTCGGAATCGAGTATCGAAATGCTTTGTCTTCTTCATCGTCTGCATGAGCAGCTGCGCGGAAGGCTAGGACAACTTGTCGCAATGATCGTATGGAGTTGGCATCAGCCATGGAGGACTTCCATTTACCAATCATAGCCAACGTTACGTCTATTGATGCACTAGGATCTTCTGCGCCCGTAGTCTTCTGCTTTTTGCTTGGTGGTTCTTCCTCACTAAGGTCGTCTACCTCGGCCAGGTCATCATCTTCGTCAAAGTCCAGTAACTCCGCATCATTCTCCTGTAGGTATTTGTAGAACTCGGGATCTTTTTCAGCCAAGGCCGCTAGCTGGTCTTTGTGGTCGTCCTCGTCGTTTGATGCAGCACTTTCAGGGTCGCTGGGTATATCTGGCTGCTCCTGCTGCTCGTCTCTCTTGCGCTTTGAGGGTTTACTCTTCCCATTCGTCTTTGGCTCCAGCTCCGGGATATCAATCGCTTCTTGGAAGTATTCGTCCTCATTCATGTCAGGGCCAACATCTTGATCTGAGTCTCCTTCGGAACCTGAGTCTTCCGCGGCTTTACCTGCTCTTTTGGCGGATCTCTCCTTTCTCTTTGCATTTTGCTGATGTCTCTGCTTGATTTTGGCAAATTCCTTTCTGCGGTCGATCGTTCCTTTGAGCTGGTTCTTTTCGAACTTCTTGGTCGACTTGGCCTGCTTGCCCATTTTTATGAGTACAGAAGCAGTGTCAGTGAAGGTGCGTCCAGAGAGTCTGTGCCAAGGGGCAATAGCAATTGCCAACATGCGTCGAACTGCAGCCCGCAAAGTCGTTCCAAATCGAAAAAAATCATGCCAAGCCCTAGACATCCGCCGAAGATTATCCAGTTTACCCCGCACCAAGCTGACAGATTCTCCTCCCACGTGATATTCGATAGCACGTGCCACTGCATCCCAGCCTTGTCATCGCAGGCACATACTCCTTTGCTCATTCTTCAAGTCTGGATGATACCCAGTCTCGACGTATACTATTTTAGCCAATTTAGAGCATCATGTATACTGCGCAGCCTCCTCGTCCCTCGGCGTACGCTCCAACTCCCTACAGTTATACTCCGAATACTTCATTCTCTGCTCAAATTAACCTCGACGAAGAAGTGAAACTCTTCGATTCATCCACGGAGCGCGATCTCATAGATTCTCAAGCAGAAATCTACAGCATTATCCGGACACTCGATGGTCTTGAGAAAGCCTACATCAAGGATGCCCTCCCAGAAAATGAATACTCAGATATGTGCTCCAAAATGCTCAAACAATATCGTTCAATCCTCAGTGACGAAACTGTGCTGCGGGAATTTGTCGATCTGGACACATTTACACGCAAATGGGATATTGAATGCCCGCGAGCTAAAGAGAGACTTAAGGTGGGCATAACATCAGATGAAGTCTTGACTCGTCACACCAATGCTCCAATCCCAGTCCAGCCTCAAGGCACATCTGGCAGTCTCATTCTTCTGGCTACCGAGAATTTCATCACTTTCCTCGATGCACTTCGTCTCAATATGGTGTCCAAGTCTGCCTTACACCCACTTCTGTCTGACGTCATTCAATCGGTGAACAAAGTCACTGATCAGGACTTCGAAAACCGCGGCAAGATCATTCAATGGCTGATCACCCTCAATCAGATGAAGACATCAGAAGAATTGAATGACGATCAGGCCCATGACTTAGCTTTTGACATGGAACAGGCTTACAACGGGTTCAAATCGATCATACGATGACCAGATTTATCGTCGCAAAAAGCTTGGTTGGTCTCTCCAAGTGAGAATAAAATACACAGTACTTCGTGTTAAACCCTTATCATGAAACGCGCTTGCCTTCACCACCTGAGCCAGTCGGTATGGCATAATCTCCTGGGGCCGAAAGCGGATTGATCCCAAGTCATCCATCATCTACGATGTACGATTGGACACTTGCCGAAGCCAAAACACAAGCAATCTGAATACCTTGGCAGACATGCTGTGGGAATTCCTGCGGTTACCACGTCAATCACGGGCAATGCTGAATGGAGGCATTGAACTATGACGAACTTCTGCAAAGCAGGTAGAGGAAGGGGCTAGTTCTTATGTCACGGGACTCGGTCGGCCAATTGTGAAAGACGCCGGGCTGCACGACGAGGAAGATTAACACTGAACTCAATTCGACAACAGACAGGCCTCCGGCTCCTTCACTCGTAAGATAAGACACTCGAAAATGATAGGAACTGTTCAAGCCACGTCGATACATTTAGACCCGAAACACCGAGATCTCGGTCTGTTCACGATCGCAAAGCTGCCAGCACGTGCCATACAAATCGCCAGATTGATGATACTCAGTGCGCTGACCCAGCAGATCTCACTTCTCGATTGATATCAGAAAGGCATAAACAGTTGGTGTTCAAGCTTTAATGTGCTTTGCTTGCTCATGTTGACAGTGCATGGGCCATGAGACCACCCAATATATCATGTGTCACAGACGTCCGTGCACTGCTCCAGTGAGATGGGAAACAGATGCAGCGCGCCCGCATTGAACGGTAGATCGCAGCTTTCGAGAGCCACAGCACAGATGCATTGTGCGGGCTTATGTCGAACACCGCTATTTCGATGAATACAATAATCGACTTCGTTGGCGTTCGACTCGGAAAGGATTAGATCGATTCTGTAACACAGAGTGTACAGCTCGAGCACAACTTTCTTCCCCAAGGCTCCATGTCTATCATCGTGAGGTTGCACTACTGCCTGACTGCCTGACAACCACCTGTCAGCATGTCACAGTGCAACCAGATGCCGGCTGGGGCCGTGCCGATCTTCTCACTGCGTCTGTGTCATGCTACTATGTATGTATTGATCGAGCACAACATTTTCGTGCGATAACATGTGAAATTCATTTCGATACCGAGAGCGACAGGACTTGAACACTTTCCTGATCAACAAACACAAAGTGGGTATGCACCAGGCAATATCGAATCCAACTACCTGGAAGAATTTATGGCCCAAGCTCCCGTAGCGACCACGGCATCCTATTCACAACCTAAGTCTATGGATTACGGAGTGCGACATCCCACTACACTGACCATGTACTTGGCGGTGAGATCCAGAACTTCGGGGCGCCTGATGATCAAATTCGTTGACCGGAACGAGGCCAACACGAAATCAAAAACACACACAGCTAGGTCCATACCTGCACATACTTAGAGAAATTCCATGTCTTTGGTGGAAAACCAGATAACCACACTTCCCAACTAATCTTGAAGCCCATAGCCCACACTCAGCCAATCAGCCCTCAATCCTGCACGCACCTAAGCCACCATAAGACCAGGCGTCCGTAGACAAAGCCGCAAGCCAGACGGACAAAATCCACCAAGCAAGCAGGCAAGCATCTGGTCTTTCCCCGTCCGTAGTCGAATCCTTCCCTATAGTTTCCCGACTCTGTGTCATTGCACTGTCATTCTCTCAGCCTTGGACAACCTGTCAGACTGTTGCATGCACACAGCCCCATGCATGAGTAAAAATATCGCAAGCGTACAAAGCGTTGTACAAGTCGCAGTCGCACTCGCATCCGTGGCGGGTGTACAGGGCTGGGTGTCAAATCGTGCGACGTTCTCTTCTCTTCGCAAGCTTGTTTGTTGACTCTGTGGCCCTCGTGCACAGCGGCGACACAATACATGTGACAGCCGAATAGGGGCGGCCGCAAGGCTGGCTGCATTGGGCCGGCTCTGTGTGCTGGGTCTTGTGACGTAGATCACACATTGAACAATTGGCGCGAAAACTACCTACGAAGTAGAGGAGAAGCAGGGAGGGCAGGATCCAGGGAAATGCGAACGTCAGCCTTGTGATATCGTCATAGTCGCCCTGGAGTTTTCGGGACATCTCCAGACGTGCTGCTGGTACATTGGTTCCACGAAGCTAGAAACAGGCTACGCAGTAAAGAACAAGCGGGAGGATGATGTTTCCGAGAATATTTTCGACCTTATATTGAATGAGGTGTCCCCGAGCAATAAGATATATAGCACATGACAAATATTGCACAGGTTTGGTTCAGAGCACACACGCCTCGTGCAGCCAGCTAGACCCGACCAAAAGGCCTGTTTCCTATACTCCTCTCCTGCCCAGATCTTGTGAATCGCGCCCTGTTGCTTTGCCTTCAGCTATATATGACAAGATTTCTGTGTGTTTTCCTTGTTGGCTGAAGGCTGTATTGCCCCTTGGCTGCATTCCCCTACTCTTCTCTTTTGGCCATGTCGCTGCTGCTGATGTACGATGTGTCGGAGGTTGTTCAAGTGTTGATGCTTGGTTCCGCATCCACCAGCCCTTTACCATCCATTCTGTTAGTCGACGGTTTTAATCATTTCCTCTTGTTCTGCTTGCCAACACCTCGTGTGCCTTTTTCGCTCTCATCATCTGTTCCCATTTTCCCCACCCCTGAATGCTCTCATGTACACAAAAAGGTATATATTCCGACATCGCAAGCATATCCGGCATTTCGGCTATCTTTTTAGTGGTAGGTGAATACCCAAGTGGGCAGGTTTGCGACATCTGTGTTTCAATCTCAGCGGACCCATCCCATTGTATTTTCTCCACTGGTGCGATTATGCCTCCCATACCCCCAAGCCCAAAGTTTCTGAAAGGAGAGACGTATCTGGACATTCTTAATCCGAGACATAAAATGACATCAAAAAGAAACAAATGGCAATCAAACTCCACGCCATGATTAAACATAAGGAAATATATTGATCGTGTTGCTAGCACGAGAATCAGGCCAATATTATCGGCTGCTGTTGCTTCCATCAACACCAACTTGTCTGACTGAAACACTCCTACCGACCTGGGCCTGCCCAATACTCGCAACATCTGAAGCGTCATCAGCGTTTACGCTCTGGTATAATGACGAACCACGGCTGAGGGTGGGTCGAACTGCACCAGCGGCTTCTTCACCATCTGGGGGATCATTGAAAGGTGATCCATCGATAGGACTGACGGGTGTCGAGTCTGCGAAAGGGTTTCTGATCGAAGTTGGAGTTGTTGGATGATCTGCATCTCTACCAGCTGGTTGATATGGAGGTGGTGCTGTGGCAGATGACACTGAGCGTGGGATCGGATCTGGTGCGCCGGCGATGGCTGGGTTCACGTGCCGAAGAGGGCTGGGATTAACTGGCTGAGAGCCCGCGATGGCATCTCTGTAGGGCGGAGCAACCTCGTCGATGCTGTGTAGACTGGGCTCTGTACTGTGAGCACCATTGCGGGAATTATTATTTGCACTCCGAACACTTGGATCTCGGCTTCGAATACTGTTGCTGCTGGAGAAACGACCACCCATGAGGAGTTCGGCGTCAAAAGAGAAAGCTCGCAAATGTCGAGACCACTTTTTTCCGGCCTTTTTAGGTTTCTTCTCCGAGAGAGATGCCCCAGCACCTTTGTTCTTCCTCCTCTTTCTAGCACAAAATAGGAACAAGAGTACCGCTGCGATGGCTGCCACGACGATAGGAACCGCGATGGCGGCCTTGAGGGCGGAGGAGCATGATATGCTATTGCAGGAATTTTCTGAGACGGTGACAGCGCCGTCACTGGTGTTGCTGGCTGCGTTGCCCGCAGTGCTGGATGCGTTGCCGCTTATACTGGTAGTGGCAGAATTGCCAGCACCAGTGGTCACGGTACTGAGTGTTGTTCCTGGAGCGGAAGTAGAGGCACCGTTGATGTCGGTGGTCGTAGCGCTCGCATCAGTAGTTGACGAGCCTCGATTGGTACGTGTTGTTTGAGTGAATTCACTTTGAAGGGAGGAGATAAAACTGTTCATGGCTGAAGTTCCAGGACCGTCAGTCGCAGTGGCTCCGATGCCAGTGAAGCCTTCTTCAGTATCTGGGTTTTCGTTGTTGGCCGGCATTGTGGATGGGGTTGGGAGGGTATTTGTGAAAGAAAAGGTATTGGGAAAGGACGGTGAGGGCTGTGTAAAGGGATTGGATGACTGGTCACTTCGTCGGGCTACACGAGGCCTCGAGAAGAGAGAAAATAGGCCCTGCGAATCCAGAGTGGTGAAGACTCCGGGCGATGCCCAGAGTCCGACATGTAAAGATAGAGACAATTGGGAGAAGGGAGTGGCAGGACAGGCGTCCCAGGTGCTTGTCAGTCAGCGGACACTGAGTGTGGTTGCTGGTTGGTGGGAGGAAGGAGTGGTGGATTTGGGGCCTGGGAGGTGAGACGAGATTCGTGGTGTTAGAGAACGAGAAGGGCGAGATCTGATCTGATCAGCAAGGCGCAGCACCGCACGAGCTGACGAGGCGTCGGATTGGTGAATTATTCTCGTATTTATGATGGAAGGGATGGCAAGATGGATTGTGTTATTGATGGACGCGGGTTTGAATAACACCTCGTACTTGGTCGTTGGTTGAAATATTTGCCAGCTCCAGGTCTACCAGAGCACTATTAGTTATTGAATTAATTAGCTGTGACTGTGAGGGAGAAGTGAGGGAAAGTCAAGGGAGGAACGACAGTGATAGGGTAGACATGGATGACACTGGGCTGGTTGACGAAAGCCTGAGCCTGAGGAAGGGGTCGAGGGAGAGTCGCAGGAGGCAGTTCTTGACTCGGCCCTGCTAGGTGCCTGCGGAGAAGAAGCATATCCCTGTTCCAGCCACTTTTTTCAAGTTTGGGTGCCAAGGACAAGCCATGCGCGCCGCCTGCCAGGTGGGCAATGGGTAAAGTATGCAGGTGTTAATAGGCCAACAGCTGCCAGTGGTTAACGGACTTCCGAAGCCCATATTTTGGCTTCGTCCTTCAGCCCCCCCCGTCGCCCATTGACTGCGTGCCCATTGCCCACCATCAACTCTTGTCTGACGCCCAGACATTGGGCGGGCTTTAGGTCAGGACGCCCCCAGCCGCCCAGGGAATTGCCTTCTGCAGGTTTGATTTCATGCACATGACAGGAGGACGTCCTTGGGAGAGACTTACCTAATATCAATACTCCAAAGTCCCGACTACCTCCCGCTTGTATCTCGAGAGCGATTGAATGATCTGAGGATGTCTTCTGTGACGGTCATACGTCTTCTGCGTTTTGTCGATATGTCATGAGCATGCCTAGTCATGGCGGGGTTACTGCATCATCGTCTTCTGCTCCTTGACAACACCACCTTGACTCCATGGTTAACCGGACTCACCTGTTTCATCACCACTCTTTCAAGTCGAGTTACTGTCTTCGTACAACTTGGGCCATGCGGGTCACCCAGGTACTACTGCCTAGTGGTTGCTAGTCGGTGCATGGTCTCATCCACTGCATCTGCAACATTTTTAGAACAATGGCATGGTCATGTCCGTGGACTAGTCGCCGCTAGTTTGTCACATGGGACTCCCATTGGTTGTATATCACATGACACGGAAGTTATAAGCTGCGATCTTCCGACCACCGACCTCAGTCATCCACTGGACTTCCACCCACTAGATGATTTCCTGAGACAAGCTCTTCGCTTGCTTCAGCTTTTTCACGTTTTGACTCAATCCAACGGTCGCATTCCTTGAATCCGCCAACGACATGACGTTTTTTCCCTTGTTCGCTTCAGCTTTGCTTCAGCCTCCAAGTACGACCTTGAGTCGGCTGGGCACCAACCTGAGACGATCAGTTTCTGCTCTGACTTTCTATTCGGTACAGGGGCGATCTCGAATACATATTTCAGAGGTTAAATGGGTATTTGAGCCTCTTCTAGGTTTGAATATGTCTCGGATGCTTTCTCCTTGGACAGACAGAATCCGCGTCAGATAACATGTACCTGGTGAGTCGTCAGGTGTGTACTAGATAGCTGCAGAATGCTCCGTAGCCTGCCTGCACTGCACCTCTTTACTATCGGCAGCGGACTTCGGTTGTCTTTGCCAGGCAGTTCATCCTATTTTATCCAATCGCGCACCTCTCAAGACACCACTGGACCCGGCGCCGAAGGTATACGAACACGGGTACGAGTGAGGCTCCCGAGGACTCCGTAAGTAACATGACGAGTTTTCATACACTTTGTCCGTCGGCCTCTGACTTGAGGCCTAGTGTGATGATTATTTTATTTTTTGACAACACGCCTCGTGCATCTCACACTTCATTGGCTCTGGTGTACCTCGTAGTCAACATCGGTCTATTGGCGTCGTCTGCAACGTCAACTTCCACATACAAGCCACGAGCTGGCGCAGGCTAATGCTGAGCTGAAAACCCCAATGTCCAAACGTTGCTTATTGTCTCACTATGTGTTCGAGGTGGAGTTATTATCAAATCTTCTCTACTCGAGTAATCACAAGCTCCAGCCATCTTTCTCCATTGTATCCTGCTGGCCATGACTCGAAGGTCCTAGCCGACCGATCGTCAAGCTTGCCCTTTCCATATTTCAATGTCGGCTGCTGGATAGAGAGGTTCATGAGTAAATAGCCTTCAAGTAATTTACACTAAGACCAAGGTGAGCAATGCGCAGTGGCAATGATTGCTCGATGCCAACGCCGCCACGTCAAAATTCGTACCGATAGCAGGCGGGCTCTTATACCTTAATCTACACAATTGACACTGGCGGAGTCTTTTGTAACGACTTGATGCTCTTGGACCAGCCTGGAGTTCATTTCTTCTGCGAGATTTCTTTCACAGTCATCAATCGATCTCAATTCCAATCTGCCGCGACCGCTCGACAATTCTCCTTTCATTCGCATTTGACCCAGTTCGTTGCTACATGTATCAAGATATCCCGCCAGATCATGCATCTCAATCCAAAACGATCTACGACTCAGCAGAGAATGCGTAAGTTCTCACACCAGTTTCCCGTGATTCTGGATCTAGCGATCTGGACAAATGCAGAGGTCTTCAATCGAAGCTACCTTGTTATGCCACTAGAAACCGTGTGTCTTCGTAGTGCAAATATTGTATGGAGGACGAGCCGAATTCTGGCATACTGAAGGACTTACCAGATCTTAAATCATGCACGATGGCCATAAGCAAATTGGCTGATCAAGGCGATTTATTCATCCATGAACTGAGATTCCTCGAAATCTAGCCTAAAGCCCTCGTAATCACTCCCCCACGAGAGGTCAAAGGACAAAATACTTGGAGGCATGGTTTTCGTGCTCACGAGGCTGCACTATAACAAATGGGAACCGGATGTGCCATGCAAGGCTGCAATCACGTGGCGGGAACAATCACTTTTCGGTCTAGCCTGCCTTGGCGCGTACTCAGCGGGGCGACGTCAGCGGCAGCCGCTGTGCTGCGGCGACTAGTCAATTTTCACTCCACTCATCCTCCCTCCATCGCCCGTTCTCGCCATCGTGTGCACACTTCAGTGTGCCTCCACCACCATCTACCACCGTCAACAACACCGCATACTCGTTGTCATTCTCTCCTCGTCCACCTCGTGCGCACTCATCACTGTCGTTGCCGCAACCCCTCCTCACGAAGGCTCTATCTCCTTCACAACTATTGGCCTAGGCCTTCACGTTGTCCATCCGACCTTTCCTAGCCCCGGAACAGACGAATAGCTACCAGACACTCCGGACGTGGGGCCGTCTGCCGAGGAGACCAGATCAAAGATGAGCGGCCTTCGAGGTGTTATGAAGGATGGCTGGCACCCGAAAGGTCGAGATGGGGGAAAAGAGTCCTGGAGGGGTGACTTCAAGGGTATTAATCAAGTGGTCAGTCCTTGAACTTTCTCTCTCCTGCCGACATTTACCTCTACTCGTCTGTTGAAGCTCCCATGCATCGGTACTGATTATTTCCATGCTGTCACAAAGGCCGGTTGGATGGGCAAAAGTAGAGATCCTAAGGCAGGTGACGCTTCGCAAAGTCATGTATCTCGACCACTGGCTACCCTCAAAGACCCCGCTTCGTTTGGCCCTCCTCCGAAAAACGTCAACTATCACGGCGGTGCGGCCTTACCGAACGAGATAACACCACACCGGGGAGGAATTGGGGCTCCCTTAACACGAGAGCAAGTCGAATCTGCCCGCCGTGCTGCCCAAGGCGAGGTGGAAGAGGAGCCAGAGGAGGCAAGACCCAGTGGCCCTCCTTTGCCCTACCGTGCAGACACTACTGGTCTTAGGACTGATCACTTGCCTCCGCCCCCGACCGCAAATCGAAACTTCAATGGAAGCCCAGCTCCTGTAAACGGGACGCAGCAAATACCAAAACCAAAACCTGGCCTGCCACCTAGGTTACCTTCCCGCCAAAACACCGCCAGTAGTGCCACTGCACCGACGGCCTCTCCACCTCCTCCTGCCTATGAAACTGTTCCGCCAAAACAAGCCAGCCCCCAACCAAGTACGCATTTCGGGATCAATCAAGCTGCTGTCAATCGACTCGGGCAGGCGGGCGTCTCAGTCCCTGGGCTGGGTATTGGATCGCAATCTTCAGCCACCAACCCATGGCAAGACGAAAAAAGCCAGTCCTCTACTGCACAAAGCGCATCACCCAACCCAACTCACTCGTCGACCGCTCCAGCTACCAATCAACTCTCCGAACTTCAGTCCCGCTTTTCCCGTATGAGTTCAACAGGGAGCAACCCCAATACCCAGCTAGACATCCAAACGCCTCCATCTACAACTGCCCAACCTCAATCTCAACCACAACCACAACCCACAACTTGGGCTGAGAAGCAAGCAGCGCTCCGTACCGCCTCCAATTTTCACAAGGATCCATCAACTGTAAGCATGGCTGATGCCCGATCTGCCGCCACCACTGCCAACTCTTTCCGTGAGCAACATAAAGAACAAATTTCGGCGGCCGGTCTACGCGCCAATCAGTTCAACAAGAAGTACAACGTGACAGGGAAGCTCAACAGCTTTCTTGAAAAGCACAGCTCTCCTTCATCTGAAACACCACCCCAGCTACCCCAACAGCAACAACAGCAGGTGGTCAATCCAGGCACAGTACATGATCCCTACAACTCTGGAGCGGTCGCGTCACCAAGTCTCCAGCAGCATCAACCAGTGCAACAACAGAGTCCCGAGCTCACAGCATCAATAGCGAGAAAGCCACCTCCCCCACCACCGCCAAAGAAGCCCGCCAATATGCATGGAAATCTCAATGGTGTTAATGGAAGCGCGAATGCAGGTCCAGCATCTCCCCCTCCTGTCCCACTGGGGACGAAACCAGGTTATGCTTAGGAGATGGGAGCGTCTTAAACGGGACACAAGGTGTGGTGTGAAGGAGTATAGATGTAGAAATGGGACGGGATGGGATAAGACATATGGGCTGGCTCACGTTATCAGGCATCGTTATATTCATTTTTTGTTTCCCGCTTGCTTACGCATATCGTTTGGATAGCCTTTGTGCATGACAACCAGTCTAGTCTGACAGAATGAAGCCTTATGTTTCCCTGCAATTCGAAGAAATTTGTATCGTCCCAATCACGAATCCCTTTCAAGTCTACACGACCCCCGGCTCATACCGCTCATTTCGCAACCGTTCAGATATCCATATGCTTTCAATCCCACACCCTGGGTGCAGTAGGGGAACGAACGAAACGGGGTAGCGACAAGCCAAGAGAGACAATGCGAGATCGAGCATTGTAGCCTCCTGTTCATTCATGGCTGTGCCCAATGTGCAGGAGTGTACGTGCAGCACAGTGGGACGAGCATGACCGCGTACAGATTGATAGTGGCAGTCGGTGGAGTATAAGAAGTATAAACAATACGAATCAGGTCGAATGTACTGTCTCAACCCTCTTAACCGACGACAACGACGACGTGGAGCACCCCACACAAATACACTGATGTTCAAGGCACCTGCCTCCCTACCGGCCTCCCTACGTACCGTATCACCTAGGTACCTAGCCAGATCCATATCCCGTCGAGAATGTCGAGATGTATACATATACTGTGAGTGAGTGACAAGGCTGCGATTCAACAATATGCCGCCATGTCTGACGATGACTTGTTCTCGCTGGCTGTTCCTTTCTCGGTTGGAAAGCGATGGCTGAGTGACTTCTATGAGTACCCTGAGTTAGGCAGGTAGGCATGGGATCCAGGGGGTGGAGAGCATGGTTCAACACGGCCGATGGATGATGATCTTGCTTGTTTTTTTCTTTCTGCTGACGCGCCACACATCCCACCTACGACGGCTGACGGATGTAGAGCCTTAAAAACTGCAGACCTCAGTGGCGAAGACGTTGGATAAACAGTCTCAGTGCACCAAAAGGGATATGGTACTCCGAGATGCCCTGGTTACATGTATCATGTTCCCCATCTGCAGCAACACGAGGAATGCTGAATGCGCCTCAGAGGGAGCACAGAAACACGATCACCACAAAAGTGCGTTCACTTGGGTGTGTAATAATGAATGTGTGGTAACCAATTCAATTCCCGTCTCAACATCAATTAGGTTTCCCCCATTCAAGAAAAGTCCAGCTCTACCATCTTAATCTTGTTCTTGTTCTTGTTCTTGTCCTCTCTGCTGTTTGTGAAAAAAACCCCATCCTTGATCCAGAAACAGAAACAATGAGGTCCTTCTATTTCTGTTGCGAAATAGATCGAAGTGCATCCAACCCGGCCCACTATTTCACAAATCGTTGGGCCCACCCAATCAACCTGGAAGAACGCCGCTGAAGGTGAGGAATCACATGCTGAGGTGCTATCAAAATCCTCTTTGTGTCCCCATGGGCCTTGATTACAGACCAGTCCGAAGACCAGATCTTTCGAATCCTTTCATGACCATCCCCTGAGGTGAAAATAAAAGACAGTGCTATGCCACCAGTGACCATATACCAATAGGTCATCCTTACCAAGGCGCCGAACACCTTACATTAGAACCAGTCATAATTGAAAATGCAACATAGGAGGGCTTTTATAAATGTACACCGGGTCGTGATTTCGGTCACGCCCAGAAAAGTCTTCGTGCCACCATCTAGCAGCGAAAAGAATGCTCGAATGCACATGTGCTATCAAAGTCGTAGAATCGTGAGTGTGTCGATGATGGCCTGAATGCTCACTTTCCGCGCTCGAAGCGCTTGAAATCAATGTTCACAACCCAAATCTCTCTTGTATCCAATGGAAAAAGTGTTGGATCTAGAAGAAATGTGTGTAGACTTTAGAAGTCTCATGCACCTCCATTTCCTGGTATTCTAGTTAGTACGGAAAATCTGGGAGTGTAAGCATGATGTAACGAACCATTTTGAAGGTGTTGAGCTCTTCTTTGATCTGCTGAGCTAGCATTGGTGTCAGACGATTGCATGTTGCAATGTCTCCACGGCGATCGTACTCGCCACTGGGCCATGTGTCGTGAAACTGGATTCGTGGGCTGAATGAGATGTTCCTCATCAGGCTTGCTGGTGTCATTGCCGGATTTTTAGAGTCAAGGCTTCCCATTCTCGCCATGGAAGTGAAATAGTCGTCATTATCGGTATTTTCAATGGTGATGGAATCAGTTCGGCGATGGGCTGACCGTGGAGGGTCATCAGCAGGTGTGCTTGGAGCGCTGGACTTGGGGGAGTCATTGACGTGGGGAATCTGGGGTAGATTGAAATCCGGTGCCTTGTGGTCGTATGCTCGGATCTTGGGTGATGGTTGATTTGAATCATTACGCTTGAGAATACCCTTCTTCACAGCGGCCAAAACCTCAGCACGCTCCTTCTCACCTCCAACAATGCTGCGGCGGGATCTTGTATCACTCGAAACTGTACCGCTATCAAAAGATAGCTTCGTATCCACAGAGTTACGCTCCAATTTGGGAAAGCCGGTGCCACCCCCAGCCTGATCATGTGGGTTCACATTGACATTGACCTTCTCGCGTTCGGCTTCGACCGTGACCATAGAAACTTGAGCGACAGGAGCCTGATCGATGGGCCCATCAGCAGCAGGTACACCAATGACGGATTTTGGCCTGAACAAACCAACCAGCGATCGTGTACCTTTCTTGACGCCTTTGCCCATTTTACGGAGCATGATAGACGCAGACGAGGCGGTAGATGAGATCGACAGGTTGTCCGTTGAGCCAGTAAAGAATTGCCCTTGGCCAGAATAAATACTTTCGCCTAGACCCGCAGCCTCTTGCTTTTCGGCAATACGGGCCTGCTCCGGTTCCAGCTCATCCTCATACTTTGAGGTTCGTTTTGCTGCGGTGGATGTCTTGTTGGCCAAGCTCTTTTCATGGTTGTTCTGCGCGGTGGCTTTCCGCAGCTCTGCGGCACTGCCAAACGAAAAGGCTCTTCGCAGTTTCGACTTTGATTTCTTTGCATCTTTTTGGCTCAATGCAGCAAGCTGTTCAGCAGCAGGGCTCGAGGAAGGTTGAGGTTGGTTGGATGATGATACTGTCGGCGCTTGGGGTTTCTTATCCATGTGTTCTGAATTGAGGTTGACAGGACGGGATAAGGGAGAAGGCTGTCGGATGCTAGAATCTCGGGCGTGAGAATGGGCGGTGAGGCGAGTTTCCTGCCTTAAACCTGTTGCAGGGGTTTGGGTTGTGCTCAAGGGGCTAGTGGCGGGTTGATCCGCTCGGGCCTGAAGATTGTCAGTAAAGCAGGTTCGCAAAGACTCGGACAAACAAGATCCTTGACTTACCGAACCTGGACGTGATGAACGACCCGATCTTGATGAGGTTCTACTCTCCGAACTTGCTGAATGAGAATGAGCGGGCCTTTGCCCATGTCCATAAGCAGGTTGTGTTGGGTGCGGCTGTTGTACGGGTTGTGGTTGCTGAGAGCCTAGGAAGGCGTTAGGGTGGGGAGAGGATGTTTCCTGGGGATCTGCCGAATGTATCAAGCCAGCTGTCTCGATATTACCCAAACTTCGTCGACGATATCTCGCGGCCAAATCTGGGGTCTGGTTTCTTCCCAACTGCAGATCATCCGCACTTGAGTTTTTGCTCCCAGATGGTCCATATGTGGATCCTCGATACGAAGTCTGAGAACTCAAAGACGGTGTACTACTCGATTGTGATGGATGGCTGTACAGTGATCCTACCGCAGCCATACCGGAACCTGAAGGTAGAGCAGAATTCATGGCAACGCGGTTTGGGCCACTCTCACCCTCAGTGCGTTTTCCAACCCTTCGATATCGATCCGGGGATGGCTTCGCGGTGACAGGGGACTGTGAGGGTCCCATGAAAGAACCTGTGGATGGTATTATGGGTAGACCTATGGACAATCGACTTCCAGCATCGATCTGTGGTAGGTCCGTTGGCGAAGATGGTTGGGATGAGGATTGAGACACTTGTGGGACTTTTGGGGCAGACATTGATCTCCCAGTAGTAGGTACGTTGCCACGATACTTGCCGTTGGCAAGTTGTGGAGTTGAAGTAAATGCATATGGTGCCACTGGTCCGGTCGGTGGTAAACCTCGATAGCCTGTTGCAGAGATATTGTTGTAACGGTTGGCCTGGAAATTTCGGGATTGTGGCTGCGAGGATTGAGAAGGATATGCCCCTGTGTTTTGAGAGGCATAGCCTCCAGCAGAGGAGGGTCGACCGAGCATGGTGATGGTGGCAGTTTGGACGGGCAGTGTTTGAACCAAAGCAGCCATGTTTTTCTTTCACTCGAGATGAAATCTTCTGTTCCAGTCAAACAGGATCAAGACCAGTTCGTGTCTTGACAGGCCTTGTCTGGGTTGGTGTTGGGGCTGGTTCAGGAGACACGGCAAATAACGACGTGCTTACTGTGATCTTGTCAGTCAAGTGTCCGGGGACGTGATTCAAATCAACATGCTGACCATACCGGATGTCTGGATATAGTTGATGGGTTTGGCTATTGAGGTATATAGAATTCAATTACTCGGTATGGAGGATTGACCTGATAGCCAGTTGAAAGACAGGTAGAGGAGAATTTTCGGGTGGGAGTCGGTATCAAGGTTGACAGGAACGAACGAAAGTTGATTAAGAAATCGTAATGGACGAAGAGAGGGATTTCAGAAGTGAACAAGGGCTAGAAAGAAGCCCGGTGGAATTTGACCCAAGATTCGAGCTTGAGGAAGTTGACCCTGAGCTCACGAAACGAATGTGGCACCCGCGTCCAGGTACGTTGCTGAGATGGAGGGGGCAAAGAGGTAATGGAGAGAGAGGAAGGGAGCAGAGAAACAAAAACGTATAAAGAACAAAGTCGGAAGAGAAGAGGGAAGGATGGATGATGGGATGATGGGATGATGGTGGTTGAGAGTTTGTGGTGTGGAGGAAAGAAGAGATTCCCAAATAATTGATAGGAAAGGCCAGGCAAAGGAGCAGGAGTGCAGCGCAGGTGGTGATGCCAGCCTGAGTGCCAGAGTCCGGTGTCAACGATGGTGAAATCGTACCGTAATGGTTCCGTGGTGGTGGAATGCCTTGTTCCTTGGGCAAGTTACTCGGCACCTAGGCAGGTGGTACGGTACCTAAAGCCTACTCGTCCTGTTAAAGGCCAGCGCAGGCAAGGCGTGGGGACTCACGGTCAAGAAAATGCCAGTTCGGCGGCGGTGGTACCAAGTGGGTTAGGTGCCAGACTACCAGTATGGAGTACCCAGAAATTCAACTGCTAAGCAGCACCAGTGGCAGCTAATATTGCCTTGCAGGCAGTTTTGGCGGCCAAGGGTCACAGGGTCATGAGAGCGAGATGGGAGGGGCACTCCAGGCTAAGCGTACTGTACCGGGATTGGTTTAGGCACGCTTCAGGGACGAATTTTAGCACGCGAAAGATCTGAACGGGACTTGGACAACAAGGCACACAGAGACAGGGATGGAGGGAGTTCCCCCCTTTGCAAGTGCAGCGGTGCGGCTACGTAAAAGTGGGCGATGGCATGACTGGACTTGGTCCAAGCTTCGATTTTCCTGGAATGTTTGGTGGTTTATACAACATCTTGAACGCGCTTCCTGGTCTTTGTTATTAGTTTCCACAGATGGAGATGCGTACTGTTCCAAAGCCGAAATGCCAGGCCATGGCCCTGGGGCCGGGCGTGCAACTCTCTCCTGTCCTCGGTGCGTGTGCTTTGTGTTCTACCCTCATTGCGTGAGACTCTCGTACGGACTCGATGAATTGCAAGGTCGCAGGTTCGGTCTCGCCTGGACGAGTCGTCATCAAGATTTCTCTAAGGAGAGTGCAGGGTATAATGCAGATGACGACCAGGGCTACGCGCGAAGGAAGGTCCGCCAAAGACGATCCGTGGAGCCAAGTGAGCAAATGGTTTCTCCAACAGGAGAGGCGCAGTCATGGACCATCAAGCCATGACCAACTAATTGGACGCGTGAAATCTGAAGTTCGTGACTTTTGGAGGTCAGCAGTGGATCTTGCCGTCCGGGCGCTTTAAGCTGCATTTAGGCACCCCCACCCACCCCTGGAAACTGCAGTATTGCAATACCCTACCTAGGTACGAGGTAAGTAATGAACCACCAGGGCAATCTCGAAACTTGGAATGTTCACGTCTTCAATAACACATCACTCTTCTTCCTCTTCCACCTGCTGTGAAACATCGAAATTCGATCTTCAATAGACGTACCTACCCAAGATAGAAAATCTTGGTAGCGTCATGTCGATCAACGCGAATAACAGTGATCATGTCCCACGCAGTACACCCAAATTATGCCTGATGTCTCTCCTTTGACGGACACTGCTGCAGTTTATCCGTAAGCTATGCCCGGGAGGTAATGGCGCCCGTAATTCGCTGCCTCAGACTGGCAAATTTGACTTGTTGCCATTTCTGACTTGTTCAATACCATCTCTTCTTCTTGTTGCAACGATGCTTGCAAGGGCCCGTCCTGACCTGCACAACTTGAACCTTTGCAGCTGTAGTTCGGACTTGTGCTGCCTCTCAGTAACCTTGCCGAGTTTTTCTCCACGGAAACCCGTACAGATACTGTGTCTATTAGATGAGAGTGCTGCAAGGACTGGTCAACTATGCATCTTGCCACTACACCGGCATAAGTACCTAGTACCTGGGCAGTAGGTATGTTTGCCCTGGTACCACAAGCGACCTTCTCCAACCCCGAAGCTTGCGTCACAATGCCCCCTCTGATGTCCCGTGCTTTTTTTTCATAATTTGACCACGATGATCACTGGAATTATTTCCCACCGATGCTTGTGAACATTCCTGCCCGTCGCCATTCCTTTCGAGGCCCAGAGGTTGCTTCGTCCGTTTGAGTTTAGCAAGTGCAACATTTACGAGGTGCTCCGGACGACTGCTCGGTAAGCTACTACAGGGTTTGATATCCACTTCCTTCCAGTCATGCCGAATAGAAGGACCAAGCACCGAAGGACTTGAGTGTGGAACAGAAGTCCCCTCACCATCTTGCCTGGCTAGATCGATCCTGAAAGCCACATGCCGCCTCGATTCTTTCCTTTGGCCTCCCACATGCAATCAAGTTGAGGACAACAAGCATAACACATGCACTGGCATTATTATGATTGACTAGCTGCAGCCTCATGCAGATATGTTTCATGTGCATTGTCCCATCTCGTGTGATAAGCGAAGGGCGAATGATTCTGACACCTTCCATCCACTTGACCCCGAGGTGAATGCCCACACCTTGTGGTGCACCCAGTCCTTTAACCATGCTCTTCTCATGACATCCACGCAGACTGAATGAATCAAATGTCCGATTCAAAGTCCGGGAAAAAAGGCCAACTCGGGGAATTATATTGATGCCTCCTCGTGAATTACCACGCTCGGCATGATCCTGATCACCTTATATGAGCAGATGAAATTGAAGCTCCCTGCTTACAGATGAGGGTTCGAAAATTGACATTATCTGCAAGATTCAGGCACAGATCATCCACGACCAACCGTCCATCCCGTGTTGCATCGCTCCACCATGAAGGGGCAAAATTTCTTCTCCGCCATCACTGCCCAAATGCCTCACCGGGACAAACCACAAGAAAGTGGTCTGATTGTTTCTCTGTCCCATTGCAAAAAGTGAGCCTGATGAATTTGCTTTCAATCTACATACTTAGGTACATACTCTGGCACCGTCATGCCTCCGTACTCGGCTCTCCGGAATATGTACTCCGTATCTGCTGTCCCACATTTAGCTTTTGAAAAGTGCGGGGGAATATTTTTGTTGGGACCAAACCACCGTTCCCTCTGGGTGGCTTTCATGCCTTTTTTCTTTATCCATGACTCGTATGACTTCGCTCCCCTCGCTACACAGCTCGGTACCTAGGGCAGACATCCACTGCAGGACATTGATCTCGTACTGTCGCTCCGATACGTTAGCAAAATGTTCTTGTACGAAGATACCCTGGAGGATATTTCAAACTTACACTGATAGTGTGCGGTTCGTGGACAGCACCAGGATCCGTTGTCCGGTTTCTCCCCAGATTCTATTCCTGACCTTGACAGTGCAGATATATTTTGCTCTACTCGTCGCTAGCTTGCTGTACGAGCCGAACGCCCCATCGTCGAGGAGGGAACCCCATGTCTCACTTGTCTGTGGCCCGCGCTAGTGGAGATCGTTGATCGAGAGAATATCCAGAGCTGTATTGATATTCCCACCACTCAGACTCAAGTATCTACTCCGTACAGCAAGGGAGTCAATTTGAAAGTATGAGTAGTTGTAGCGATCTCAGCTCTGGAGACCGACTCCCCTCCTCCTTCAAGATCTATGGACTGTAGTCTCCCAAGTTCTTCCATTCGTGCGAGAGAGAAAAAACCCCCCGCGATTGACTGACTAGGTACGAAGTAGCTTTAAGGTACCTAGGTCATCATGCCTTGTCCATATCTCTAGTGACAGCTTACTGTGTGGTGGTGGAATGAATCTGAGTTTGGATCTTGATACCAAGAGATGATGTGCATCAGAAATCTGGCTTTCCGGTTCTAGATCTCCCCTCCTTCAAGATCTACTCAACTCTGCCGCCGCATCTGATTTGGACGATTCGCCTTTATGGTAACGTCATGATACTTTGTAGTATATTCGCAGACTTTCACTCTACTGTCACACTTTTATAGGTACGCAGTCGATGCAGTGAGATCCAAACCAGATGTTGCTCCCACTGGCAGTCATCGAAAAGCCACCATCTACGCCATTGCACGCCCGCTCCCAAGATGTGATCTGGCGGCGCCTTAGCTTCCCCACTTTCACGTAGGACTAGCTTCCTCGATAGCAGGTAATGAGCGATTTGTGAATGTTCATTCTATGAACCACAATAATCCGGCTAACCGTGCAATGCATCCTGGCAGAAGATGGGGCCGCTGACATTCCAATTTGAAAAATAGCCTTGTCAAGCTGAGTCAGTTACACCCTTCCAAACCCCCCTCTGCCGAAGTGCTCAGACACCGGTAAACCGCTTTCCAAGCATCGAGGCATTCTGAAACGCCTAGATTGTAGAGAGTTTGGTCGTATTGTAAGGACGAGCAGGTGGGTCGTTCGACAAGGATGAAGATGTACATACCGCACTCAACCTAACTACGAGTAGTTGCCGGCCAACAATTGCAATGCCACTCTTTTCATCTCGGGTTCCCATCCTTGATGAGGCTGCGAGCCACTTACCAGTTGACCAGCACTCCGACCTGCTTGGTCGTGCAGTCGACATCTTCTTGCCACTTTCACGACGGTCAAAACCAACTCGATGATTCCGTGTCAACACTCGAGCAAAGACTCCCACGTCAGTCCTGCTGTACTATCTGCAAGCTCCGGGAACATGTCTGTCTCTTCGGGTCATGTGTTCTCAATGCTCTTATGAGATATTTGCGGGCAACTTCGTAGAACATGACACAACAGGACGCAGAGCATGGATCATTCTACGTTGATATCGGTCCAGTAACTTGACATCGGAAGTCGGTGCTTGACACTTGGACGCAGTGACGTTGGCTTTTCTGACCGACTCTTCGAAACGGCCACGTTTACAATCCGACTGTTCGGTATCGTTGTCGCACAGCAGGACGCCTGCGACAACTGATCGCCGACCTCTGAGATCATGAGCCCCCGCGCAGCAGCGACAGTGCGTTAATGCGCTCCATGATCTTGATTCTCGCTTTTCGGATTCGACTAAGGCCCTGGGCCGTTCTTACAGAGAGCGGTTGTACCACTCTCACAGTTGCGAGACTTCACGCTCTCCCATTCAGCATAGCATGGGTAGACAAGTTGAGCTTTTAGTTCTCGAGATGATAGACATTGTTTCGATGAAGTGAGTTGAGTGGAAGTCACATTGCGTCTTACCTGATTTAGCGTTCACTGCCCACTGATGATTCAACAAATAACAAACGTCGCGCTGTTAACTAGTCTTGGGTACTCCTCCCCATCAGAAATCTGGTTTGTGCAGGACTCAGCCATTCCCGTGGGCTTAACAGCAGCACCAGCAGTCGATGGGCGACGTCATGTGGGTTTCCTAACCTCTTAGTCAGGCACGCCCCCGGCGGCTGTCAGTGGTCACCCAATTGTCAAGCCTTCCCAAGTCCTGCCTCAGGCGTCCCATAGGGTAAACCTTAACCTTCCCGAAGCTTACCTCAATCAGAATAACCCGCGAGCAAGTGCAAGCAAGTCCAGAGTCCAGGTTGAACGGCGCTCGCGATGGCCTCGCGAAATGCCAACTTCGTGTTGATCACCACAAGAGGGGTTTCTCACGAGCTCCAGTATGAGGGGGCCTATTGTGTGTGGGATAGAGCCCGTATTGCACAGGGAGCCATGCTCTATAAAGATAGAGAACACTACTGTTCGTCTTCATGCTGGCCACTTCTCAACCAACTTCTGTTTCCAACATTCACTGTTCTATCTATCAACCCCGCGCGAATTCATTCTTCGTGACACCTAACTTACACCATTTATACATTTGATATTTGAGCCTTCCTCATTATTCGCAACCATGCCTATCATCAGTAAAGTTATCAAGGGCGTCGGAGCAGGTATTGGCATGGCTTCTGAAGCCGTTGCCGATCGCAAGGAGAAGAAAGCGGCTAAAGAGCGCGGTGTCTCCCCACGTCCCGCAGAAGCCTCGAAATCACGGGATGCATTAAACGACAACAAGAATACACGCAATGACGACTCTGATTCAAGTAGCAGTGACGACTCTGACCTTGAAACTGACCGCGCTGTTTGGGCTCTTGACGAGGCTGCTCAAGATCTCGAAGAACAGCCACCAGCATACGATGAATCAGAAGCGACGACAACATTGGAGCCCAACGAGATTGCAAATTCCTTTCTTCAAACTCATCAGATCCACAATAATCCCCAGCAGGATTTGAAACCCCTCCCAAATCCGGTCATCCTCCCACAAAGGCGGCCAAAAAACAAGATCCGTGGATTTGTGCGTGCCTATGCCCCACTCCTTGGTGAGTGCGCCGGCATCGACCAGAAGACATTCATCGACTTTGTGAACGACCTGGACCGCGCCTCCAAGGCGAGCCCAGTGTTTGATGTGATCAATGTGGCATGTTTCGCCGTTGGGATGATTCCCAACCCGATTGCCATGGCTGTGACCACAGCCGTTCAGGTCGCCAGTCGGACCGCTCAAGAGGTTCAATCACGTTACCGTCGAAATACGTATCTCGATCAAATCAACGAAACACTCTTCAAGCCTCGCGGCCTTTACTGCATGATCATGACTTTCAAGCCAGATGATCCACACCACCCAGTCCTTAGTGTCAATGTCAGGTCCCAGGATTCTACAGATCAGGCTCTTCTCAAAGCGACGTCCAACCCAGACTCTGATATGCGCAGCAAAATGAAACAACTTCGACTCACCTCAGGCAAGACTAAGGGAGAGCTTTCCCTGCCAGAGGCTGCTCCACTGATTTACCCGGCTGTCGACGCGGCGGCCCAATCGGCTCTCGAGGCCGAAGATGGAGGTACAGGAGTGGCACCCCCGGAGAAACAGCAGAACGCGTTCAAGGCCGCCGGGTCGTTCATGGCCACCTACCTTGACCGGCGAGCCCAAGCGAATTATGCGGGGATGACGCCCAATTCGAAGCTGGTAGTGCCGCAGGAGAAGAAGTTCGCATCTCGCTATTCCGACCCCAACCACCCTGCCAACTCCGGCACAATCATGGGTCTTCTGACAGGTGGCAGATTCGACCCCAAGGCGCGACGCAGAGGAGAGCGCGCGCAACGTCGTGCAAACAGGAGAGGCTACCAGCTCAGTGAGGCGGACGTCCAGAATGCTGAGATGGGGCGGCTTCCCAGACGGAGAAAGGGGCTCATTCGCCGTGCTCTGCAAAAGGATGTCCTATATCTGACGGTGGTGAATTTACCAAGCGAAAGCGTGATGAAGGAGTTGGCGCAGGAATGGGCAAGGTTGAATGCAGAGAAGTAACGTTGACTTGGGCAAATGGAATGGTTCCTTGCGTTCATTCTCACATTGTGGTTTACCGCAGCTATGTCTTCGTTTTTAATGGGTCACCGAGTAGATCTTCACGTGTTTCATAGCTAAATGATTCCCGAGAACTATTTCCTAGCGAGGAGTAATGAAGGAGGTATAATGAATTTTTACACCTAGGCACTTAACTATTAATCTTCGTGCTACTGTATTTATCCAGGCTTGGCCACATTTATTCGCCCCTGTAGTGTCAGTACGAGTGACAACACTTACTGGACGACAGCGAGATGTCAAGTAATTATCCAGCGTGTCACAGACGCATTAAAGGTGATCAGGGCGCTCCCGCTCTGGTCCCATGTTCATGGCAACGTTGGTCTGTGCTTTCGATAAACTTCGAAGATTTAATTCCGTTTCCAGCTCTCCATTGAACCCAAATCCAGAAGGGATGCATCCATAACGGGCGAAGCAAACTCACCGACATCCCGCTGGATGCCCGTGACCATCATTTCTCGACTCTTGTCTTCTTCGCAATTGCACAGCTTCCAACATTGCATGTGCGACCTTGAACATGAATTGACAAGTCTTTTATGCCACCCTCGAGAATTACCCCAGCCACTATGCGATGTCGGAACATCCTTTAGAGCTCTCGCTAGCAGAGAAGCTTGATCTCATCCCGGCATTTGCTTCGATCAGTGAGTCGCACCAACCTCATTCTGTCAGCAACTACGTCCTTATTGACCATGGACAGCCTTGGCGGCCTCGATAGCAGCTGTGGAATGGCCGTTCCGTCGAACCAATAGGTCGGACACATTTTACCATCACGTCGTGCATGCAATAGTACGCCAGGTATGGATTTCAGATCCCACGTTCATAGTCTTCTCCGCTAAATATTCCAAGTTCTCAGGGCGCCTAAGTGTTCCTCAAGCACGGTATCTGTCCCACTGCCTGCCTTCTTTGATAGTTGGCAGAGACTGACTCTCCCCTTGCCAGCTGGGTAGAGCCTTCCTTTAACAGTGCATACCAGAAATGGTGTGCTTCACGTGCCATCAAGCCTGATATCATCAATATCTCCTCGCAGACGTATGGCTATTGGCTTGGCAGTTCGTCCTCCAAAGCGGTCCTGGTTTTTTTCCATGGTATGCTTCCCGAACACATCGAGCCAGCTAGATTGCAACTTACATCTACAGGCGGTGGATTCGCGTTTCCGGCCAATAGTGGCCATCTCAGCTTTCTGAGTTCAATCAAAGACTCTATGGAGGCGCAAGGCTTGTCATTGTCTGTTCTGATCGTTGATTACCCATTGACGCCTCTGACCACTTTTCCTACTCAATTCCAAGAAGCGGTCAATGCGGTCAGATATGTTCTGGAGACCTGTGGCTTTGAGCCATCCCAAATCATTATTGGAGGGGACTCTGCGGGAGGTAATCTTGCTGCAGCGGTAGTTCTTCATTGTGTTCAGCCTTCAGATCTCGTTGCTCCCCTTGCTGCTGTGTCATCGGCAAGCAGATTCAGGGGCCTTGTGCTACTTTCTCCCTGGGTTTCCTTCGATGTCACCTTGCAGAGCTTCACAAAACCCCCGGGTAAGGACTACATTCAGGCTGCATCAGAGAAAGCCTGGAGCGACAGCTATCTCAACGAGAGTGGGCCTTGTATTTATAGCGAGCCTGGTCTCGCATCTGCCACGCAATGGAAAGATATTCCTGTGCAAGACATTCTGGTCACAGCCGGCGCTGACGAACTTCTCCTCGACGGCATCACGAAGTGGGTGGATGATATTAAGGTGCTCAGCTCTCATTCATCGCTTAACATTGTTGCCTAAACTGACGTGGAGGATCTAGGTCCACAACACAAATATTACTTACAGCATCGCGCCTGACGAGCCCCACGAGGCTCCGATCATTTGGTCAGCATTTGGAGGTCGACGAGTAACCGAAACGGAACGGAGGGTTGACGCGTGGCTCAAACGGTGTATATGATGCACTAAACTGATTGGTCTCCTAATCAATTGGTTGTCTGATCCGTGAATCCTGAATGTTTGATCCATCATCCTGACTATGCTGTAGGGAGATAAGTATTTTGCTCCAAAAACGCCAGTAGGATTCAACGGTTCCAAGGATGCCTGGGAACATCCAGGCTGTGTTTGGAAATAATGGCGCGCACTCCTGACTAAACTCTAACATCGTATGTACTACCTTTAAGGCACCCATGCTTTCCAGTTCGACTTCTTTGGAACTCGTAATCAAGTGGCTACATGCGGTATTTGCGTTCAAGTTGAGTTGCGTGATTAACCTGAAGTCGTTAAACGGTAGGTACGAGTGACATTCCGACCACACAATAAAAGGACACGAAGGTGCGAAAGGTAACATGAATTAGGTTAGCCTTCACGCGTGCACGGCCACTGATCTCTCGTATATTGAGGAGTTTAAATGGAGGAGGAGGGGGAGGGAATCAATACAAGTGGCCCCCGAAATAGCCTTGAGCCTTTACCGCGCCTAACCAGCTCTAGAGCACGTCAGTGCCCCAAGAGCCCTGGTTCCGTAGCCCTAGGCGTCCGTGCGCTCAGCTGGACTGACCCCCAAACGGGATACACAACCGAGCAGTTTCGATGGTCCTCGACTGGGATTAGTGTTCATGGCGGAGTACATCGTACATTAAGGATTTTGTATGGGAAGGCTCAGCTGCCTTTGTGGAACTGGTGACCTTATTCGTCGACCTGAAGTTGACTTCAATCAACCGCAATGGTGTGCGACGTGGTAGGAGGAATGGACCGAAGTTTCGTAAATCCACTACCTTAATGAACGAGGGTATCATCTGGCATGGGCCTTGGTGATCCAATATATGTAGAGCCCCTCCTTCTCTCGAAGCTAGAAGCCCACAGAGTTGAGCCATCTTCGTCCCATTTTCCTTCTTGTATTTGTAACAATAATGGATGCTGGAGAGACAACCGCCCCGGCCCCAGAGCCGCAAGCCTTTGAGATTACGCAAAAATCACATACCACCACAATCACTTTATCGGGTCCTTCAGAGCCGACTATCCAGGTCGTCGACGAAGAGTCGGTGACCATCGTCAAGGATACAGCAACAGCGGCACCAGCCAAGGAAAAGAAGCAGAAGAACAAGCAGAATAAACAAAAAGCTTTGCCGGCACCCAAGGCCCCGGATGTTCCCTTCTATCAAAAGCTGGGAGAGTCCCTCCTCCGCCAAAGCCAAGAAGAGACAGTTTTGCTGTCACCCAGGGCCAGTCTCGTAAACCTGCGCGATTCGACGGATAGGACAAGGACCGCATCCTCAGACCTTCTCAGCCCTCAAGCCCATGCCTCACGCTTTCGATCAAAGAGCCGCGATCGTAGTCACAGCCGCAGCCGAAGCCGCAGCCGGGCTGGTAGAGAGGCGGAGAGCGATGATAGTGTCAGCACTGGATCGCTATCGGAAATGGAAGCCAAGGATCCCTCCGTCAACGCAAACTTGAAAGGCAGCTTATATACGCTGGACGATTTCAAGCGTCTCGAAGCCATCAACAACCTCATCGCCAGATATGGCTCCGTCTCTCACATGAGCGTACGTGACCCCACTTACTCATTTTGGCTCAACAAGACACGTACGGCGGCCGTACACTTCAAGCTCCTAAACAAGGTGGCTGTCCTGGCAGGAGACCCTTTGTGTGCCCTGTCAGCCATGCCTTCGACGCTGGAAGAGTTTGAGAGATATTGTCGCAAGGCCGGTTGGAAGACATCCATCATTGGAGCAAGCTCTGCACTGATGGAGATTGCCAAGCTCAAGAAGTGGCCTGTCATGCGCTTTGGTACCGAGATGGTCATCAACCCCATGACAAACGAGGTCTTGCTGGGCAAGAGTGGAAAACGTACCGTCACACAATGTCGCCAATTGCTCGATCCTGCCAAAGGGGGACTGTCGCTGCACATCTATGTGCCACAGAGAGGGCGCGATCTTGTGCTTGAGGGTGCTCTCACCAAGATCTACGACGACTGGCGAAACGATCGAAACACGAATCGAGACTGCCAGGCGTTCATCACCGTCTTCGAAATGTTCTCACTGCCAAACTTGATGACGTTTATTTACACCAAGGAGGCGGGTGGAAAGATCAATGGGTTCGCCGCGCTGCGTTCAATGGCCGACAATGGATATCATATTGACCCATTCATCCAAACCGCCGACGCGCCACGAGGCACTTCAGACCTTCTCATTTTCGCGTCTCTCGCTTACCTCCGCGCCATCGGAGTTCCTTACTTGGGCATTGGACATGAGCCGGTCTCCGAACCAGACGTGCTATACAACATGCCGTCTCTTGTCATCAGCGCAACACGACGCATATACCGCCATATCTTTGGCCGACTCCCCGTCGGCGGCAAAGAGGCCTTCAATTCACGGTGGAAACCAGACGAGGAACAATGCGTCGGCTTATACCTGATATTCGTCGGAAAGTCGACCCCCAGTCCCAAACACTTACTGGCAATGACGCACTTTGCCAACATCAGTCTGAGGAGCGTGGCCAAGGCGGACTGGAAAGACCTCAAGGCGGAGCTGGCCAAGAACATCAAGGTGCCCACGCCGGATCCTGGGTTGGCGATGATTGGGTCAACGAGGCCTTTCATTGATGTTCAGAGGCCTCTCATGACCAAGTCTGTCAGCTCGCCCTCGGCGTTGTAGATGTCAGTGTGCGAATTTAGCCTGTATGCTATAATGAAGGATTGGGAGGGCGCGGAAATACACGATTGTACTTTAGCTTCTGCAACAGACTTACTGATTTGTTTAAAGGCGACGTTTCAGCTCAATACGGATATGGTGATCATTTTGCGAAGCATTGCATATATGTCAATCTAATGAAAAGGAAAACGTTCCTGGTAGCTCAAAATATCGTTCTGTTGCATTAACTTTTATGGTATCGTCGAAGTCCTGACCTCTCGTCGGCCCCCAATGTCAAGTAATTTCCAATGACACGGCTTCTCCTCGGCTATCAGCCCTTCCTTGGCAGAGCGCGTTCAATGTCAGGGAAACAGAGGTAAAAGAAAGCCCTATTTTCCCTCTGACGTTCTATCTGAGTTAGACCTGCTCGCTGTATTATTGCCATTTTCTGCTTGTATACGGAGTACTATTTATTCGTTGAAGCGATCATGTCACCGATCTCCTGATATCTACAGCTCTGGCCAAACGTAAACGCGGCCAATCAGCGGATTAGGGAAAGCTGCTTACGCAGCGCTGCAATGAATAAGCGGCACTTCAGCTGGTTTAAAAGCCTGGTGGGTAAAGTCGTCTTAGATGTAGGTGAAAAGCAATGGTACTTACAAAACCCTATGATTGCGAAGAAGCTGTCCTGTTCTTCACACGGTACCCTCCGAGTCACGTATTCCCAGATTCGATTGATCAGGACTGTCACACCTCAGTTGAGACCATCCATATTGAGGTACCCTTCCACGTGGCGCAGCGCTCCAACCCGGCAATTTTCGCGTTGTTCATCAAAGTCCCAGAACTGGGCTGCTTCCCAGGAAACGAGAAGAACAATGAGTCGACGAGCTCCGATCGAAGCACAGAGTGTTGATGCACCGCTAACATCATCTGCCACCTTCCTGGTGCTTTCTGTCACCGATGCTCCGAATGCGGTTTCAAAGGTCCGTTCGGCTCTAGCGAGCATTGCGGATTTGACCAAGAATGTTGCAATTCGAGATCTGAACGCTCAGTTCGCTGCGACTGTTGGAATTGGGAGTGATGCCTGGGATCGGGTGACTGGTCTTCCTAGACCCGCTGAACTGCATCCATTTCGCGAATTCAAGGGCTCCAAGCACACGGCTGTCGCAACTCCTGGGGACTTGCTCTTTCACATTCGAGCGAACCGTCGAGACTTGTGCTTTGAGTTCGAACGGCAGCTGATGGACCTACTTGGAGATTCTGTCAAAGTGATCGATGAGACCGTGGGCTTCAGATACTTTGATGCACGTGATCTGCTCGGCTTCGTGGATGGCACGGCGAATCCGGTCGGAAACGCGGTGAATGATGCAGTTGTCATCGCCGAAGAAGACTCATCGGGCGTCGGGGGAAGCTACGTTGTGATTCAGAAATACCTGCACAATCTGCAAGGCTGGAAAGGTCTGAAGACCGAGCAACAGGAAGCAATAATCGGACGGACAAAGAGCGATAATATCGAGCTCGATGACGCGGACGGCGACAAACAAAAGGCGCACAAGCAGCTCGCAACTATCGAGGACGAAAACGGCGATGAGCAGGACATCTTGCGCGATAACATGCCCTTTGGTTCACCAGGGGCGGGAGAGTACGGCACCTATTTTATCGGGTATTCTAGAAAGCTGTGGGTAATTGAAAAAATGCTGGAGAAGATGTTTGTCGGTGACCCTCCAGGTCTTCACGATCGCATTCTGGATTACTCGACTCCTCTGACCGGGACGACTTTTTTTGTGCCGTCTGCGAGTGTGCTAGATAGTTTTGGTGATTGATCATCTGCAATCCTACAAAGGGATTTTGTGGGCAAGTTCAAGGAGATCCGTCGTAGTTTTGCATATATAAGTTTCTGGCCAGCTCTAATAACTTCGTCCTCTTCAATACTGCTTAAGAAAAGTTGGCGCTGGATAGACCTTCGGACTCAGTGATCACCACCCTGACAAGATGACAGCGTGATTGGTCAAATTCGCATGGTCCCGCTAAACCTCTCTTGGTCACACAGGAAGTCAACACCGATCTCGAGTTGGAGTGTGTCAGAGTTGGGGATCGAGTTATCGAAGGTGTTCCTATTTTTGACTCTTTGCCATTGTCCAAGGCGATGACTATCACCTAGGTACTCAGGTGGGCCCAACCTGATCCCGATATGAATTCCGTATCTTCGCACAAAACACTATGGGCTGGTGGCTACTTTTTCCAATACGAAACAATCTGATTCACGGTTTTTCCCCCAAGAAAAACATTGGACATGATTGCAAGATCATTCAACCATTGCAGCTTGCTAAAATCGGTCGCTGTTGATTCACACGAGCGCGGACCGCTGTCTTGATCCGACTGCGCTGTTAGCCATTGTTTCCACTTCTATCTCATGGCCGGGACACGATCTCGTGACCGAACGTTTACAGGATGTTGGACATGTCGGTCCCGCAAGGTGAAATGTGACGAGAACAAACCTACCTGTCTCTCTTGTTTGCGAATGGGATTGAAATGCACTGGGTATGCATCCAAACTGATCTGGGTTTACGACGATAATGTGCCATCTCGATCGACTGGTCGACGCTATATGAAGTGCGAATCTGTGTGGGAGAATTTCCCCGTGCTACACTCTGACGTCGTGGACTATCTAATCTCGGAGTGCGACAGCGAGACCGACGATTCTAGCAGGACCTCAGGTATCATGTCAACAACCGCTCTCCGTTCGAGTCACAATCCCTTCAGATTTTTTCGTCTTCAGAAGCTGAGCACCACACCTGAAATATCTGCTAGCTTGTCGTCGCCAGGGTCGATTGAGTTGATCAGCGACGACCTTGACGAGAAGCGACTATTCCATCATTACATCAATCACGTCGCAATCATTATGATGCCATTTGAACACATGCGTAATCCGTGGAAATCATCGTACCCTGCAGTTGCAATGATCGACGACACAACTAATCGCAACGCGCTCTACAATGCCCTACTAGCACATTCAGCTTCCAATTTGGCTCAATTGGGGGTACACAAGGATAAAATGGAGCGTCTTGCAACCAAGTACTACACTCTGGCTCTTGGACAACTAAGAGCGTGTATTGCCGACGATGAAAGCAACTATGCATTCATAGTCGCTGTAATAATGACAGTAATGATGGTTGAAGTTTGTACGCCCGACCTTGCTTTATCTGTCCCACTTTCTAACTCTTTATAAATAGATATATAGCGGAGCCACTCAAACCTGGAGGCATCATCTCAAAGGGGCGTGGTCGTTCTTGTGCCAAATGCAAAAGTCAGCGCCATGGTTGGAATCCGACTTCGCTTGCGTCTCGACCCAAAGTCTTCATATTATCAACATCATTACCGGCACCACGGCCTTTGGTGAGAAGTCAATATCTGATGGACTCAGCACTTTCCTCGATGAAAGAGATACTTCGGTCCATGACGGAGTGCTGACAACGTCAATCATGTCAACCGCAGATTTTGGATTCACAATTGGGGGCTCCAAAACAATACTGGATTGCATTTCTAGGATTTCAAAGCTTGCAGAACAACGAGAAATTGGCATAGCATTCCCATCATACGACCTGGAACTCACCAACATTTTATCGTGTCTCCAAGAATCTGAGCCCATATTGGACTGTTCGGCAACTCATGATGAGATCTCATACAGCTCGGTTGGCTCATCACACCCGTTCACTGTACCCGATGTGGCCTATCACCAACATAAGGCTTTTGTCCTTGCTACTTACATTTACTTGTTTAGGGTGATTTTTGACTTGCCTCCCCAAGACTTGACCATTTATGTCAACGAAACTTTCAAGCACATCTCTGCATTTTCAAAGGTCAACAGTGGCAATTTTTCTCTGTGGCCAGCTTTCATTGCCGCAGCAGAAGCGTGCACTGCTGAAGATAAAGATCTTGCAAACGACTGGATGAACAACGCAGGATCCTTTGGCCTAGGAAACAGAATATTGGTCAAAAGAGTAATCGAGGAGATATGGACTAGGAGGAAACTCCTCTCTGAGAAGTCCGGCCTGGACCAGAGTTGTATCAGAATTGACTGGAGAGAGGTGATGCATGACCTCGATTTGGATGTTCTTTTGATCTAGGTGGAAACCGCAAACAATTTGAGGAATGGCCAGGCAAGTCGCAACCGTTCTTCTAATCCAAAGACATCTGCAAGCTCAGTCCTCTAGTGGCTGTCACACCAATTGCTCCATTCCTGCAACCCATTTGGGCTGTATGAAAAGAGCGTGACAATCAACAAGGACCTGTCCATCGTTCGGGCCAACAGCCTCGACAGTGCCTTTGACCCACGCTTTCCGACCCTCGACTCGTTCCGTTTCTGCACGGATGACGATGACGGTGTTTGCTTTGACCGGATTCTTGTAATCCAGCTCAATGTGTGCAGTCACAGCGAGCTTCTCTGGCAGAAGAGGAAAACAGGCGCGTCCCATGCATTCGTCTAAGAGTACAGCAAGAAACCCTCCATGAACCAGTCCTGTATGGCCAGATAGGTCAGTTCCGAGGTGGTAGAATGCCAACAAACTTCCTGATGCATCGTCAATCAGTGCATAAGGCGCAACGGAGATTCTGCCAGCCCCAGCCAAGGTATGAGCGGTCAAGTGATTTGGAAGAGCTTGCTCCGAGACTTTGAGAACCGCCCTAGTTTCCAGTGAATGGGCGTGAGCCGTCAAAAATTGGTGCTTTGCTGGGGATGTCTTGAAAGCGTTTTCAAGCAGAGTGGCAGCATCTAATTCGTACAGACCGTTGCTGGCCTCCTTCGTATGCGCTCTTCCTTCCTTCTCTTCACAACTTGTTATGGCGAAGGACGCTTCTTGTTGGCTCTCAGAAAGCATTGCTTGGTCTTAGGGCCAGAGAGCCCTTAGTGAATTGGCGTGACTGGTTAATGGAGACAACCTTCGATTGTTGGTGCTATCAGGACCTTGAAAGAGAAGGTTCCTCTCTTTCAAGGGAGCCCGTTCTATATGAAAGTCTGTGGGGCTTCTATGCCAGCGATCTAAGTGCTGAAACCCCCATCAACTGGGTGGGAAACTGCAATATGTGGGCTCCGGATATTCACGGGCTCTCGCCATTGGTAACCATATGGCACGAAACCAGAGATGTATAATTTAATCTTCGAATGCGCTCACTCATTCCAAAGCCATTGATGGACGCAAATTTTGAGACGAATAGCCGATGGTGGACACGAGGTACTTCCCTCGCTCAGACTTTCCGAATCATCCCAATATCGTTAGTCTAACATCTAGTCCTCCAATGACAAAGCACAGGCAGCATTTCTCCAGGCTCACCATTGTGAGACTTTCCTTTTTAGGTGGGTATGAGTATCGGTCCTAGCATACCGCTAAACATGGAAAAGGCACAGTATCTATCGCTATTAGTTGCCTATGCTGAGGTCTTATACCTTGGACTACTCATGGCCGCCCCTCACCTTGCCATCTTATCATTTACGAAGGCCACATGCTCGATGTACATAAGACAGGCGTTGGTGAACCAAACTTTGAAGATCCCTTGACCTGTCTAGATCACAAAGTGCCACTCAAGTCTCAGCAACACAACCCACCGGGAATAGTACTCGACATGGGATCTTATTCACCAGAACCAGTCGTGCTCGTCACCTACCATTCTACGTCAATTGCTAGAATAACACTGAACAGACCTCGGTCACTAAATGCATTGAACGTCGATCTCCTAAAGCAGCTTGTTGAAGCTCTGCGCGCTGCACATGAAGCAAAGAAACGTGTGATCATTCTCGAAGGAGCCGGAGATCGCTCCTTCTGTGCGGGAGAGGACCTGAAGGAGACCCTTGCCCCGGAGACTGGATCAGGCGAGGAGCTAAGGGCTGCCTTTGCCAAACTTCAGGATATAACACGATTGACTTCTTTATCTGAAGCCCTTGTAATAACTGCCGTTCAAGGATTCGCAATTGGTGGCGGAGCTGAGATAGCATTGGCGGCAGATTTTGTCATCGGTGGCCCAGGAGCAAAGTTCAGGTTTCCTGAGGTGCCAATTGGCCATGCTGCAACTGGGGGCATCACGTTGCGGTTGACTCATATGGTAGGGCTGCTGAAGGCGAAAGAGCTTCTGCTCCGTGGCCAATTCACGCCCGCCCAAGAAGCGTTACGTATAGGTCTGTTGTCCGAGTTGGTAGACGATCCCAGGGCAAGGGCGATGGAGCTGGCTCATGAGCTAGAGAAGCTGCCAAGTATCTCGGCAGCGAATTCGAAAGCCGGCATGGAAAGATTGGTGTTTCCGAACATGGAAGCGGCACTGGCTGACGAAGTCAACATCGCTAGCTACTGCTTTGCTCAAAGTGATGCTGCCAGCGCATTTTCAAACTTTGCCCGGAGAAGAAAACAAAAAGCTATACCTGCGAGAGCAGCAGTGGTGAACAATAACGATGACACGATGACACGGACGGAAACTACCACTATGAGCTCCTTCTCTGGCCCAACTCCAGCACCGGAGAGCGTGATCAATTACCTAAGATCTTTCAAAGACATCAATTCTGCTTTCAACCATGCTGTCCAGGAGTTTGGGCCACGTACTTTTCTCCGGATGGGAGGCAAGGACTTCACGTTTCAAGAGATACACCACTCCATCAGTAAACTTGCAGGAGGACTGCAAGCACTCGGTGTGATACCAGGAAAAAGAGTTCTGGTCATGATGCGTAACAGCGTTGACATGGTCAATGCTTGGCTTGCAACAAACCGGTTGGGTGCAGTGTGGGTTCCGATCAACTTTGAATTGAAATCTGTTACTTTGACGAACGTGATAAATGCTGCGGATGCAACTGTTGCTCTTGTGGATCCAGAGTTTTTGAGCACCTTCAGGGAAGCACAAGATGGTCGTATACAGCATGTCTTCGACACGAAAGAAGAGGGCCCTACCGGCCTTCCTGCCTTATACCATCTTGGGTCACCTGTCACATCGTCAGCATCCGTACAGCCATCGACTACCGCAGCTTTCTTGTACACGAGTGGGACCACGGGCAAATCAAAACCGTGCATACTGTCTCATCAGTATTTCATTCTCCAAGCAAGCGCATTAATCGAGACATATGGGCTGCACAGTGGAGATGTCCTTTACTGTCCGTTCCCCCTTTTCCATGCAGATGCGACTGCTCTGACCACCATTCCTGCTATTCTCATTGGTGCCGTCGCTGCTATTTCCAGTCGATTCAGCGTGAGCAGGTTTTGGGAAGAGATTAGGCAATCAAGTGCTACCGTGTATGACTTCATGGGTGCCACGCTGGCACTGATATACAAGCAAGCACCCAGCGACCGGGACCGGGACCACAAAGTTAGACTGGCCTGGGGGGTGCCAATTCCAAGCTTTGCAGCGGATTACGAAGCAAGATTTGGACATCCATTGTATACTCTATATGGGAGTGTTGAGGCAAGCTTGCCTATCATGCAACAAGGCCCCAGAGTAGAGGGCTCATGTGGGACGATACGTCATGGACATCACCTCCGAATCGCAAATGAGCTCGATGAACCAGTGCCCGTCAACACGACAGGACATCTCCTAGTCAGGAGTGATAGGCCCAACGCCTTCTTCCAGGGCTACTTTAACAACCCGTCGGCGACGGTGGAATCATTCTCGAACCTCTGGCTCCATACTGGGGACCTGGCCAAGGTTGATCAACAAGGGAACGTCTATTTTGTTGGTCGAGCAAAGGACGTTATCCGCAGGAGAGGCGAGAATATCAACGCATCGGAGATCGAAGAGGAACTTCTGCGGCACCCAGATGTAATAATGGCTGCAGCATTCGCCATTCCGTCCGATCTAGGCTCAGGAACCGAGGATGACGTCAAGGTCGCGGTGATGCTACGAGAAGGAAGTGTTACTGACGAGAAAACGTTATTCGACTGGACGATCGGAAACATGGCTAGGTTTCAGGTGCCTAAAGTCATCGAGCTTGTCACAGACATGAAGAAGACGCCAACTGGAAAGATTGAGAAACGATGGCTCAACGCTGAGGGCGGCAAAAGTTTCGATCTCCGGAAATAGAATGTGAGATCATGGCATTGGTGCATGGTGGAAGTTGAATAAACAATAGAACAGGAAACTATTGAAGGAGGTCTTGTTGGAGCAGGATGCCTAGCTGACCTCTATCATCGTCTAGCTAACTAGATCAGGGGTCGATAGGTCATCATCAGCTGAAGAACCGAGTACGTACGAGTAGGCAGCAAGACGGGGACCGCAATAATTCCACGAATGAATCGTTCGGCCCATCCCCGCAAGTCAGCATGGCGAGATCCGTTAGCGAGAATCCATGAAATAGGATTATCAAACAAGAGCTCACTCTTTTTCTCACCCAGCATATTCACAAACATGACCAACTCAGATTATGCCACATTGCGTAAATTAGGAGACAGCCCTATTACGGAAATACGTCGACCTTTGACAATCCTTCTAAAGCTTGTGGTGGACAATCCACTCTGAAAGATACGATTTGACCTATTTACCCAGTCCCCATTTTGCTCAGCATGGTCTCCGAATGACCCTGGATACCAACCTCAGAGACTAATTGGTACGGTTTCGTGAGGTATTAGCTCGAAGTATGATATGCCCAGCGCTGTCAGAGGAGATGCTTTGATATTTCCACTCCTTTTCCTTGGTCTCACATGCGATGATTTGAGTTATTGGGCCCCTCAAGTATGCCTAGGATCCCCACACTGGTTGTCCCGATAAGCCTTATCGCATCCTGTACTCCATTAGGATCCTCGCAACCAACGTTTTATGAGGGTTTATTGAGTGCCTCATCAGAAAGCTCTAGCATTCGAGAGTTAACGCATTCTCGACGCAACTCCAAACGCGTCAAAGTACACGTCGGGATCACGTACTGCTTCGCTGTGAGACGTTTTACGAATAGTCAAGAAGATGCGTGGTCTATTAATGGAAAACTTGGCGGATACGTGTTAGAAACTCAACTCATACAAAGTTTGTATGAGTCGAGTCTCGATCCGAATCTTGGGGCTCGGACTTTGAGCACGAGAGTACTCTCCTGACAGTGCTGGACATCTCTATGCCGAGCAGAACGGCCTTGCAAGAAAGCACCAGTTCAGCACTTCACACTTGTTTGCCCAGGCTTCTGACATTTTGACGATTTCCAGGTTGGACCAAACTTTCCTCGAAGGACGCTCGATTCGCCTGTCGAATCTCATTGTGCTTGACAAGGTTGGCTCGCATTCGACGCTGTTGGGTATGCCAAGATAGTATTAAAAGCAATTGAACGAGGACGGTGCGAGTAAATCATATACTTCGTAACTCGAGTTGGCGGCCTAATGAGTTTGATGACTTGGCATGTCAGCACTCAACTCACTTGGGATATTTGCTCGCCGGGACTCTAAGTAATTACCTAGGTCGGTAGGCACTTAGTACTGGACCCTGTCACATTGCTGTCTAGTTATAAAGTATTGGGTTCATAAGCATCTGGACAAGAATGGACTACTCGTGTTAAGCACAAGGCACTAGCCTCCATTTCCACCACGTTGTCTGACAGGACCTGACACACCTAGTGCGGGCCTTCCAGAGGACATAGTGACAGGCGTTGGCTCTCTATCTCTTGACTTGGCTATTTCTCTACCTCGTGTATCAAAATAGTGCCCAGATCTAGATTGTCCCATGTTTGCCAAGGGAAGCATAGACCCGTGAACTTGTCTAAGCATAGTTACTGTCAGATAGCTACCAGAAGCCACGTAGGAGAGTATTTCTGTCTCGATATACATGGTGCCAGGCCTCCCTTTCCCGGTGATAGACTCCGCGGATATTGCCGTAATATTCTCGGGGAATAGGAAGTCCAATCGATGAATAGACTTTGCTTGTCCAAGCGCCACGTATGAGAGCCCTGCCATGTGGCGTTCTGTCAGGATTTTCGACCCACGGCTAGATTTACTCTTGACATCCTTATTCTACCCGGGGTCGATAAGGGAGTGCTCGTTCACACGCACAATGCTAAGCACACATTCAGTCAAGACCAAAACTCATTCCGGCTAGCCCGAGGTCGGTTCGAGGTTCATGTGTCGTGCCCGGATGTAAGCGAGGTCGTCTTTCATGGAGAGCTGTCTCACTCGAGGAGGGTGAGATCCATCCCTGAGTGGTGGTAGCTGAGCCCGGTGTCATGATCGTGTAAGAGTCTTGCAATCTTCTGAACACGAGCTGCGTACTGAAGGCTATATAAGCCCGTTGTATCCTATACAAAGGTACCCCTTTCCGACAATATCGACTGCTTCAGCGACGGGACCTCGTTCACAAAAGACAATCCTCAAGACGGTAACTTTATCCTCAGTCATTATGGCTTTCGTTTCTCCACTCGGCAACTATGAGACGCTGGCGGCCACATGCCTCATCGATGCAGGCGTGTTGAGTGCTCGCATCAAAGCAGTAGAAGCTGCGAAGACAGCATCGATTGAAAGCAGCGGACCGCAGACAACTCAGGAAGTCAAAAAGCTACAGCTTCAGCTTTTTGAGTCAGCACAAGCATTGCTGCAAGCAGTGACTCCACCAGAGTATACGTTGACACAAGGACTCTCCGCAAGCGTAAGTCAAGATTGAGCCTAGTCGGATTGACGAAGTCTGACGTTCCCAGATCATGGATCTGACCGCGTTTCGATACATCAGTCGATGGGAGGTCGCCAAAGGGGTTCCTGCTGAAGGTTCGGTGACATACAAGGACCTCGCGACCAGGCTCAAGGTCGACGAGTCACAAATGAAGAGAATCCTTCGTTATGCCATGACGAGGCAAGTGTTCATCGAGACACCAACAGGCGAGGTTGCACACACCCAAGCCTCTCTTCTCTTGCTGCAAGGCGGCATCAGCACACTGAACAGGTACTCGACAAATCGAGGATTTCCCATTGCAAGTTCGTTCAACGAGGCCCTCGAGAAATGGGGCCACGGTTCACAGGAACCCAATGAAACAGCATTCAACATCTTCAAAGGCACCGATCTGGCAATGTTCGACTACTATGAGAAGAACCCCAGCTATGCCACGGACTTTCACCAGGTCATGAGCTTCTTTACCAAGACCGCGCCATTGTCGCATGACCATATCAAAAAAGCATTCGACTGGTCATCACTCTCATTCTCGACCGTCGTCGATGTGGGTGGCAGTCTCGGCCACTGTAGCTTGGCCATACTGGAGACGAACCCAACAGTCACATGTATCGTCCAGGATCTACCACAGATCATCACCAAAGCAACCGACCCATCGACATCCATCGTCCCAGAACACCTCAGCAAACGCATCTCATTCCAGACACACAGCTTCTGGGACCCGCAGCCCGTATCTGCCGATGTGTATTTCATGCGCATGATCTTCCACGACTGGCCGTTGAAATACTCGAAAAAGATCCTCCACGCTCTCCTGCAGGGTATGAAACCTGGCGCTCGTCTCCTCATCATGGACTATGTCACTCTCCCCTACGGAAAGCTCAGTCTCGCAGATGAGCGTCGCATGCGCATCAGAGACTTGCAGATGGCCGTGATGCACAATGCATTGGAGCGGGATGAGGGCGAGTGGAGACAGCTCTTTGCAGAGACCGATTCCCGCCTTCGATTGGTTGAAATTCGCACACCGCCTGGCAGCGCTTTGTCCTTGATTGAGGTTGTTCTTGATGCTGCAATTGAAACGAAGACGGAGGTTGAGAGTGTTGTGCCTGAAAGCGTTCAGGAGAAACCTCAGCCAATTGGAATTGTGTCCCAATACATGGTGCCACAAGCAGCATAGCGCGCAAGATCGCTGAGTGGCGTCTTCGCAAGTATTGATTGATGTTGGAATATATCGGCCTAAGGCCAACCTCTAACCGTTTTGAGGATGATGGGCATAAGGCAGAATAAACAGTTCGATGGGATTTAGGGGCTGGCGTCCAGGCTTTCAGGTGTAAATTGTAGCGGTTACTAGGTTGCTCAAAATTCTCTTAAATAGAGTCGTTTGCCGCAAACTCTCTGTCAAAGTTAGCACGCTTTTATGGTTAGTGTAGTTAGGTTCTTTTGATTCCTTACAGAACAGCTCGAATCTGATATAGATTCGTGTACGAAGTACAGGGATTCATTTTACATTTGTGGACCTAGGATAATTGACAACGCATAGGCATGCTGCCCTTGCTTGAGAGGCTGGAATATAATCCGCTACCAATGCCACAGCGAATCGCTAAAAGGGTGATTGAACCAGGATGAGAGTGAATCATAGTATTCTTAGACCACAACACTCCACTGATGCTGCTCGAACATCAGCTTTTCTGCCCCACCACAGGGAGATCATATTCTCGACGAATATCTTATCGGACGCACTCCAGCTGTCCAACCCCATGTTCGTCATGTCGTCCTGGGTAATTTCAACGTGCTGGAGGTTGCCTGATTCTGAGAGAAGAGGCTGGGTATCGTCGTCCTCGTCGCCACCAAGCGAGGAAGTGCGCTCCGCAGAGTTCTCCCCAACTGTAGTGTCTTCTCCGGACTCCTCGTGTTCCGATTCATCAATGTCAGAGTTTCGTCCATCTGCTCGAGCGATGGCTTCGGCAAGAACTGTGAAGATAAGATTGGTTAATCGGTGAAAATATGCAACTAATGCAACCTCTCTGATCTGCTCTTCATCACTATCATTCTGCAAGAGTGATAAATCTCGCTCCATTTCGATTTCTTCCATCTCTGAAAATCCACCTCGGCGATCACCAGCCGAAGCCCACCAGACCAAAGAAGTGTAGGCAACTCGCGACCAAGACGGCGGTTCTACGACGTGCTTGTTTTCTATGTATGCTGAAGAGTGAGCGTCCAATGAGGAGCTTTCATCACTTTCACCACCTCCGTCCGAGGAGGCACGGCCGGAGGGGAATTGTTCGAGCCCTTGCTGTAGATGCACATAACGATGGAAATCTCGCTGAGTCGACTTTTGTCCAAATTGAGGGAAGTTCCTGGTCAATAACGGCGTAGATTCAATCAGCCGAGGAAAAACCTTCCTCCGAGCATAGTTATTTTCTGTGGAGGGCATTAGAACGAGGAGATCATACAGGTCTGGCTTCGTGCTCAGAACATCATCTGTTGTACAGGCAATCCAGCCTTGTTGTGTTTCGGAAATGTCTTTGGGGTTAGGGTTTGCGGCCTTCATCAGGTCGATATCTGAAACGCCAATAGTAAATAAAGGACGAAGCCTTGTCAGGTCAATGCTTGAATCTGGTAGCAGAGATAACAGGGATCTCGACAATGATGATAGAATGGAAATGTTATACACTGCTCGAATGATCAGCGAAGGAAGGTTATGAGGTGTGACCTCGCGTACCTAGGTCGCAGCTGAACTCGACAGGGGCCTCAGCAAGTATCAGTATCCTTTTACGGAGCAAGGCAGCTCTGAAGAGTGGAAAAACCAACGGCCCGAACAATTGGACAGAAGCCAACAAATTCGATGCAGGATGATGGGGTGTCAAATGATGTGCTGAGTGGAGATAGTTGGTCGCAGTACTCATAGACCTCGATTTCCGGTAACCACCAATCTTGCCAAAGGAATCTGTTGACTCGTTGGGAGCCTCGGATATTAGTTCCGCACTATCCAGCCTTGTTGTATCCCAATAGTGTTCTAATTGAGATGTATCAGCAACATCCTGGATTTGAGACCTGGACATATCAGTCTCCAGAATATCTGCATGAGCTATCGGCGAAGAAATACCTTGCTAGGCTTTTTAAGGTTTCAGCATGGCGCCAGATACGGCCCATCCTGCCATGTTCAAGAGGGACAAGGACGCCGATGGCCAGCATACGTGCCTTGCGCTCCGCATGTTCATCAGGCACATTCAAGAACGCACTGAGCCCGGCATAGTCCTTGTGAATGAAGTATCTGTTGTCTTCTCAACCCTGGACTCGCCGCGCAGTAAGGGGTCTTATCACTCACACCAAGTCCTCTTCGACGTTGTGGAGTCCAGAAGGTAGGGATTTAAATTCGACTGTGCCTTCGATTTGGACTGGGTAGCGGCATCAGTAAGTGCATTTCGAACGTCAGCTTGTCGACTGACCGCCCTCGATGGATTTGTACCACGTCAACGTGTAACTGTGCCTGATCAGTACCAAAGCTCCACGCTCACAGAGTAGGACGAAGTTCTATACCCTTTCCGATGGTCGAAATTTACCAGAAACGCTGCGGCGATGGGCGGCGCAGGCACGTCGGTGCTCGTGTCAAGCTGGGGAGTGTGCGACTCCGCCATATTGTTCTGCTAGCTGCGAAATTCAGGTAGAGTCATGGGTTCCATGAGGAGATTTAGGACGTCGAAAGAAATTAGGAATGCTGACCATTGATCCAGAGCCAGCATCTCAGGCTGCTATCTCGCAGTCTACGCTAATGTCGTCGTCCGAATGTCATTAGTGCGGAGCATTAAGACATATATCTGCTGCCTCTTTGGCTCATACCCCTCGCCGGAATGTGCTGCAACCGCAGCCTCGAAGCAGCCTCCAGGTTTCGTGAAGGTCAAAGACGTGGAACCACCTGGAATTCCTACAGAGACGTTCTGACAACTCCATGCACATATTACTTAACTTTACACCCGTTTCCTTGTGGCTGATTATCTAACGAGCCTTAGCGGACGTGGTGACTCAGCATTTCTTCTCGGTGTGTCATAGCTAAATAAGTCGGTAAATATCTACTCTGGGACTCGCGGCTGTCATTGGTCCGAGCAGCTACTGATCGAAGTCGAGCTGGATAGCCTCTTTCCCAATTTGGTGATTTTGCTTCAGGCATGAATTCGGGGTATATTTTATTTGAGCTTATCAAGACCCAACAACGCTGTTGGCACTGGACTACAATGCAAGCCCACTGCGGAGCAATTCAAGACCCAAGTCAAGATAATGCGTCCCTCGCCTGGGGCTCCTAGTGGTCATGGAGATGGAATGAGCACCAAATAGAGGAGATGAAGATCCTTCACAAGTATAAAATGGGACGCGTGGAAACGCATTTGGCCTTCTTTCATTGTCAGCAAGCCTAGTAAGTCATCCTGCCTTTACTCTCAACCACTTTACATCAAGAAAAAAATCCCGAAATATGGCTGAGAGCTTTGACATGCGCGGTGTCGACGGAGTAGTAGTCCAAAAGCCAGCGGAAGTGGTTGCGTTGAAGCCTAATGAAGTTCGTGTCAAGATAACACATACCGGAGTTTGTGGTACAGACCTTTTCTACGTACAGTATGGTTGTGCGCTAGGACATGAAGGTGTCGGCATTATCGAGGAAGTTGGCAGTGCTGTGAAGCTACACAAGGTTGGCGATCGAGTTGGTGGCGGCTATTTGAGATCCGTATGTCTCAACTCCTGTCCCATAGAGTGGTCGCATCATGGGCGCTTGGTTACTGACAGCAACTCTCCAGAGTTGTGGCAGCTGCACGTACTGTCTTACAGGTCGAGATATCTTATGCTATTCACGCGATTGCTATGGCATGGCAAGCTTTTCCAATGGTACATTTGGGACTTATTACATTGGTACTGAGTCATATGTCTATCCAATCCCCGAGTCGTTACCTTCAGAGTTCGCTGCACCGTTACAGTGTGCGGGAGCAACGGTATATGCAGCACTGAAGGCATACTCTCGACCGGGGTTACGCGTAGGCGTCCTCGGAATTGGTGGACTTGGTCACCTTGCAATCCAGTTTGCCGCAAAGTCGGGAGCCGAGACTGTCGTTTTCAGTACCAGTGCATCCAAGGAGGAGGAAGCAAGAGGCTTTGGTGCTTCTGAATTCGTGATTTTAGGTCATGAGGACCAATTGACGAAGCCGGTGGATGTGCTTCTGATAACCGCAGCTAAATCTCCAGAGTGGACTACGTGAGTGTCCAAAATCTTGACCAAATATGCCTAACTGACACTGAGCGCCTAGCTTCATGAGTGAAAAGGTTGTTGCCAGAGGCGCGCAGATCGTTGTTTTAGGAGCCATTGCGGAGACTTTGGAACTTCCGTAAGTACTCATCAAGTTTTATCAATGTCCTAGCTCGGAAGTTGCTGACTACCAATGGCATCAAGTTTCTCGTCTTTATTCTTCAACTGCTATAACGTCGTGACGAACCTGGTTGCCTCCCGAGCAACACACGGTGAAATGCTGAATTTCGCAGCAGCTCACAATATAAAACCAGTCATCGAAGAGTTCGAGCTCAATGAGGCGGGAGTGGCTGATGCAATCAGCAAATTGAAATCTGGCAAGCTAAGATATCGTGCTGTGCTTCATGTTTAGAGTCATCATCTGGGTTTAGGCTAGTTACTGCCAAAAGCTTTCGTCAAGAAAATCGAATGGGGTTGACAACGACATGAACGATGCATCATCCATGGCTGTTGTAATGAAATCATCACCGTAAGGCACCGAATTCTGATCGGAACTGTTCATCTGGGCGGCATATTTGGCCTCCTGGGCAGCTTTGATGTGCTGTAACCTAGAGGAAACCACCAAAAATATCTGAGGAAGCTCCATTGGTTGTGATACGACCTTGCCTATTGTACCCTGTTTGTTTGCAGTCGTGTTTCGATCCAGCTCAAATTTCTGTGCTAGGGCATCTATCAAAGCCGAAAAATCGATGATGCTGCAGTTAGATTCTCTGTCCCAGCCAATCGCCTTACAAAGAGTTAACCGAGATAGGACCACGATAGCATGTCCAACCAGTGCCCAAGTGATGTAGGGTATATCGTACCATTCTGAGGCTGAGATCGTATGTACTTGGTCGAAAAGTAGTTTGACGGATTTCAAACAAGCATGAAGCATGCCTAGACGTGGTAGAGAGTGGGCTCCATATCTCTCGGCCTCAATGCCGTCACTGAGTGCTATCTCATACAGAAACACTTCAACAGTGTGGTAATGGATAGACAGGACTGTTCTCAATTAGCTTCACTGGTGTTCCACAGGCCAAACTCACCATGTGCTTCTAATCCTCTCGCTGGTGACACTTTCAAGGTTTCCAATTCGGACTCTATCGCCTTGACACATGAACCGATAGGAATTGAGTTGAAAAAGTGTGGATGATCCCATTCCTCGGAGTCGAATGTTTGAGAGATTTTGCCAGCTACTCCATGCAAGCGCACCAGATGAACGGCATTGGCGTCAGTGAGGTACTGAGTATTATCCAGCAGCACCTGGCAGCATTCCACCACATGCTTGGAATATCTCATAGGCTCTATTTCACGAGCACACATTGAGACTCTGAATAACTCATGTCAGCCAGAGATGATCATACAATAGTTGGGAATGGCCTTCATACACGGATGTCAGAAGGAAGCACCCGAGGAACGTCCTACGCCCTTCGAGGGTTTTCGTGACCGGTGATGATCCAGCCTTGTTCGTCGCAAATGATGTAACTGGCACAGGGCCACGATTACTGAAGTATCCTACAGATCCATATGTCGGCTTTAGGCTTTTGCGCGTACCTGAATTATTGAGACCGAGATCTGTCATCAAAGCTAGCATGACGTGAACAAGATTGCAGACTTGCGAACCAAGATGCAAATGTAGATGATACCTGTTCTGATTAGAGGGGCATTTTCCAAGGCAAGATAGACTTGTCATTGACATCAATATCACTCACCACGCGAGGAACAACATGATTCCTTGTAGTAGATCCAGGCTCTGTTCGCCCTTGACGAATGTGCTATAGCTTATGAGCTCACGTATCTTCTTTGCAATTGTGGTTTGAAGGGCATTGTCGTGCCTACACCCAATCATCAACACCACAAGCGCAACAAAGGGTTTCTTGTCCTTGAGATCGAGGAAGTTGTGTTCCGGCGGAATGACCACGAATGGGAAGAACCGAGAAAACTCAAGCCTGAACTTCTCTAGCAATGACTCCGCCTCATCGTTGTCTTTGACAAGGCTTGTGATCCACAGCGAAGGCGAAAAGTAAGCTGTGTTCAGTGACGGAATGGAGTTTGTATTGAGTGTACTTGAGTATAGACCCTCGAGTACAAAAGCGTCCGGATCTGTGTCTTTGCTGGAAGAAGGAGGATCAACGGTCATTGGCCTTTTCCGTCGGTGTGCTCCTGGAATCTGATCTCCGCATCGCCTTTGTGAGCGCTTGCAACTTCAAGCACCAGTTAGTGTGCATCTGCATCATATAGCTGGATCTAGGTACCGATTGCATGTCTGCTCTCCAGTAGCATATTCACATCTGACTTTGGATTGGGCACAAGGCTGACACGCCTTCGGCACACGCCCGCTTTCCCCGTCGCTCTGTGGAGTCAATTGAGTCATTCTGGAACGATAGGGCCCAGGTGCTCGACCGAAACACGAACCTGCCACAATTATAAACGACGATCGTCCTGACAAAAATCCCCTTGGGTAGACACCTCACACGGGTAAGTGAGATATGCTGGTTGAAGTGGTTGTGAATATTGGAGTAGATACGGAATTCCGAGATGACTAGAAGGAGCAGCTCTAGGCTTTCTTAGGCATAGTGCATCTCTCCCGTTCACTTAAGCACAGGTGAGCAGACCAATAGGAAGCGTCATTTTCTCGCCAGCCTTGCCAGGGGGCAGGACGTCTGCTCCGATCGGAGCAGCAGTATGAATGCATTACTTTCTCAATTCCCCACGAACTTGACATTACTGGACTCAAACAAAAGTTCTTTGCTTTTACGCTCCATTCAAGTACAATGGCCCAACACACAGTCCTAAACCGGCAGGTACGAGATCCTGAGAATGATATACTTACACGCACACGGATTACTACTTTACCTGGACAAACCCCTCTAAGCATAAATGACAATAGCGTGCAGACTGAGCCCGCTACGGCGGCTGCAACCAGTGATGGAATGGCCACGGATAAGCCTACTGGGGCTGCCATGTACCTTCTTTTTGCGGCAGTCTTTTCCTCGGGCTTCTTGATGGCTCTAAATGGCTCTATGGTCGCTACTGTAGGTTTCTGAGAGATACTTGGGAGCAATATTTACTGACTTTACCTTGTTCTCAGGCAGTTCCCCGAATTACCACGCATTTCCATTCCTTGGAAGATATTGGGTGGTATGGAAGTGCATATCTTATCTCTACGTATGTCTGAGGGACAACCCATACATTCGATTTCTTACTGATCAAATAACTAGCTGTGTTTTACAACCCCTTGTCGGCAAGCTATACACTTACTTTCCTATCAAGGTGCCTAAAAAACATTGCCATGAGGCTGCTCGAGCTATCTGATCAAAGATTGTACCAGGGCACATACATGACATTCTTCTCCATCTTCTTCCTCGGATCGATTCTTGCTGGCTCGGCCACCACTTCCAATATGATTATTGGAGGACGCGCAGTGCAAGGAGTTGGGGGGGCTGGAGTAGTAAATGGAGCTTTCATCACAATAACTTCGGCAGGGCCTGAGGGGAGCAGACCAAGTAAGTTGAGCTTTCAATGCAAAGGTCTTTCGTAGGTGATAATTTTGGGTCACTTTGTGGCTAGTACTTGTGGGAATTGCCGTTACACTTGGAACGATCGGCAGTGTTCTCGGACCAATGATTGGCGGTGCATTGACCGAAATATCGTGGCGTTGGTGTATGTGTCTTTTTTGCTCAAGCAAGTGAACGTTCGAATACTTAACTAAATTTTTATAGGTTTCTACGTAAATCTACCCGCTGGGGGCTTTGTGTTGTTGATATTTTGGCTTATCAACATTCCGGAGCAAATGCGTAAGGAGCCAGTACGACCAAATCTGAGGAGAATCATCAGTCAGGAATTGGATCTCGGAGGATTCACCTTATTCGCTCCTGCCTGCGCTATGCTCCTCCTTGCAATAAGCTGGGGCGGAAACGAGTACCGCTGGAGTTCGTCAACCATCATCGGACTTTTTTGTGGAGCAATCGTCAATTTTCTCATCTTTGTGCTCTGGGAGTTTCACAAAGGAGAGCAGGCCATGGTCCCACCCAGATTCTTGAGAAACAATCTGGTCGTGTTCGGGTGTTGCACTTCAGCATTCCAAAATGGTGCTATGATGCTTTTGTCCTACTACCTACCGTTGTGGTTTCAGGTCATCAAAAATGATTCACCAACCATGAGTGGAGTTAGCGTCTTGCCCACTGCAATCTCGCAAGCTTTGTCTGGAGTGATGGTAGGCAAACTGGGTAGGTGACATAAACACCCTTGGAATCGCTGACTCTGTATGCTGATTGATTTAGTTCAAGTTATTGGCTACTGCACCCCATGGGCGCTTTTTGGATCTGTTGTTGGTTCCGTCGGCGGAGGACTTCTTACCACGTTGAGACTTTCGATCCCAGCGGCAACCTGGATCGGATACCAGGTCCTCATTGGCTTTGGCCGCGCGCCCGGGATACAAATGGTATGGTATCGTCAATATCTGGCACAGTGAACGTTGTTACTGACGACAGTGTCGAAGCCTATCACCGCAGTGCAAGCTTTGCTTCCACCACGCGACGTAGCACTAGCCACTTCTCAAATCTTCTTCTTCCAATACCTTGGAGCGGCAATATTCATATGCCTAGGAGAAACCATATTCTCAAATACTCTACGCACTGCTTTACACAGCGGCACGCTGCATATTGATGTGGATGCAATTATCGCGGGTGGGCCGACTAATGTCAGGTCGCTTGTATCGAGTTCGGATCTGCCAAGTGTGCTACAAGCATACAACCACGCTATAACCACAACCTATGTAAGTTGTTACCTGCAGAGAAGTGTTAGATTGCTGCTGAAAAAAATGCACGGCAGTATCTCGGGGTTGGAGGGACATGTGCTGCCTTTTTCGCTTGCTTTGGAATGGGATGGCAGAAGCTTCCACGGAAAGGCAAGCCAGCGCAGGAAGCCGACGAGCTTCAAGGTTCGAAAGGATAAATGTCTAGCTTACTGATAGAAAGCCTGCTGTGTTATCATCCTTTGTCTTTGCAACACCTCGCTCGTTGTACTGCAGGCTCGGCATGACATGACTCGGAAGCCATTCAAGGACGCTCGAAGGAATTCTTTGTGCCTTTGAGACCATGGACAAAGGTGTTCGTTGTGGGACAAGGCAGAGATATCACAACACAACCGGTGTTTGATGAACTCTTTCATTCCTGTTGATAAAGATTCATGCTTTGTTCTGAAATCGACTGTGATTCAGGATGAATGTTAATATCTCGCATTATGTCACCCAATAAGTGTGAAACACCATCTACCTTCGGACTCATAGAAAGGCTTGAGAACATCTCGAGCATCGAAAAAATTGCTTCACCTCACTCCCAATTCTGACACAGGCCTCATCAGGTCAGACTAACTTCAGGATTGCAATATTACACAGTCAGAGTCTATCCAAGTTTCAAAGAAATATACCAGTATGGCTAACGGCTGTGCAACCGGGGTTGAGAAGAATGATGTGAGTCAGGAGTCAGGACTAAGCCAAGGTGAGTACAATTGTTCGGCTTGGAAATTGAATTCGGGTCTCGAAGCTTTTGAAGATGACATTGACGATGACCAGTATATACCTGGAATGTCAGATGGACAGTTTCTTCCCGAGTCGGGACGCGAGGCTACAGTACAAATGATGATGGAGCTCCTTCGAGACAACGTGAAGAGTCTGAATCTCCAAATGGAAGATCAACACGGCGAAGAAGTGGAATCTGCTGAAGGCGAAGATTGCGAGGAAGAAGTTCCAATCAGGCTTCCTGAGCGAATCGAAGTTTGTGATTTGGACCTCGATCCTGGCTTTTGCGGACTCTTCTTGCGGGATCAACTCTGCAGATACTCTCCGGATTTCTTGCATGCATATTGGCGGCCCCGAGCCACGGCGGAGCAGTGCGAAGCGCTAGAGGAATGCGAAGCATGGAACCTCGAAGAATTGGGGGAGTTGCAAGAGGAAGACTTCCAGGCCATTGAGGAGGAGATGCGCAAAGAAGAGTTTGAGGTTGGCATGCTCGTGGCTGAATAGTCTGTATTCCTCGTGTCTACGCCCGAGAACTGCTTTTAATGTGCTCCTTCTAAAGAGATGATCAGGGTCTATGTCTATTCGCAGTTTTGCGATTGGAATACGCCTTGATGAAATTAGGAGTTGAAAAGTAATGAAATCTTGAAGCAAGGGAAATATTTCTTATAATATCCGCGCGTAAGGTAGGTGAAAAATTGATTTTACTCATCTGTACCATTCACAACCTAGATTTAGTAACAGGCCGAGTAACAAACCCAAGCCTAGGAAAGTGAATACGAATCTCCCCCACCGAAGGCACATTGCCACCAATATCCTGTGGGGAAATCACCACCTCTTCAGCTGTGATGGCAATTAAGTCCCCAACCGTAGGACTTCCTCGGCCGGTGTCATCTGGGGCTATGGAGACTTGACTACCCAACAAGAGACCATTGCGGTGATGAAGACTCTCGAGCGAGGTAGCCGGGGTAGGAATCAAGGGTGTTGTAGCTTGTAAGGCCTTTGACCTTATCATGTCGAGCATTTGCTGAATACTCGCATCGTCGTCCCTTTCAACCCGTTGTTCCGTGGACGGTAGGGCATTGACATAATCTTTGAACCTCTGAAACCATGCAGACAGCGCCGGGTATCTGTCAGAATTGAAGACCAATTGCATCCCCTCTCCATCCCCGTCCGGTGCTCCTCCACCCGTGAGATCATTAACACCCTCACCTCGAGAGATCTTCTCTCCCCAGTCCAGCTGGTAAAACAACCCAATATCAGCGGCGCTGGGCTTCTGCGTGCCGAAGAGCCAGTATTTACCATCCTGAAGCAAGGGTTCCAGGATACTGAGATGAAGATCAAGGTCACTAAGGTTAAGGGGAATCTTTTGCGCGAGCTTCTCAGCATCTAGTGTATGTCCGATCAGGTTGCTTCGGTCCTGACCAAAGTGCGTCCGCCACACACTTCCAGGGATCAATCCTGTTGTCACCCGGAAGAATGGTCTGTCTGTCCAGTATGAACCAAAACCTCGTATGAGAGGTCGGAGTGAGTTGTTTGGATATAGTGTGCCATATCCTTCAGTGCCGGGAAACTGTGCTTCGAGAGCTTCCAGAATGAGCGAAGTGTCGATGTAAATCTATAAGATAATTGAAACTCAGTAAATGAAGCATTGCCTGGGCCAGAACAGTTCACAACGGCCCCTTACCTCTTTATTAATTGCCAAAACTGGAATCTTGCGATACGTGACATTGAAGTTGTCCTTCAACAATGGGCGTGGCATCATTGAAGGGACAACAATGAAAGCTGACCATGCCCGAACTTAATATCGAACAGCACCAATGAACCTGGTCTATTGACTTACAATAAGGTATCTGTTTGATTCTCAGGGCATGCCTGACTTTTTGGGTGAATGGAGAAGCTTTCAGCATCCAAGTTAGTGTCTGCATTCGCTTTTGAACATGGTTCTTTGACAGAAGGAATGCCTACAATCATAGCCAAAGAGCACCACGCTGGGCGTTGACTGCTGCTTATTCGACATCATGGGTTGAATGTCAACGGTGGTGAGCGCTTCTCCAGAATTTTATCGCCTATCGACCTCCGCTTCAACAGTTTCAATCGATCCAGCTGTTCAACGGCAGACCTTGTCTATGTAAGTAGATCACTGACAGTATTTGAGCCTTTGAAAAGCTTCGCAATGTCCACCGAAGCCGAACTATCGCCTCTCTGACGACCCACGTATTCCGATTGAAGCCTGATGGACAGGAGGAAGATGTAGCTTGGCCAGTGGAAGCAAAAGGTTTCGGAGAAATGGCTCTACTCCGCACTGCCATTCAGAAATTGCCTCGGATGTTTGGCCTCGTCCGAGACTTTTGGCTGCAAGAACACCGTTGAGTAATTCTGCAAAACTCAGCAATTGAGTAATGATATTGAAGGGCGTTGTTCTATCAAAACCCCAAATACATGCGCTGAAGTACTACCAACGCCCTATGTAGTTAGATCACGAAGCGTGGACAAGTACCCAGATGATACCATGACTCATCCCAAGAGCAAGAAGCGGGCAGCAGTCCGGACTTCCAGGTTTGAAAAGTCGCCCAGTTGTTCTGAAGTCAACTTGTATACAAGGAATCATCTTTAGTTCAGTGCAGTTTGCAGTAGCACTTGTTTTAAGTATTTGTGAGCCCCTACCGGCCATCGGTCCGGCAGCCAAGGCTGAGTACCCCTTTCTCACACACTAGAAGATACTCCACGGACACCGCAGTATGTATAAGCGGGCGAAGTCCCAATGCTAACATCCTTTGAAGCCTAAGCCAATCTGCATACATCAAGTCATGAGTCTTCATGTGGTAATATTCTTCCTAACATTATGCTCAGCGATTTTGAATGCGGAGCAGAAATCGAAGATTATCAGCAAGACGTCCAAGTATTGCTAGCGTACTTCTAGTTTTATTGCTTTGTACTCGGGCTCAAACCCTAGAGACCCCCTCGTTCCCTATGAGTTCGACTTGGCTAGATGTACTTCATGCCCCCCAAGCACTCGTGGTTGAAGAAGACATCGTAGCTGGGAGACTGTCATTAAGATACCGAATCGATCTCGTAACATATCTCGTTCTGACACCAATTTAACACCAATTTTCGGTTGAGACTTCCTGATTACCTGCAGTCGTTTAGGTGCGTTCGGTAAAGCAGTAATCTTCCCATATTTATTCGTCTGGTTACTTTCTTAGTGGATTGGTTCCAACCATTCTCATACATAGGTACTAAGCATCCACTAGGGCTAAATATATATGTGTCATATAAAGATGTACATACATCCATCAAAGCCAGAATGACAGAATGAAAACAACGGTCATGTACAAAGTGATGAAGCTGTTCTGCGCCTCGTACGCCCACGAAGCCCAGGTTATTTTGGTCTTTTTGGACTCCTCCTTCGGGTAGGCAACACCAGTAGACGGATCTCGATCCAGAAGATCTTGTCTATCCGGGCAGTCGGGTGGGAACAGTGCATAGTTGATTGGCACCCAACAAGACAGGATGCAAGTAAGCCAAATGACAGGAGGCCAACCTGCGTGTGTAAGGAGCGATATCAACATTTTCTTCGTGGTGTTGTTTCGCTCATCTGTAACATTCCAATAAACGCTCACTGAGACAGCAGCGACCACAAACATGATATAAACGAGATGAAGATAACACTGGCAGTCCCAGATGGTGACCCAAAGACGACGCCACACTGGAGCGCGAAGTTTTGGATCACGCTCATTGAGATCGGCCTTCTGTGATCCGGAAGAAGTGAAGACTGCGACCTTCCCTCCTAGCCATTTGGGCAGAAGGAAAGTCCGGATGACAGATAAGGCATGGACTAGAAGATGTTGCGGTTAGCTCATTCTTCTTGATAGTCACATCGGTTACTACTTACATGGGGCCATCCACATCATCGCTCTTGCATCTCTCTGGCCGGTCCGGTAGCCAGAAGGCAGGTAAGAAATAAATTCATTGATGCGGTTCAAGATTGTGGTCAGAAAATTCGATCGTATCAACCATACGAGCTGACTCATCGAGGTGAATGGCACAAGATTACCACCAGCAACGAGGACGATGGGTGCAGTGAACATTGATAAGACCAGGAATACCGTAAATAGAGATGATATCGTGTAGACGAAGCCGCAGAGGCGTTGAGGAAACGTCATGTGCTTGACTAGCGGTCCAAAGACGCTGAAACGTAGCTTAAACGACGTCTGAACAGTACCAATGGTCTGGAGATTGTCAGTCACATCGCAGAAAGGGAAAATCTTGTCATAAATTACCCATCGTGTGCGTTGTTTCAGGTGACTAGTGAGAGAGTCCGGCACAGTTCCAAATTGAAGAGGCTCATGAACAAAAGCAGTATTCCAACCCGAGCCAAGAAGCATGCTTGAGCAGCACACATCCTCTGCCAGGGAACCAATTGGGAAGCCTCCGATTGACTGCAGAGCGGCTCTCCTTAGCACATACCCAGATCCAGTACACCAAGCGACACCCATAGAGTCTTTGATTGGCTCAGAAATGTGGACAAAAGTGTCCAAACTTTGACAAAGTGGATCATCGGGTGGGACATTGTAGAAAAGCTGCGACATAGTCAGGATACGGGTATCCAATTCGAACAATGGGACTTACTTGTGGAGGACAAGCCATTGAGCACTTCGGGTCTTGGAGCATATGGGGTAAGAGTGCTCTCAGCCAATCTTTCATAGGAATCATGTCGGCGTCAAGTGCCGCAAGGAAATTTGCAGCACCACCTGGCAATCTTGCCGTTTCCTCCATGGCGTCGTTTAAATTGCCGGCTTTGAAGTGGTGGGGAACTCCCGGATATTTTGGTCTTGATCGGTAATAAAGATTGTCGAATTGTGTAAGAGCAGTTCTCTCTGTCATCTCCTGCAAAGTCTTGGACTTGCCATCATCGCAAATGATGACCCGGAATCTTTCCAGTGGATAGTCGATATTACAAGCGGCCTTTGCAGTGTCCAAGACCAGGTCATCGTCCTCTCCACAGCAAGTTATGATAACGTCGACAGATGGTACATCGTCACCAACCAAACGAAGCTTTGGGCGTTTCCTCATACCGACAACATGCCAACCCCAAAGACGGTGTAGCAACATGGGAATGGATACAAACAGCTCGACAAGAATGAAAGCCCATGCCATCCAGTATATCTCATGTGCTGACCTTTCAGCAGCGATAGTGAACTTCACGCGAAGAACGAAATAAATCCAATAGGCGGCTATTGTGACAAGTACAAGAATAGGACAAAGCCTGTAAAGAAGGCGTTTGAATGTTGACAGCTGTTCGATGTCGTCATGAGCGGCAAGGCGCTGGATCGAGTACTCCTCCACCTTCTCACTCATCCCTTGTCGAACGTACTCTTCTGAGATAGAAGATGAATTGGTCAAAGCCTTTTCTGGAGATTCGATTGTGTCAAAGCTGTGGGCAGCTCTTGAGTACCGACGTGCATTAAACTGCCCAGGGGCAGCATAACCTGCCGAGGAGACCCTTCGGATTTCGTTGATGCCCAGCCCGAGCGGATTTCCCTGAGTGGCGGTCAGAGGGTCTAGCTTCTCGACAGCATCCACGATAGCGGTTGAAGCTCTTCTCACAGAGTGAGAGACCCTTCGACGAACTTCATGCGCGGTGGAGGCTGTCCGAGTCCTAGCTGGCAAAATGCTCTCAGTATACGACTGCCGATTGAAGGGATGGTTCCATTTGAAATGTACGCCTTGATGATGATGAGTGCCGTAACTGTGAGAAGTTTCATATGTCTGATAATATTAGTAGTGCTTCCCAAAAGGACAATTTACTCGTACGCCTTGTTTCTCCATGGGCTCTGCCTCATCCTCATTTCCAGAAGAATTCTCCACGTCAGCGACGGGTGACAGCCTGCCATCATGGGCTTCTGGGGCCTGTATCGAGACCCTATGAGAAGAACCCCAAGAATGTCGTGAAGGACCAGGAGTCGCCGCTGGAGGATGTGTCGGAGACCTGGGAGACGAACCCCAAGAATGTCGGGAGGTGTTTGGATCCATGGTTGAGGAACCGAAGACTGCTACACGTGTATCTCTGAGCTTTCACGTATCTTGAGAGCTCGGTAAGACACTGATATATGATCATTTTTTCAGCAGGCAAGAACGTCCCACACAGAGTAGCTAATCAGCAATAGTCCGTTACAATAGTCAAACAATAAGCTCGGATCATGTCTCCACAGAACGAACCATGCCACCGACATTGTGAACAGGCCATGGTCGGGATCAGCGCCGAAAAGCTTGGGTCGTCCATGAGAAAGTCCCGACGTCAGGATTCGCACATTGAGACGAAGTAAGATCGATAGCTACGAGTAGTACCGAAATCACGGCAATCTGAGATCCGATCTCGATCCATGCATCAGATACGATGAGAATGATTGCTTTCCAAAACTGGGTTTTCGTAACGAAGCTATCCGGTTGTTGTCAATCAGACATTGCTCAGACTAGAAATCGACGCAGTGAATCGTGCAACATCTTGGACGAAGAGACAGCGAGAAAGGGTAAAGACTGATGGTCCGAAATCTCTCTAACAATATGGCTGACTTTTGCCAAACATCGACAATCCACACCCTCACAGAGAGGCCCGAGGTGAGCCTTCCGGCATCAAGGAGAGAAGAAGATCCCCGTTCAAAACGCACTAGCACCTCCATGCTGGAATGTAATCGGCATCTCGAAGTAAATGGAGCCATGTCAATCAGGCAAAAGTGATCACTACAAATCAATGGTTAGAAGCACAGACATCACGGTTGTCCTAGCATAGCCCTTGCGTAGTTCGCATCAAAATGTCCGTGAGCCTGATCTATAGAGAACATAATCCACTTCGGTGATCAGTAGGGTCCAAGCTTGCCCGTGCTCCAAGTTTGAAGTGTGAGATTCAATCTGATGCTGTTCTGATCTGAGCAAGAACAAATCGAGGCGGTGAATGGCTAGGCCTCTTGGACAATGGCTAGATCGATCCGCGAATTCTGTAAATTCTGTAATCGATTGAGTTGAGTGCCAAACCGCATAAGCTAAGGAGGAATAGATTTCAGTGTAGTTTGGCACCCAATGAGCTTCTTGGTACGCTCGGCGACTTGCAGGATTGCTGCAAGCATGAGGTTTGGTCCTGAGTGAGTGGATGATTGGTATAAACTTTGATTGGTGTTACAGTCTGGGTGACAGTGTTGTTGTCCTTGTAAAACTTCCTTGGCGGTCTCCTGGGTGCCGTGGTTCGACCCTAACAATGCCAAGGATAGATAACATGTGACCGGCGAAGGCTGAAGGATCCGTCTCAAGGTAGACCTCGCCAGCAACCTTGACATATACCTTACCCGAATCGGCAGCCAGTTTCTTAACAAACACTCTCAAAAAGTCAACGAGCTACTGGCATATCAAGGTTGACAAAGCGTTGAGAATAATGGACAGAGCAGCCAGGACTCTATGCCATGATCAAGTCGAGCTTTAGCATGACATTGACCCTCCGGCCAAGAATAATGCGAACATTTCATGTTTTTAGAGGGAGTCCAGCCTCGCCGGCCAAGAGCGACCTCGAAGGCTGACCAAATCACGTCAGCCTACGCCGCTCGACTTTGGTCATGGAGGCGCTGTGCCTTGGAACCGCAGCTGGGCTGTTGCTACATGAGCTACCATTATCGAAGCACACAGTAATCCCAGACTTGCCCCAATTCTATGTACGAGAATCATTGGTTCGAGACCAGACATATATCATTTCAGAATCTGCGCTAAGCATCCACTAGAATACCATCCACCTTCTTCTCATCGGGACCGAGCTGGCCAAGTGCTTCTCGCCGTGTAGGTGCACTAGGATCGAAGAAAGGTACCTCTCCCAAAGTGGTGACACGGTTTCCATGACGGGGATAGTTGCCTCCATAGTCCCACGATGCGTTGTGGATCGTGATGCGATTGTCCCACAGAGCGCTGGTCCCAGGAGTCCATCGAAATCTTACTTGGATATCGACGTTGTGCTCATAAACATCATAGAGATATCCCAGAATTACATCACTTTCAGCCTTGTCAAGTCCAACGATTCGATCAGTCATCGCTCTGTTGACCCAGAGTGCTTTCCAGCCCGTCGCAGGGTGAACACGAACCAAAGGATGGGTTCTCTCAATGTGCTTTGGACCTGAGGTGGGATTTTCACGATCGAGATACGTGTGTGCAGATCTGTACACTGCGCGTTTCCCATCAATCAACTTCCGGAAATCAGGGGATAGCTTCTCGTATGCTGCATATCCACTAGCCCATAATGTGTCACCTCCAACTGGCGGCACTGTGTCATTATGCAAGTGGGTATATCCAGCGGGTTGGGCCAAGTGGACAAGGTCGGTATGCCAGCGAGAGGCTCCTCCTGGCTTTCTAAAGCTAGCAGGGTATTCTGTGGCTTGTAAAGCGGGCCAGATCACGGTAACACCCTCAACACCTGGAACTTGTGGCACTTGTGGCTAGGAGCTGTCAGTCGAATTGTGAAAATAACGTTGTTCTTCATCCACTTACGTGTACTTCAACTTCTCCCCAATATTCACCTAGAGCTTTCTGTTGTTGGGGTGTCAGTTCCTGGTTCCGGAAGAACACCACACTACGCTCAGCAATCAGAAGAGCAAGCTCATCCTTTTGTTGGTCAGTCAAATCCTTAAGCTGGAGACCCTCAATCTCAGTGCCGATATACGCAGTGAGGTTGGTGACCTTGGTGGCTGCGGAGAACAAAGCCTTCTTCTCTTTGTCTGCCCTGGCTCCAGCGTCGTCATACTTTCGCTCATCGCCTTGAATTTTGTATGCATCCTGGAGGTACAGCGGCTTGTTCGGTCGATATGGATAGCCATTCGAAAGATCTATACCTGCCTTCTCGAGGCGGTTTTTGGTGGCCTCTGGAAGTCCTAATGTGTCCTTCTTCTGGACGACATAATCAGACGCTGGTAGGTCGACTAATCCTGGTGCCATGATTCGGACTTGATTTTACTTGTTCTTGAGTGTTTTCTGGCCGCTGAATACAAAGTACATTCACAAAGTGGTCAAGTTATTCCCTTTTAAAGGCGAGGAATTTCTACAATCACCCGAGGTTTGCTCCGTGAAACCGTTAAACACGGACTGCTTACTGATATGCCAATATCAACTGAATTGTTAAACAGCAGTGATAGATGATGGAATATTTGGGCATAATTGCGTGCCTTTCTGCTTGTGTTTTATTGGACCTGTCCTATTCTGCCGACAATCAAGGCTCAATGGCGACAACCCAAGTACTTCTGATTCCTACACAACTGGATCAACCGAGAACCAGTGGGGAGGGTCACACACCACAGGAAATCTAATCCCAGGAATTGCAACAACCCCGCGGTTCATGCGATCCTATCAATCCAATCAATTGTTGACTATACGAAGTGCTCGTCACCCTGGTATGCACGTTCTGTCACGTGACACTATTGCGTGCTTCGGCATGACAATGTGCTGCTCAATGAGGTTGCGAGGTATAAGCCAGGCAGCTGCATCTGCAATCTTTCCTGGAGAGATAATCGATTGTCTTTTGGGCGTCGGATTAGGCGCATGCTGATTTGTCCATCAGACCACCCTCTGGTAAGATTGTCAGAAGAACCCACCCTACCGTTAGGCGATGCTTGCCAGTTGCTTGACCCACTGGGGGATCTCTGTCTCAGGATAAGCAGCAATTGAAACGCCAGCACGCAAGAGCAGGAGATAAGATGCCATCGTCCGCTAACCTCCGAGTCAGTCCTTGGAAAGCTTGGTATGCTACAAGGAATGTTTACTCGCGACTTCTAGGAGAAACGCGGCCCAGTAATTTGAGCCTAGACCGCAGTGAAGAAACTGCTCTGATAGCAGTTCACGACCAACACTTTAGCGATGCTGATAGTCTCAAGTCTGACCAGCTCGATGGGTTGCGGTCGTCTGTTGATGATTTCTCTGGCTTCAAGCGAGGACCTTCTAACGCGATCAAAGCATCTTCAAAACGGAGTTGGAGATCCTACTTGTGGGACAGTCTCGATAAGTCTCCTGAAGAACGAAGGTTTCTGTTCAAGCTCGATGCCGCGGTCCTCACGTTTGCTAGTCTTGGGTATTTCATCAAGAACCTTGACCAGATTAACATCAACAATGCCTTCGTTTCAGGAATGAAAGAAGACCTGGGTTTGTACAAAAATGAGCTCAATTACATGCAGACATGCTGGACAGTGGGCTATGTCTTGGGCGAAATTCCTTGTAAGTCTTTGAGTCAAACCCAACCGCTTAGCAACTTAATTTTTAACGGTATGCCAGCCAACATAATTCTCACTCGTGTTAGGCCGAGTATATGGATTCCGTGTATGGAAGTCACTTGGGCGCTGCTTACATTTATGCTGGCTCAATGCAATACTGCTCAGTCGGTCTACGTACTCAGATTCTTCATTGGTCTTGCAGAGTCGACCTTTTATCCTGGAATGCAGTAAGACCCCGGTCCAGGTCACAAAATCGTCTTAATAGTCACCGTACTGATGCACAGGCAGATATATTATCGGTTCTTGGTATCGGAAAGATGAGCTTGCAAAGCGATCTTGTATATTTCACACCAGCGGTGCTGTCGGTAGCATGTTTTCGGGGTACCTGATGGCTTCGGTGCATCATCTTGGGGGTCGAGCAGGATTAAAGGGGTAAGTGCATTCCGATCCCCAATCGTACCAGTGGGTTCATAATCTCGTCTAGATGGCAATGGTTATTCGTTGTTGATGGCATGATCTCTCTCCCTATTGCAATTGCAGGCTTCTTCATGTTGCCAGATGTCCCGGAGATCACCAACGTCTGGTATTTTTCTCCCGAAGAACGAGAGTTCGCGAAGAAACGGATGCAACTTGAAGGTCGTGCCCAACGCGCTCCTTACACGAAAGCAAAGGTCAAGAGAATTTTCCAATCGTGGCATATTTACTTCTTGTCCGCGCTCTACGTCTGCTTCAACAACGCTGGAGGTTCACAGCCTGCTTTTGCACAATATCTCAAAGCTTCCAAACATCCTAAGTATACAATAACCCAAATCAACGCATATCCGACCGCAACTTCGGCGGTAGCAGTTATCACGACACTGATATATGCATGGACGTCTGACAGTATTTTCCATGGTGCTCGATGGCCCCCTATCGTGTTCGGAGGTACCGTTTGCATTGTGGCCTATTCTAGTCTTGCAATATGGGATATACCAGTAGGTTGGCACTGGGCTTGCTATATCCTTACCGGCATGGGCACTGGCATCTCTGGTTTGTGCATGGCATGGGCTCATGAAATCTGCTCAGGAGACAACGAAGAGAGGGCAATTGTTGTTGGGACCATGAACGAGGCGGCATACTTCTTCCAGGCATGGTTGCCTCTTATTTTCTGGCAGCAAGTTGAGGCACCGAAGTATCACAAAGGCTTCGTTCTGTCCGCTTTTCTTGAGGCCTCAATGATACTGCTGGCTGTCGCCGTCAGGTATCTTTGGGTGTGGGAACAGGCTGGCAGGGTGAGAAAGGGAGCAAATCTCAACGCTGCTTGAGTACAACAAGCGACCGAACACTTGATAGCACATCTGCATTGGAGTTTAGATTTACATCCAGATCCGCATCAGAGGCATGTGAATTACTCAAGCTTGTAGCGACAGTACTTGGTGCGATGGAAGGCTACCACTGGGAGTTTAGCGCATGACTACTCCTCAATAAGCGATACAATGATGTTTTCCGGTCTCTAATTTCTGACCTGAGCCCGATAGTGTGATTGATAACACTGCAGAAATCGGACTGAGCCGTCCCACGTCGTTAAAGTTTTGTATACCTCGCTTATATTGAATCTTCTCTCAGTGGGTCACTCCACGTTCGGCGGCACATTCGAGACCAACATTTCCTACCTTATTGTTATTCACACACAATCAGCCTACTCGCATTTGTAATCTTCAAGTGGTTTCAGTGCTTTATACACCTGCCGACACGGTTATTCGGCTTTTCGGAAAGTCTCGCCATGCACTTGCAGATGGCGACATGGGTGGGACGAGATTGCGTGCTCGTTTAACGCCAGTCGCGTTCTCCTGGACATCTTGTACACATCCACCATGATTGGCCCACGGTGCGATTGGTATCTCTTTCGGGAACACGAAAGAATGGCATCAGGGTTGAACAAGGTGTCTTGAAAGAGCATCTCGACATTCTGTTCAATTCCTGGCATCTGAGTTTAGCTGTTGGCCTCAATCGTTCAGCAATCATGGGCATCAAAGCGAGAAAGGTCGCCGTGATAGGTGCAGGTATCAGTGGAGTAAGTGCTGCTGCGCATCTACTGAAACAGGGACTTGAAACTGTCGTCTTCGAAAGATCCAACATTCCTGGCGGCGTGTGGCATTACGATGAGCGATCTGCTCTCGAGTCTGCATTTCCAAACACGAGGCCCTCAGTGGGCGACTACAAGACAAGACCAGCGGTGCATTATAGTACCCCTCCGCCTGAGTATCAGGACGATAAAGACCTAGAGATCGCCCATGCACCACCTGGACCGAGTTATGCCGGTCTCAGAAATAATGTGTCAACGAGACTGATGAAGACAAGTCTCCAGAATTGGCCTGAAGGAACCGAGGACTACGTTACTCAGAAGGTGCTTGAGGAGTACATTCAGGCCTTTTCCAAAGACCATGGAGTCACTGCCATCACGCAGTATCATACCCGAGTCGAAGAGGTCCGTAAACAAGGAGATGAATGGATATTACGGACTACCACTCTCCAAAAGTCTTCCGCTGGCGCCCACTTGGTCGAAAAGCATTGGATCTTTGATGCAGTCGTCGTGGCGTCTGGCCACTACAATACGCCAAATGTCCCTGACTGGCCAGGGATAGCTGAGTGGAAAGCTGCCCGGCCATCACAAGTATGGCATTCAAAGGGTTACAGAAAGCCACATCAGTTTCAGGATAAAAACATATTAATTATCGGAGCGAGTGTCTCGGCGAACGATATAGCGAAAGAAGCCGGACCGTACGCAAATAAGATTTGGCAAAGTACTCGAAATGGCGAGTTGGACCTACCAGCACTTCTCCTTCCTCCGAATGCCACCAGGGTAGTTGAGGTCAAATCTTTCGATCTAGACAAAGAGCACGCCATCAGCTCGACAGATCCAAGGACTCCAATCCCAGGCACGGTCACGCTCGTGGATGGTCAGAAGTTGGAAAACCTCGACGCCATCGTCGTAGCCACCGGATATATCACGTCCTACCCATTTTTACCTAATCTCCATAATGATGACTTGCCAGCATCGGAGGCGGATGATAATGTCTTGGTCACAGCCAAGGGAGACATGGCTCATAACCTGCACAAAGACATCTTTTACATCCCCGATCCAACACTAAGCTTCATTGGCGCTCCTTACCATATTGCCACCTTTTCATTGTTCGAGTTCCAAGCACAGGCAGTGGCACGAGTGCTCGCAGGGAAAACGACTCTCCCAACGGAACAGGAGATGCGAGCAGAATATAAAGAAAAGGTTGCGAAGAAGGGGTTGGGACGCGATTTCCACAGTCTTCGCGGCGAGAAACAGGAGGAGAACTATGTCTCTGAACTGGTCAACTGGGTGAACCAGGACGCTGAGAGGCGTGGCTCGGATGACAAGATGATTGGCCATACCGATGCGTGGCGCCAGGCAAAGGCTGACCAGCTGGAGCAGTTCAAATGGTTGCGCAGTCGAACTGCACCCAATAACGGTGAACCACAGCCAGAGAGTGTACGGAAGCTAATAAGCGTGTTCACAGACGTGGCGGCCATTAAACTCGTGACTGAGACTCGAGCTTAGACTTTGACATGATTTGGATTATTATGTATCCTTATTAGTAGTAGCGTGCCAGAACAAGATCAATCCCCCTTGTTGGTCTTTTGCCTGGGTATTAGAGAACGAAGTTCATCCATCTTTCGGGTCTGGAAGTGGTAATTAGAAGTGGCATACTTTAAGTGTTTCCTAACAGCAGCCAATAATGTGACCTAGTACAGGCGCAGTGTTTTGTTGAGAGAAACCAAGAAAGCACACTCTCAAAGCGACCCAGCCTTTTCACTTGGTGTATCATTCCTTCTTGACTTTGTATAATCTCTTTGTGTCCGAACGATCTTCAAGTCGTCGTTTTGAATTCGGGATAGTAAAGATGTAAACTGCCTTGCCACCTTCTCTGACTGCCATGATGAGATCCAGAGAGTTCGTGGACCAAGGTAGACTGAAGAGCTTAGAAGGTGGGACTGTATTCCATTTGCAACAGTCGACTCAAGCAATGAGGTTGTATCATCCTTTGGGGTCGTCTCGAGGCTTTCGCGGTAGTATAGAAGGACAACAGGCGATGTGTCATCTAAGGATGTCTCCCTAGATGTAGCGTTGTCCAATTCGGGGCCGACACGGACGCGGTAGTCATCGTAGACGTCCTGATTTGCTTTCTGCTGGATGCGCAAGTGCGTCGCTTGGTTTCTCCAGCGGCTGATCGCATCTACGTCCTCCCATATCGATATCAAGACGCCTAAATGATTGATATGAGGAGATGCGAACCCAGTCTCACTGATGAAACCCTTGATTTCGCGGAGTATTGGCGAGAGTGCTTTGTAGTATTGCTCACTCACTTCGGCTTTTCCTTCAACTTCCGTGCCTTCAAAATGGCATAGTACATTTTGAGGATATTGGAAGATAACTTTCAGAAATTACCAAGCAGACTCGGACACAGGAATGTATTGCAAGAATTCCGATGGACAAGATTAGTAGAGGAGAAGAATTGTAAAGATGATGCCAACTTTTGTTAGTATTGCCATATTGTCTTTCAGTCGCGCGCAGCGAGCTGAATACATACACTGTTGCAATCAGCCATACTTCACTCCTAGGGTTTGATACCTGGATTGGAATTTGTTTCGAAGACACATATTTGGATCACGGAATATTGACAGCCCATGTACTTCAGCTCTGGAAACCAAGACGCCATTCCACTTCCAAGCCATAAACGACAGCCTGGCAAACAGTTTGATACGTAAAACCTCACAGTCTTGTTACACGAATGCAAGGCTTTACACCCAATACTCCAAAACAATTTCAGATTCTGGAGTATCAGGCGCCCATGATGTAATTGAGCTTCAAGTTTGGACAAACGATTAGGACAGCCGCTGAACCTAAAGATGAAGGGATTGAAATTAGCGACACGGTAAGTGATTCCATACTCCCTCGGGCACTGTCACAAATATGGTACTCGGTAGAACAACTTTGAACCAAACGTCAACATGAGGAAGGATCAATTGGCGTTATTGTAATTAAACTCCGTCAGCACGCATGGCAACCATAAACTTCAAGCTATCGACTGAGAGGAGCACGGTGTACAAAAGCTGGTCGAAGCTTACCTGGTACTTGCACGATTTCGAAGGCCTAGATTGAAGCATTGTGGTATATTTGTCAGCTCTCTCGGAATCGATGATGCTCTGCATTGACGGATGAAGGTGCCTAACTGATTGAGTCTTCGAAATATTGCATTCGCAGAGTTAAGAAGGATGGTGAGATCAAAGAGAGTTCTTCCATAACCAAAAATAACACCAGGGCCTGGCTCTTATGATCCACCCTAGTCGCTTCATGCCTTCTCAATGATGCACCGTAGAATTTGTCGCAGCTAAACTCAATACAGTCAACGGCGCTTTCCAAAATTCCCAGCTCGACTTTCTCAAGCAACATCAAACTGTTGTCCATTGCGCTTCAAGAACCCTCATCGAACAACTCTGAACTCCCGACCGACGCATCTCACTCTCTGAAACACTCTTACAGAGATCTACGAATCAGCCACATCGATATCAGAAAGATGCCTCCCAAACGAATCCAAGTGCAACCTTCCACCCGCCGTGGACAGCCCAAGGGTTATTTCGGCTCGATATACCACACTCTGACGTCGGAGGAGAACGCAAGCGTTGTCTTGAGCGTTGCCATGTTTGGTGTATGTATTCCACCAACTCCTTTCCCCATCTCCCCTGTGGGAGAGTACGCTACCACGCCGCAAGACCCAAGACACCCTTCCGGGAGTTAAATGGGATACCTTGTGATATGTCGGTGCTCTCGAGGATCATCGGTCTATGAGAGAGGAGATTTTTGAAGTCCTAAAATAGTCCGTGATGAACGCAGCCTACTTTTACCAGTATCCTTACGCAAGGTGGTGCCGAAGAAACCGATATACTGACCTTATCCTCAACCTAGGCTGCCGTGGCATTCTTCAACTCGGAGTGGAGCGAACTCCTCCTCCCAGGCTTTTAAGCTCAATTCTCACACAAGCCCGCGATCTAATAAACATCCCACCATCCAGTTCGACCATGGACATTAAACAACGCTAAATCTTGACAAGATCATGTTTGAATTAATATTGGGGATCGGGATTCGGAGATTTTCGACCACATTGTATAACTAGGCCGGGGTTTGGCATTGTACATTGGATCACCACGTTTTTATTCAGGATTGGTGGGTGATTTTGGATCGGAGTCCTGCATGATTGTCCCTATCGCCGATATTGCGTTGAGTCTGAGGATGCAGGCGGAAAAGGACACTCAGGGTGGACATGGCAAGAATAACAAAACGGCATGAGATGACGTTACTCGCCTTCAATATGTCGTGCTGGAACTGTCGGGGTATGGGGAAGGATGGATACCATGAGTCCAGGACCAGTGTGCCGCAATCACGAACATACATACTCTCCACGCTTGTAACAATATCAATAAAAGAGAAATCGTCGAAAGCGAAGATCTACCTACTTCTTATTTCGATGCGCAGAGTCATCTTGTCATCAGTATTCCCCTCGTCATCTCCCGCTGCTATTTCACACTACCGATGGGTGTCCGAAGAGACTCAGCTGCCACAACCAAGCCTAGATATATCGATTGGACGGTACACTGGGATTGGTATCATTGGCCGTTTCAACACAGCTCATCTGTCCTCGATTCGGGTCGCGGAAACTACAACACCAGCTAATGACTACCGCGTAAAAAGGACGAACAGTAGAAGGCGTGTATAAGGATTTTTAATCAGGTATCTGGAAGGTGATAATATTTTCAATTTATTTTGGACCACGTGGGATATGTCCCTAAAAACGCTGTGCATATACAGGAATGCCGCTTGAGATGTGTTCATTTCCACCAAGTAATATTCCGAAGACGTCGACCATACAGCCACCAGTGGTGCTCGACAAAGCAAAACCTTGACGCTGTCGTCGATGGACACCTTAAGTCCAAATGAATCCGAATCGCTAGCCACCCGCCCAGTTTCTTTACCGGCATTAATGTGAGACGAAGGTCAGGTATATCACTCACATGGTGATCTCGGGTCGCTTTGTATTTTAAAGGCTTCAAATCGTGAATAGCAGACAAGAGGTGCGCCGATGCACTTGTCCATTCGTGGACCTCCAGTCACTTTTGACGAAAGCGGTAAACAGTGGGAATCAGACCTTCACCAATGCCCATCAGCTTTGGTCGAGCACCGGATTCTTGAATGTCGAGGCACTGCCTTATATACAGACAACGAACAAACGCCCAAAGCGTATAAAGCCAAAAGCCCAGACGGAAACAATGACTTTATGTTCCGTAACCATTGCCGTTGACATCAGGCATCAGATTCTCGCTGGCGCCTTCAGCCTCATCTTCAAGTTGATCACGCTTCATATTGCGACTCTTGACGAAGGTGTAGATGACCAGGCATGCACCCACCACCACTGCAATGCTCGTGAGCATGGCATTGACAGGCACAGGATTGAGGTCGAACTTCACATGGGTCAGAGCATCGAGTGGGCTTTGTAAGAAATTAAACAAGCCAGCGAGACAGATAGTCAGCCCGTACACTTTGCCGAATGTCTGAAAGCCGAAAACTTTTGCAGCATAGTCGGAAACTGTGGTATAGTAGAATGGTCGATAGACGACAAAGAGACACACGTTTGCAATTGCGGCCCACATGTAGGGTAAGCAGCCTAGAACACCAATAATGGTTGCTGTCACCACTAGAAAGCCGAGAGCGAATGGTGTCGAAGTTTTGTCGAGGAGGGTGCCAATGAATGGTATGCTTAGAACTCCTCCTAAAGGTAGGGCAACATCGAAGAAATCGTTCACTGTCTTGGCTCTTGCGGGTGAACCAAGTAGATATTGCTCTTGTGGTCGAATGGTTGCAACGAAGTAATTGATTCTCGTCATCTGAATGACCGTAAACAGAGTGATCAGTATGAACCAGGGTGATTTGATCTGTTCAAGCGCAGTATAGCCGTGCATTGCTCCCCAAACACCGGATTTGGCATTTTTGTTCTCTTCGCGCTTTTGACGTTTTGCGTTCGTGCTCTTATCAAGTAAAAGCGACACCTCCTGGCTGATAGATTGTCGTCGCTCATTAATCGACCGAACTTCATCGCTTGTTGCATTTGGAGGTGTGGGCGCATTGATCTCTTCTTCTGCCTCGTGTACAACCTCGCTCACAGTCTTGTAGGACTCTTTGGGCATAACGAAGATCTGAACAATCAAGATAAACAGTGGCACGACCAGGTATGCAAGAAATAGATTGCGGGTGTTCAACCGCTTGCCGGTGCTCTCGTAAAGGATGCGGAAAAGCAGGAACAACGCGGATGAGGAATCAAATGCTCCGGTCAACAAGGCGAGAATCAACCCGGAATTCTTGGGGAAGGTATTCGACAGCTGGAAGGAAGAGATAAAAACGAAGGGTCCTCCAAGTGCAAGGAAGAAGTAGCCAGGCGTGAACAGATCCCCTTCAACCCTGGAGGCAGACGAAAAGAGTGCAGCTCCGATAGCAAGACACAGACTGCCAATAATACCACAAACTCGTGGACCATAGCGATCGAGAATCGTACCGATTGGCAAAGCGGCCACATTAGTCGAGACAGCGGCTATCGTGAACATTAGATTGAGTCTGATCTCTTGTTGCAAGCATGGTGAGGTGCCTTTCTCATGCTCCTCTACGGTGCATAGGTTTTTGAAGACCCCCTCATCTATCAGTACTGGCTTGATTGCAGCATAGCCAAAGACCACACCTGCAGCGAATAGACAATATATGATTGCAATGACAACCTGGACTAGATGCATTTGTCAGTTCAGACGTCTGACCTTGGCCTGCTCAACATGCTTTCTCCGGGTGCTAGGAGATGGCTTACCAACACGTTTCTGTTTGGATACTTCGTCAAATTGAAGAGCAGCAGTGACTACGCTCTCTCTTCGATCATGGTGCTTGGGCGGCACCCAGTCGCTCACCGGGTTGAAACTCATTCTCCTTGGTGTCGAAACATTGGAGCCTCGACGCTCTCGTTCGAAGCCATCGACGGAGGCAATTCGAGTGAGAGACATGGCGAACTCTGTGAACAGTCTCCAATATGGACAGTGACGGGTTGGACGGAAGAAGCAAGCGGTTGGTGGACAGAATGCGGAGTACCGAAGGCTCAGCAAACGAGATGATGAAGGGAATGGGGCACGGTTGGGGTCCTCTTGCACTTTCACTGGTCAATACCAGGTCTTGTGACTGCCAAAAAAGAGTAAAGATGCAACATTCAAGAGATCGATGATGCAAGTCAACATCGACAGGCAACAAGCAACAGTAACGGCGATGAGGTTGAAAGCTGAGGTCAATCTAATAGACCAGTGAGCATGTTGACATGGGCGACGACTGGGTGAACGACATTTTTAAGAAGCTGTCCCCATGAACCAGGCGAGCTCAGTATCGTTGAACCTGCTGATAACGATAAGGAAATTTTGCATCGTAAAACTTTGGCGGGGAAAAGATAAGAACCGAAACGATTGGTTGGCAGGCGAAGTCCAGGCAAAGATTGGCGCACTCGGCAGGCGGCCAGCGGAGGCCCATTGCCAGTGGTCCCCTCGGTCCATTTGGTTAGGACCGCCCGGAGGACGCTTCCAGGTGCCAATAGCTGAATTATCTGTAGCGACCACCCCCAAGCTCTTAACGGTAGTCAACTCTCTCGGCCTTCATGAATAATGGAAGGCACCGCCCGAAAGTACCACATGGTTATCGGCACAGTCCATTTTCTTCAATTTCCCTTCCTTCACCTTTCGTTGCCAAAACCTCTGTCCACCTGCCTGGCAGACTTTTCAGAATCGAAATCTTCTCCGAGCTTTCGGCATGCCATGCAAGACACTGGCTGAATGATTGGCAATAAGGAATGTCGTGCATATGATCCTCAAATAGTGAGGACATTTTCAAGCCACCCAAAGATGGTCCACCAATGATGGAGTGGGGAGGTAAGTCCCGGAGAGCTTAGGAAGGTTTCTAGGCACGATGGACCATCACTCTTTTGTCCATGTTTTCAAGGCAGAATTTCCCCGTAACTCTCAGCATCAGACCAAACATAAAACCTCAAAGTGTCTCGTCTTCAATGGTCAGCCTCGTTAGAAGATGCGCTCAGCCTGCGAATCAGCGGCGTGCCTCTGGAGACGCCCTGTACTGGGCTACCTCTAAATAAGGTGAGAAGTAGCCGCTCCGTGCGGCCACAGAAATAGACCTTGGCGCCTGAAGCGCCCAGCCCTGAAACAGGGCTCATCTTGCTCCATGTTAAACCACCACCAGCCGATTCTGGATCCATACACACATGTTGAGACATCTGGTCGACACATACTGAGCATGTTGCTGCATTGACCTCAGAAACCATGCGCTTGCCTTTGTTCATGAGTCTCAGGTTCTCAAGGATCTCCACCTCCATTCAGATACTTAAGAATGGCTGAATCTTCGGTTCTTGCAGATCATCTTCAAAGCTGGCTGTACAACATTTCCTTCAAGTCCAAAAGATTGCTCATAGTATTTCTCAGCCTGTGTACTGTCCTTTCCTGTCAAAAAAACACGATCCCCTCATTCCTTATCGAGCGGAAGACCACAGCAGCTTGAAGCACCAAGTCAAGCATCATTCCCTTGGTCGTGATTTGAGCAATTCATTCAACTGCACAATTCGACCTTTGGCAATTCTCAAAGATTCAACATGGGTCCCGATCACGGTGCTCTCGGTGCGACATTCAAGATCGCTCGAGTGCTCCAAGCAGCATCGATGATAGCGATGATTGGCATCACGGCGAATTTCATCTCTGAGATGGTCAGCGCTGGTGCGACGCCTCCTGCAATTCTCATCGGGATTCTGAGCATAGTGAGTGCTCCCCAAGTTTTCTGTATTCTGTATGCAATACTCACCCACATAGGTCTGCATTGCTGTGCTGTATTGTGCAATCACAGTCATTCTTTACTTCGATAACATCCTACCGTTCTTGATCAGCACTGGTCTTGACGCTCTTTTCTTGATTGCACTGATTGTTCTCTCGGTTATTGTTGGCAAGCCACTTTCCTACCTCAACTGCCAGATTCTGGACGAGGTTTCCAATACCAGCTCCAGTGCATATGACTTTACCTCGGCCTTGGGTAACAGTCTTAACAAGGATGGCAATGTTGACTATTCGCAATGGATCGGGACTTCCAAGGCCACGTGCCTTGAGATGAAATCCATCTGGGGTTTGAGCATTGCGCTCTGGTGAGTTGGCTCGAGGCACGTTTTCCCAGGGTTCGAGAACTGATGGAAGAACTGCAGCATTCTTTTTACCTTCTCGGCGGTGAGCAGCATCTGCTTATGGAAGAGGACCAAGCAGCCACCGGCTGAGAAACTCGACGCATAAGGCATTTCGTCCGAGCAACCTACGAGTAGCACCAGGCGAGTTTGCCAGGCGACTGAGCTAGACCGAACATCAGGGATGTTACACGAGCCTAGTGTTGCCTGACAGCCTGATGGTGGGGACCGTTAGAAATTGTCGGAGAAAATTGACCAGATCACCGGGTCGTGATCAAAGAAAAACGGCTTGGACGGGAATACGGACCACAGGGATGCATCTCGGTTACGGAGGTTTCTCAAGGCCATCCGACATACATTCAGGGTAACGGGGTTGGACACTTGGATTAATACTGTCAATTGATTAGCTGGTCAGTGGTCAGGGGGGGAAAGAGCCGGGCTCACAAACAAAAATGCAAGTTACACGTCAGCTTTGCTGGGTGAAGTAAAACCACTGCACCATGTGTCAGAAAATGATAGGCTGGAGTAGATCATGTGAGTTCGACACATTCATGCGGTGTCACCAAAAAGATATTTCGACAGATAACTACCTCGGACCTAGCTAGATGAATAGCTAGGTATGTAGAGCAAAGACAGAACGTCAGACAGCCATTGCGATCGTCGTGCATTCGGCATTGCAGTGTGTACCTGCCTTGTACCTCCCAACCCCAGTCGGGCGTGGGGCAATAGAAGTCTAGTTAGGTAGGTACTCGTAGTTGCTGGTCTCTCGTGGAATGATGATCCCCGGGTGACTACCTAGGTAGTCAAGTCCACATGCAGGAGATGGCAAAGAATGATTCCTGTATCACGCGAGCGAACTGCACGTTGTGCGTTGTGTGCTGGTTCTGATCAACATTGATGGTGGAGAAGAGCGTACATGCTACTAGTTAGTTAGTACGTGGAACACGATAGAGTCTCCGTATCCGCACTCAGATCGGACGAAATGGAATGTGGCATCTTGAAAAGCGAGGCAGAAGTAAGCGACCCATGTCCTTGGTTCTTCTGCTCTCAGGCCGTTCAGAGTCGGTCTCAAGACTCGGACTCAAAGACCTTTTGAGGTCCCACGGCTTTGGGTCGCTGGGCATGGCGCCTCGGGCGGCCTGAGCCCCCAATACCGATGGACTGGGTGCACAGAACCCCGCAAGAACAGCCCGTTGAGAACCTGAGGTTGGTCACCGCCGCCATGGGTCTTATTTTTAGATTACCCATGTCGCTTGCAATGGAATTTGGCTTTGGTGGTCTCTAGGCGTTGACCAGCGTCGAATGGTGTGAATTGTGTCATCTCATATACACAAAGTCATTGTTGCGAGGTGACCACTGCCTGCTGTATGCTGGTCCTCCAAGTCGACTCCGGTTGGGTGGGTGAGAAATCCGAAATGAATGACAACCGGAGGGTTGAGACTTACAGCACTGGGGATTTGGAACGAGGATGAGCGAATAATGGTAATGGTAATGGCCAGGGCCCTGGACTGCCATCATGTAGGTCATCGCAAGGGGTGTGTTCCTAGTAACCGTTGTCACCGCTTATTGGGTTTGGGTGCCTAGGGAGCTTGCTCAGGCTGGGCATGCGGCATCTCCCAAAGGAATTGTTGCTCACACGATAACAGAGATACTCGTACTGACGAATTGCAACAATACAAGCATTTAGATCCCTATCTGACTTTACTCAAGTACATATCTTTGTGGGTGATGGTCTGGAAAGCTACCTGAATACAATACCTTTAGGCTACAGCTAAGTTTGGCCAGATGCATATGCCCATTTTGCCCCATCTTCAGGCTCAAGGACATTGCTCGGGATCGTTGCGTACCTACGGAGAAAGTAGCCTCTGTTAGGCTGCGGCTCCGGACCATCCCTCCCTAACCACCCAAGGTTTCCACTCCTAAGAGTAAGGTATTTGCCCGACTCGGAGCACAAGGTCAATCGGTCTCCAGCAGAGTTCCACCACTGACTTCAATTCTAGTGGGAACTGCCTCTCCTGGAGCTTCCAACTATTCAAGTAACCCCCTCGCTTTGGGCCAAAGAAACTCCTATGCTCGTATTTTGGCTTTCGTCTTACTCAAACACTATGCCACTGCCACCCAAGCAGAACTCGCTGCCAATTCCTTGCGTCTGTGTCCACATCAGTGAGTGTCAATGCACCGAATTTCCGGGTCAGCAACCTCTTGACAAGTAATCCGAAATGTGGAAGATGGTCTCCACTCTTCTCGCGAACTCACTGAAGGCCCAACCCACCTGGGCCTGAGGCCGCTCAAACTTGTCCTCACGTTGCACTTTCCTATGCCCGCCAAGGTGGTCGTTTTCACTGCTACACCATGTTATCATCTCTCCGTGTTTCCATCCTCTTGACCATCAGCAGCTTCTTTCCCTGAATCCAAGACTTCAGAAACCCCTGTGTAGGAACACGTCAAAAGTTTTGCAATTTTATTGATCGTCTAAAGGATCTACGCATAGCTCCAACCCAGATCGGGGACTGAATTTCTCCACCGGCCACCTTTCCGCCACGATCGGGGCACCGGTTACCAGTCAGTTCTTCACCTTCTCGCCTGGACACTATCCTGGACAATCCCATTTTCGTGGAGCACTGTTGCATTTTCTATATTGTTGGCTACAATCTGGGTTTCAAGTTCCTGATTCATCCTCTTCCATATCGTCCGGTGACGATGCATCTTCATGATGACCTACCTTGAAAAGGATATGGATGACTTGAATTTGCCCAGCATCATCCCGGTCGATGCTGAGTATGGACGCTACGCTTATGACAGCGAAGAGCCGGAAGATGATGAACAGTCGGCTTATTCGGTCGCCTCTTCGATGTATAATTTTCGGGTAGAGCATGGACGAAGATATCATGACTACAAAAATGGACATCCATTCCCTCACGACGAAGTATCCGAAGAAAACGAGTACTGTATGCACGCCATGATCAACTGCTTACTCGGGAACAAGCCTTACTTGTCTCCTATCCCAGAGTCCGACCTTCACTGTGTTGCAGATGTTGGCACAGGCTTGGGTCTTTGGGCCGAAGGCTTGGCCGAAAGATGTCCAGATACAGAGGTGGTCGGAATTGATCTCACTCCTCATGATCGTCCCACTCTGCCGAATTGCTCTTATATTGTCTCAGATGCAACGGAAGAATGGGTGCTTGATCGCCCATCCATGAAATTTGATCTCATCCATATACGGTCTCTCTTCGTCGGCGTCAGCGATTGGCCTCAATTATACGAGCGCTGTTTTGAGTAAGTGGATTCTCTCCAGGTTGAGGCCATCTTCTTTCCGGCTTAAGCATGCATGTAATCCATGAAGTGCCATGATTTGGGCACAATTCTTGCAAACTCGACTAACTCGACTAGAAATTTGAACTCCGGTGGCTGGGTCGAACAACTAGAAGTCGAGATTAATGCATTTGCCGACGACCAAACTGAAGATTCGAACAGCTACATTAAAAGACTTTGCAACTATTCTACCGAGATGAGTCGGGCTACGGGACGAGACTTTCAGGTTTCCTCAAGTATGAAACAAATGATTGAGGAGGCTGGATTTGTAGACGTTCGTGAGCAAAAACTCAAGCTTCCACTTGGGCCATGGTCCACGGACCCAAAGATGAAAGACGTCGGAAGATTTTTTGAGCGATTTTACAAGACCGGTCTGCAAGGCTGGCTATTACAGATCTGCACAAGAAACTTAGGCGTGAGTATACTAGCCCTCTTCATGAAAGTCAGCTATGACTAACGAGCTTTGGTAGTGGACTGTGGACCAAGTTAACGAAGCTTGTATAAATGCATTTCAGGAGATCAATTCCCGAAAACATCATTACTACTTTCCATTGTGAGTCGCAATGAACCTTGAAGGAACATACAGCTAGACAGCACCTCTAATCACCCTCACAGAGTCATCGTTGTGGGAAGAAAACCTTGAGATACCCTCCTCTCGCCGTCAAAACTCATCTACTGTCAACAAGTCGTCACGCTTAATACAAAAAGCAATGCATGATTGGGCGCAATGAGAATTGGACATACCTATAACAGCAATCCTGGATACAGAAATCTTCAGACAGGATCATTTGCTACATTGTCTATTGCCCATGCTCTGAACAAGAGCTAGCAAGGAAAAAAGGAGATCCACAAGAATCAGCACCTCAGTGTGTATCTCGACAACATTTTGATGAATCAACTGCCAGATCAACCATGCCGGATGTTGGCAGCCTCTTGGGTGTGATTACTCAAGGTCAACTCCCCAAGGGCATTCAGCTTGGTTTTGCAAGCCAAAAACCGCAGAGTCCCTCGGCAATTTGACCATAAGCGATCTTCCTGGATCCGGGCGTCTTTCGAGGATGACGGATTGTGTATGTTGAGGGCCGGAATCTATTATGTGGGAGGCTCGGAATGAACACTGGCCAGAAAGGGGCAGTACAAAAGACATAAGATGATTTCTCCGGTGTTCATCCTGGCGAAAAGTATTCCAGACTGCCCCACCGGGATTCGCCCAGACTGGAATTGAACAAAGACTCTATTCCAGTGGCAGGAGGCTTCGGGGAAAGGAAATTGTGATCCAGTACAGATGTAGCATTTGATAGACAGCATAAATAACGAAACCCACCCAATGTCATACGCACGCAGGGAAACTGAATACTAATCACGAATTTCTGGACTAGGTACACGCCATCATTCCAGGGGTGGCACAAACCCACTAAGTTAGGCATTTAAAGGGCGTCAACTCCCACTTGCAAGAATGCTACGATCGAAGACCTCCCTCCGGAAGGCAAACATACCCATTTAACGCTTTTCGAAGTCAGACTGTCATTCTCAGTACTCCGTACCTAGGTAGTCAACACGATTTCCAACCAACAGCCTGATCCCCGAGAACTTGGTATTGTTAACCCCGTCGGGCGGTGACCCTTCGTCACGCCTCTGGCGCTCACCAAGGGTCAGGCACTGAAGCCCGAAAATGGGGAACCAAAGTTCTCGGTTGTCGTTGACCTCGGGAATTATCAGCACCTATGGAAACACCCAAGTTCTTTGCCCACCGGTTGACAAAGTCGATCCAGTTACTGTACTTAACTGAACAGATACCGGCATTACAAATTGCGCTTTCAAATCTCACAGCTTTAGGCGTGCCAGTACGAGAGAGAATGGTAATGGCTTTTTGCACCTTTCTCCTCGCTACGCGGGCCTGACAATCCTACACCCCTTTTTACAGGTCGCGCCGATTGCCTACTATCCATGTGCTGAGAGTTGCGGACTGTGTGCAGAGACTGCAAACGCTTCACAAAACCCGAACGTCCTCCGAGGCAGTCAACACAGTCGCGGCCAATGACAATGACTCAAGGCTTTACGACCTCCAATCGTCGACCCTGGTCTGCTCAATATCTCATCTTTTAGGCAGTCGCAGCCATCCAACTCATTTACCTAACCAGTATGAGAGATGTTCAAGCAAAGGGTGTTACCTAGTACATCGCCGCCAGCTATTTCCAGCCTCTCTGCAAACAGCACGATGCAGTAACACGAACGTCAAGTATGACTGCAGAACCAAAGACGCCGTCTCTATCTAAGGCTGACTGTGCCAATGCGGGTGTGATCCTTTCGACGACCTACAGCTTAATCCTTCTCGGACATCTATTTGCACGAGCATCTGCGAAGAACCTTCCGACCCGTCTAGGCCCAACATTGTTCTATTACACCTACCTTGATAGGAGCAGCTATGTACCTAGGTAGGGAATTTGTTTGTACAACTGATGCGTACTTAGTCAGGGCTCGAATCGGCCAAGCCTCTTTAGTCATCATGTTGTTTCTCCCTATTATCTCATTATCAGTATTTGGATTCATTCTTATCCTCCGCGGATCGGGCAAGCGGTTGAAGAGCAATGTACGGTGACGAAATGGTGTCCCGAATGACCTTCCTTGAAGAACTTGGGCAAAATGTTTGGACTGAATTCTACAGGTGGGCCACCGTTTATCGGGCTTTAACCAGGCGCCTGGAGCTCTTTGAGACAGCTACCCCTCGCTAGGCCCTGCACTCAACGGTAATTCCAAATCGCCTCCCTTGACATCACTTCTTTTTGCTTTTGACGTCGGGGACCTCGATATATTTGTGGATCCCGTGGAATTCCTAGCCGTTGTGAAACTACCAAGTATTAAAGAGATATCCGAGCCCGACTGGACATGTCAATTCATTCCATTCGAAAAGCACAGTATAACATCTCACTACCATAGCAGCAAAATTACGCCTAAACAACTACAACAACACCAGAACCACGAGAACCACCTCTCGAATCCACCAAATCCACAAATCAATCCATTACAATGCCTCAATACGAAGGACAATGCCACTGCGGCCAAATCGCCTGGACCGCCGAAATCCCCGAGGAGAAGCACATCCTCTGCCACTGCGGCGCATGCAAGCTCATGGGCGGTGGTGAATTCACGCTCAATCAGATCATCCCCAAGGACAACTTCAAGTTGACCAAGGGCGACTTGAAGGTCTACACCTACAAGGGCGATTCTGGCAACAACACCGATTGCTTCATGTGCCCCAACTGCGCGAGCAGCCCGTATCACCACCAACACGTCATGGGTAAAGTCTTCCATCTCCTTTTCCTCCCTAGCAATGTCATTTTCAACTGTACTAATACAAATACAATACTAGGCGAGGACAAGATTGTCATCCGCACGGGTCTGCTGAAGGGGACTGAGAAATGGGGCAAGCCAGCCGCCGAGATCTACGACAAGGATCGCGCCAGCTGGCTTCCTCAGACTGGTGAAAACAGTTTCCCAACTGTTCCTCCTTCATAAATCGGCGTTGAAACCATTGAAGGGGCGGGTTGTGAGGCCATGTTGAGCTGTCTAGCCCAGGCAGGAAGGACATTCTTTGTCGAAAGGAGGGAGTGAAATATCGGGAAGCAGACTGGAAAAACTGTGGCAGGTAATTCGATACCTCGGACCGGCTACATATCCAAGTAGTCAATTATAATTTCGAGACCGAGCTTCTGTTGCGAATCTGGTTCGATCACTTTAAATGGCTGATAATTCTGTGCGTGCATCGGTACACAATGCTCATGAATGAATCTTATATCCCGCTCGACATCCTGGATATTATGTAATAATGGCAGCGAAAATGACCCCTTCGACGTTCAGCCAATATATCAAGTTTGGGCCCATACATGGAGGGGAAGAAGAGATATGTAGGGCACCCACCCGCCACCATATGCACGTAGAATAACGTATAGACATCCAGCTCGATCATAGCAAGGCAGTCACCCCTCCTAGGTCATGCAGCGGAAGCTCCTCAATGGCAAAGAATCAAGACACACACAACTAACTGCAAGGCGCAGACAAGCCTCCCAGCCAGCACGAGGCTCCCCTAACCTCCAGCGTGCCCCTTCTCTATCTCTCTCTCGCGCGCGCGCGAAAGAAGGAACAAAGGCATCGACAGACAGACACCACCCAGCCATTCATCCACTACTGACCGGCGGAATAATCCCGACCTCATCACCAACCTGCACGGCGACACTCCAGCCCTCCAAGTCCCTCTGCCACCTCTCCCACCTCTCTTCGTTTTCACTCTCCCCTTCAGCCTCTCCCATCTCAGGAAACACGACGTCGACATACTCGAGATTGAGCGTGACGGCCGCCGAGGCGAGGATCTTGGGCAGGAAGCCCGGGAAGCGGGCGTCGAGGGTGCGGAAGATGGCGCCGAGCGTCGTCGGCGCCGCCAGCGTCAGCGACTCGGCGTCCGTGTAGGCCGACGCCGCCGCGAAGAGCAGGAGCGTGCATGTCCCGCCTGCCGCCGCTGATGCCGCTGTCGTGGCGTTGGCTACGTCGCTTGAGGATGCCATTGCGGTCCCAATATCGTCTGCGGGCGGACCCTGGGGCTTGTTGCAGGAAACCTTTCAAGGTTTGGAGGAATTGTGCCCTTCTCTGACTACCCCTGGTTGTGACTCTTAAAGATCTGTACAGAAGTGGTGATACTCTTCGTCCTTGGCGGAACTATCTCTCCTCCTTGGACTCTGGTGAAGATTGTCTTACAACCACGTGTGGTATATTACCCAGACACAGACCCCCTCTCCTTCGTCGAGGCTTGCGCTAGCTGTCCTGATCGACAATTTCTGTCTTACGGACTCCTCTCACGACTAGGAAGAAATTCTTCGAAATTTCTCGGAATTCAATTGAGAACGAAAATGGTATTACCCTTTCTTCAAGAGCTTTCGCAGTTCTTTTACCCTGGTATTAATTCATGTCATACCTTAGCTCGACCAAGTGTCGAAAGATGTCCGGATATCGCCGGACAGAGGAAGAACGATGTTCCTGATCATTCGGGACGATGTCGGACAATTTCAAGAAAGACAAATAATGACGTCATAGCATTCAATCGGTCATAGGAGGACGAGGTTCATTAAAGGTTCTGTTCTTGAACGGTTATTGAAGTAATTAAAGAGTGATAGTTGGAGTAATCATGCCGGTTTCAACCAAATTTGAGAACATAGATCACAAAAAACATAATTCGCATGAATCGTATTAACTACGCCAATTATGACTGGATGCACAACCTAACGACAGTCTTATCCTTTTCATAGATAGACGTCTGGAAAATTCCTGTTTGGGGTACCAAGAAAAGAAAATGATATAAGTTTGCTATGCTCATCAACCCAACAATCTTGGTCATAGTACACATAATCTAGTGCTCAAGCAATCTCAAACTTCCTTGGACAACCACGTTTTCGAGGATACATCCAGGAGGGAGATCAATGGTGCTGTTCTCCGTGGCAACGATAATGACGGTACCTTGGATTCAGTTAGTTGAACAGCCTCAGACATGCGAATGGAAATGGATGACTTACCCTTGAGAACAATACCCCGGCCAAAGTTGACATCGCCAGTGACTGTCAAATGGTCCAATTCCACGATATTGGGAATGCTGCCAATTCTCTTCTGGAATTGAGCAACCTTCTTGAAATCGCTGCCCAACTTGATCAAAGGAGCAGGGCCGAATCGGTTGGGATCAATGACTAATTGACCATGGCTCAAAGTGTAAAGGTTGGATTTAACCAACATAAGGTCGGAGCAAGTCTTGACTGGCAAGAAGCGTCTTCGAGGAACGTTGACACCGTGAGCATTCTTGAAATGTTTGATGGCAGCACCAACAGCAGTTTCAAGTTGAACAATGCTGATATCTGCTTCACCCTTCTTGTCTGCCGGGATTGACTTGTCATTGGGAATGATCTCCATCTCGAGCTCATTGGCTTCAACAACGCGCTTAATAGCTCGGAGGTTCATCCAAATGTTGTTGGTGTTGAAGTACTTGAATTTCTTGATCGACTTGAATTCATTGACGTATTGCTTGGGGACTTGTGCAATTTCGAGAAGTCTGGCTTTGCCTTCGTAATCAATAATGGTACCACCCTTGACGTCAGCCTTGGTCTTGTCGGTCAATTCCATGATGTATTCAGCCTTGGTCTCAACCATGTGCTGCAGAATTCGGAGATCAACAACAGCGCCCAAGTTATCAGCATTGGACAAGAAGATGATCTCGATTCCTCGGTCAAGTAGCTGATCAAGGATGCCGGAATTGTAGAGCGACTCGAAAACGTCACCGTGTCCAGGTGGATACCAGTCGGAAAGTGCAGAGTCATTGGTCTTTGGTGCAGGGAGAAGCGAATCCTTGAGCACACGAGGATATCTGGATTGGTTGAAGGTCAAAATATCAATGTTGTGACCCTCGTACTTCTTGATGATGGCAGCAGTGTCCTCGTCGGTGTTGAAGCTGTTCATCAGGACGAATGGGACATTGACATCATAAGTGCGGTTGAGGTACTCGATCTGGCGAACTGAGAGATCAAGGAAGGACATGCCATCTCTGACTTCAATGACGGATTTGGGACCGACACAACCCATGGAAGTACCAAGACCACCGTTGAGCTTGACAACAGCGAGTTTATTCAGGAAATCAACAGCGTCACTATTGGGGAGTTTGTCGTAGTTGACGACCTGATCTGGGTTGGGAGGGTTAATCTTGGCCCAGTCAATGGTATTGCCCTTTGCTCGGTCATTGAGATATCTTCTGAAGAGAGCGAAGAAGTTGTCCATTTCGGCTTCGAAACGCTTCTTCTCTGCGGGGTCTTTGACAGTATCGGCGAGGTTGTTGAGGGCATTTCGCATTTGGCTCGCAGCCACATTGGTAGATGTGTTTTCAAAGGCCTGCATAACAGGGGATTTCATTAGTAAAGGCTTTGGGTGATTCTTGAAGCCATTTGTAGTAGACGCGGCAAGCTCGAAAAGAGAGGGGACTTCAAGGAGTGGCATTGTGACGAACGCTGGTGGAAAGGAAACAGAGTAAGTGCTCAAGAGAGTAACAACAAAGAAAAGTTGTGGTGTTCAAAAGACAACTCGAGTGTCACTTCAAGCTGCGTGCTGTTGCTCTTTAATAATGAAAACCAACAGCGAGGTTGAACTCGTAGGTCTTGTGGTCCGGTAAGACATCCGAGCGCAGGTGCCCATGAATATTTGAGCAAGAGCGAGGGCCGTGCGGCGGAAGTGTTCCCGAACAGACAGATTCAATATTGTAAAGCACCATCTCTTGATACCGGATTGGGAAGGTTGGAAGGAATTGTGCAGATGAATCCAAAACATTGAGTATCGTTCTGCTTACCACATGAGACTGTGTCTTGCCATGGTGCCTCTTCTCACCAGCAGGAGCTGAGCCCCCGTTGTTTCCATTAGAAGCCGCGGGGCGAAGGTGGGAGGGAATAGCTTTGGAAGCCATTGTGTCGGTGAAAGTTGGAGAAGGAAGCTCTGGAATGGGGGGGTAAAAGGTAGATTTCAGAGAGAGATAGCTCTCGGTCTTTCAAGGGATTGATCCTTAAGGTCTGGAGAAGTTCTGGAAGAGGATGTAGATTAGCGAGCTGAATCAGCCAGATTTGAAAGCAGAGAGTGAAACACAGGTTTGCAACTCTTTGTCAGGAGGAGGGGAGGGTAGTAGTAAAAAGATTTTGTGTGAAGATGGGAAGATGATGGAAAAGCATCATTGGGAGGCAAAAGGTGACGAGACAGGGTAAATTGGCGAGGGGAACAACTGCAGCGATTGACTGCCAGTGCACGCACGCCAGTGCCAGCCAGTGGTTTCCGAGTCAGGGCAAGGTGTCATGGCAGCTCCAAAACAGAAAGCACTTGTCGATTCATTCCATCATGTGCAAAAAAACCCACGAGGCGGACCAACTCGACACTGACAGGTCAACAACAGGCCAGGGATGATGTCGTCCTGCATGTGGAAACATGAAGCCAAATGCCATCATCCCTTGCCAGCTGCTGGCAAGGGCAAAAAAGTGGAACGTGAGGGAGGCGGTCTGTACTCACAAGCTTGGTGGATTAGGTCTTGGTCGATAGTCGGTAGCTAGTAGATACCTAGGTGGTGATTGAATGGCTGATGAAATGCTGGAAAACAAAGTAGTATACACATGAACGAACTGGCCCGTCCACCGTCGTCAATGAAAGAGATCTTGCAAGGTTGAGTTTACAAGAGAAGCACTGATAAGTGCACGATCCCAAGATCGAATCTCATTCATATATCGAATCTCAATCTAGGCACTGTAGCACCAGAGCTTTTCCACCCGACTATCAATGAAATGTTGGGCAATTAGTGATTGTAACCTTCGGAAGACGAGACCGCAAGTGAAAAAATAAATTATCTCATTCGATGGATACTGGCAATGGTACGAGTAGCTTGAAGCCCTGGCACCCACCAGGAGACCATCCAAAAGGTCGATCTGGCCCTAGAATCACCTGGACCTGGCCTGCACCGCACCGGGAGCTGGCGAACAGGAAAAGCTTCCCCCACCATTTTTGCCCACGGGTAAGAATAACCCTCCTGGTTAGCTGCCCAGGTGTCTCCTCCTAACAATATCCCACCTACCAAAAACACAAAAGTGATCGGCTGTTTAGGGTGCTACCCCTCCATCGATCCTCCTCCTCCTCCCCTCAACTTCCTCGTTATTCCCTAGCTGCCCCTCCAAAACAGAAACCCGCCACCGAGCTAACGCACTCAGGGACTGGCCGTTCGCCATGTTCGCCATATCCGTCTCCACCGTTCGTGGTGACTAAACCCATCCCGGGCTGGAGGGACCGCCAGAAATACTCGTGGGATTTTCCGACCCGTTACCTATCCCAAGGACTGTGCTTGCCAACGGGTATGTGATCCTTTTTCTTCCCACTTCGCTGGGATTATCGCTGGAATAGGTACCGAGCAGGGCAATGATAAACCCTCTCCGTTAGGTATCAAACGCCACGCCACGCCACGCCACACCGCGCTCGTCGTCGTTGTCGTGAGCCAGCATTGAGATCTCTCGGATTATGAAAGGAATCGAGACAGAAGTGAGGCAATTTTTCGTCGAATCTTTGTCCTCCACTTTGTGTACTCGGTACTCGTACGAGACTGCTTTCCGGAACCTGTTTCACGCTTTCGCATTTTCTGGTGATCTCAAGCCCGTCATTTTCAGAAGGTGCAGACTTGGTACCTAGATCACTACAAGAACAGTATGCCCTCCCAGACCAGTCCAGTGGCGCGCGTGTCTGCAAATGTCCTTCCTTCAAGCACGCACATGGTCCAACCTCGCCGCTCGAATGGCAAACACTACTAGTTGGTTGACCAGGCTGCTGCAGAACGAGAACTTATCGACCGATTATTTTTCTGACCGCACGTCCGCGTCCGCGTCCAGGTCCGTCTAACAACGGCGTATGCAACTAGGTAGACGACCTAGACAGGTACCTAGGTACGCAGGCAACTAGGTAGACGACCTAGGCAGGTACCTAGGTACCAGCAGGATCCGTCCTTCCTGCATACACGGTCTGACTGGTCAAGAGGTGAATATAACACAGAGTATCATCCCTAGACCACAGACCGCCATATAGCAAGCCTCACCGCTCCTCTCGCGTCCAGCGCTCAGGGCATCATGCTTCCAGAGACGTGGGAACACTCCTACATAATTCGCAGCTCCATACCGAGAGCATTCGATAACTGTAGGTTGACATTAAACATAACGTATATTCTTTTGACCGGTTTTTTGTACCTGTGCCTGGTCGTCCATTGACCACGAAAGCTACCTAGCTTGGCTCTCCTGGCAAGCTCCCGAACGCAATTAATAAAATAAAAAGGATTCTGGTATCATAACAATACAAAAAAAGCTCAAAAGTTGTCGTGCTTTGTCGGAAAAAGAAAAGAGAAACCTGCCTCCTGGCCCTCTGCTGTCTTGCTCCAGCATCTTTACCCATATATCAACAATGGGAACCCGGACGTCTGAATTGGATCAACGCCACCACCGCCACAGTTGAACACAATTGATCACCACACCGAACTCCTGTTGAGTCCACTCCACTATTGGGCCTCATGTTTACCACTGACGTCCCTCCTTCCGAAGAAACTTCGACGTCCCTCACGTCTGGAGTCTGGGCTATCTCGGCCGCTAGTCGATGGTCTGAGGCCGTCTGTATGATCTCCAGTTCCGGGGGTGAAATTGCTTCTGATGGTGACACTTCCAGACCCTGCCTTGACAGTCTGTTCAGACCCGGCTCCTTGGTCGGAAACGAAGAAGAGAGCTTCGCCAAGGTCTTTGGATCGGAAGGTGTCGTGGTCCCTCACCAAGATCTGAAATTGTGCGTCTGGTGAGCATGGCACTTTGAAGTTTTCGTGGCTGGTGTCAAACTCCACCGTCCCCGAGCTTGATTTGATTGCCTTTGTCTTGAAAAGCTCTTTGCTCTTACTTCCCACCATTTTGAAGATAACCTGAACATCCGCTTTGGGAGGGTATCCGGTGGCTGAGACGACAATGAAGTTGGCCGTTCCGCCAGGAGCATCGCCACCTTTGAAACCATTAGTCGATAGTGTTGATTGAGCGCTCTTGGTGCGTGAATGCGTTGTAGGTGTTGCAGGTGAAGCTGAACCGTCGACCAGAGCAGCAGCTTTGGTTGGAGTAGCCATGACTGGGCTATCTGCGACAGGCTCATCGGTGGTGAACGAACCGTTAGTCTGAACTGGAGATTCATCTTTGCTGCTACTTCTACCGAGTATTCCTCGTTTGATGAAAGATGCCCCTTTCACCACTCCTCCACCAACTTTACCGACGCCCTTCACAGGCGCACCAATCACCTTACCGGCTGGTGCGAATGTACCTGCAAAGGTCGAGGTTCCTTGACGTGATCGGGTGATGTAATCCGGTTTGAATTGCATTTTCAACCGAATCACTCCGGATTTTCCATCCAGGGGATAAGTGATCTCCTTGGGTTGGAATGGTTCCAGTACTGCCAAGTTGATTGAAGTCGCACCCAGGAAATCTGCCTTGTCGCCAAAATCCCAATCATAGACATCGACTCGAAAGTCAGCCGCTGTCCTTGACGGAACCTGCACTTCGAAAAATTCGTTCCATGCTGGATGAAGTGTTTTCTTCTGGGTCTTCGTCCTGTGTACCTCCTTGCCATTGAGTTTGAATTTGCAGTAGGGGTCACTGAATCCATTTCGATCTGCTGAAGGAAGGTCTGCCGCGTCAAGAACATCCACGCGTAACGTACCCATATTGTTGATACTCTCACTGGGGTCGAGTTGCATCTTCACAGGTAGATATTTCAATTCAACCACCACTTTATTCAAACCGCCTTTCTCGCTCTTCAACGTAAGGGCAGTCGGCTTGTACAAGCACTGCTGTAAGGTCAGTAAAGTAGGCCCTTGCAATTTGGCGATAATATCGTCTTCGTCTTGCTTGCCGTCCTTTTCCGTTTTCTCGACCAGTCTCAACGTGATGCGAGACATGTCTAACTCACGGACCATGGCATCGCCTGTTTCTCCGAACTGATGCTCTCTCGATCGAACTTTCGATGAAATATAGCTGGGGAATAGTTGATCATCCATCAAAACCTCGAGTCGTATATCGCTGGTAGAGAATGAGCCTTCAACAATGTTGAACACAATAAGACCGGATTCTATAGGCGTTGTTAGCATCCGACGAACTGACAGACCAATATATTGCTTACCATATTTAGGCAGGTCTTCCACTGAGATCCTGACCTTGGGAGCTTCCTTCTTCGCCGAGATTGATGATCCGTTCAGAGAAGGAGAAATACCATTTCCATTGAGAGAGGCAAGACGACGACCGCTTTCCAGACTTTTACGCTGTTCGATACTTGGTCGAGGTATATCGAGTGAAGGCTTGATATCGACTGATGACTTCTTGCTGTGAGTTGAGATTGGCGTGGCGGGAACAGCGTCGACACCTTCTATCTCTGCCTCAGCCTTGCGCTCTTCTTCCTCTTCGTCTGGGTCGACCACATTCAAGGTAGGGTAGAATGCAACAGTGTAATTCACCGTGCCTTTCTCTTGTCCTGCACCACCAAGGCGAAGACCATGCGTAAACTCGGTTGTCTCATGAGTTTCGTAGCCTCCTTCTTCGCTTTCATGAATGAAATCCGATCCTGATATCTGAACCAGACCTAGAGAGCGATCTTTGCCTAACTTCTCTTCGTCCATTATTTCCAGAACCAACCGTTCTGATGCGCTGTGCATTGGAACATAGATAACTTCGTCCCAGGTAGGGTCCAGGTCGTTCTTGAAGGTAACAGTTCGTCCCTTGGGGATACCAGAAAGAAGAACTCGAGCATATGGGTCAGATTTGCCCATGGTTTCAAAGTTGCGGAGTTTATTTGCACTCTTGATATGCAGACGCATCACACCAATGGGCGTGACATAACCCCCAGATCCCACTGCCCCCTTCAAAGCCACAGGTTTCCATTCCAGTTTTAATTTCGCCTTGGCTGAAGGTGTCCCGTGGAGACTGAACCATTCCTGGCCTTTGTCCATGACCTTCATAAGGTCATCGACCTTCATTTGGTAGGTGCCCAATACAGGGTCTTTTGCAAGATCGCGATCGTCCTTGATTACCAAGCCGATTCTTGCTTTCTTCCGATCCGTGATCAGAACAGACTTGGTGTTGTCAGAGAAGACAGGATTGTTGGTTCGCTTCAGCTTGTTGGTAATATGGACCTCCTTGCCATTAAGGAGCAAGACTGCATATGGGTCAAGTGACCCGACCATACTTTTACTTCCATCGAGATCTTTAGCTTGCTCGATAGTGATTCTGGCGATACCTGTGTTCGATTCCGGTGGTGGTAGAGTCTCACCTGTTGGCAGCTTCTCTGACTCGATGACCGGGAAGAATCGTACGTCTGCTGAAATGACACCTCGATTTTTACCATTGGCAAGTACTTCTAGATGCAGATTCTCGTGTTCCATTGAAGTCTCCAGCCGATCCAGTGGGAAAGTGGCCGTTCCGAGATGCTTGTCTTTGCGAACGTCATTGTAATCGTAGACCTGTAATGTCAAAGCGTCCGTATAGTTTGTAACAATGATGTACAAAGTCTCGTTCCAGCGAGGGTTGGCATCTTCGTGAATGGTCTTGGTCCTTGCAAGCTCTTTTTGGCTGTTTAATGAAAGAACCGCATATGGATCGGGAGTTCCAGAGAATTTGTCGGGGTTCTTGAGGCCATGCGCGTTGTGCAAAGTGACAGCAACAACGCCAATTGCAAGATCGATCGGATTGCCTGACAACATCTTTGCCACCTCGATGGGGAAAACATTGGGATCGTACATCATGGGGGCAAGATTACCGTGAATCTGCTCCGTGATGAACGATTCTAGGCCAGGAATGAAGTTGATATCAAATCCAAATGTTTCTCCACCTAGAGGTTTGCACACATAGTCGATTGTGGGCCGACCAAGGAAGCAGATGTCGACTCTCTCGATGTGTGGAAATGGGATTTGCAGCTTCATACGCACACGCATGAGGCCGGAGAATTCGAAATCTTCAACGATGACCTTCATAGATTTACTGACCACACCTTTCCCAATTCGAATTTCGAGCACAACCTTGGGGTTGATCTTGGTTTTGAGCTGACGGGCCGTCATGTCCATGGTATCTGTGGGCGTGAAGCTGAATTTCCAGTCCATCATGACAATATCATCTTCGGACTTGGGATATGTCTTGACGAAGTCCATGCGAGGGGGTTTGGTTCCCAAAATGAAGGTTTCGAGTCGCATGCTGTCCAGGAAGGCAGGGGTCGAGGTGCTCAAGACTTGGTCAACCGACTGAACAATGCCTTTGGCGAGCTGCGGAGCATAGATGGGCCAGAATTTGACGAGGAAGCTGTTCATCCATTCCAGACTTTCGGTGTCTGTCTCCAGGCGTGCTTTGGCGAGTTCTCGAGTGATATCATCTCTGAAATTGCGACGTACTCGACGGATGGATGTCCTATAATATGTACCGCAGGTGGCCATGATGATGAAGACCCATCCGAGGCCACCACCCAAGAGGGCAACGAGCCATGATGAGAGGCATGCGAAGATGATGACACCGGTGTTATGATACCAGTCTAGCGGAGTGTTCAGTGAATCATCCATGCAAATGAGAGGGGGTTAGGACGCACCGCCAAAGAACTTCTCATCCAGTTTCCCTTCCAGCAGTGTCTGATGGTCGAGGAGGGAACCTTCCTCTTTATCTTCTTCCGTCTCACCAGAGCCGAAGCGAGGCGCCCATCCAAGTTTAGACCATTGCTCTTGCTCCTCGGGAGCAGGCCCGTCTTCTTGGACAGACTTGTTAGCAGGGGTTATGGCGGCTTCGGCTGCAGCGGCAGATTGTGGTGGAGGGAGATCATATTGGTCTGGGGTGCCGTCGTCCTGCGGAATGGATCAATGAGAGTACTCGTAAGCAGGTGGGGAGATGAGGGTTTACCAGATCAGTTGCGACGCCTACACCTTTTGCAGGGCGCTTGGTATCGTTTTGCCGCTAGCTTTGTGTCAATGATTGAGATTCCACTGGGTCAGAGAGGTGGTGGAGCAATACCGAACGTGCTTGCGCGGCCTTTTCCTCTGGCGAAGCATTAGGGTCGAATTGCAGAGCTGCAGAGCCGGCCTTCTTGCTCTCTTCTAACATGACACGTTCCGCATCTTGAGCTGTGACTGAGCTGTTTGGGTCTTGAGCAGCTTCAATGGCACCCTGACTCTTGAGCTCGTTCTTGAGGGCGGATACGGACATGGTGAGCGGTTGTGCAGCAACCCCGGTCCTAGGAAGTGCTTAGGTGACGAGGGTCATGGGAGGAAAGGAATTAGATAGGAAAAAACAAAGAGACGGTCAAGGCAAAGAAGAGATGTCTGTTCCACAAGAAGTGTGAAGGAACGCAAGTACAGAAACAATCACCTCGTTTGTATTCAGATTGGGCGCCAACGAGCGAGGGAGGAGCGGTGTTGCGCCAAATATGCATCGGCTTGACATGTTCCTTGGTTTGGGTGGCTGGCCAGCAAGAACTCGGTGTGGTTTAGGGACCTTGAACAGTGGTGACATGCCCAGCTGCCTAGGTGCCGTGGCTTATTCTACAAAGTGGGCACCTCGGCCAGGGAAGTGCCAGGCCCAAGGGCAGGGGCCGAACGCGCAAGTCCCTCCACGACTCTCCAAGCCTGCGGCTAACCGCTTGTCATGGGTGCCCCTCGGCCCTAAAGCAGCTCTAAAGCAGCCCTAAAGCTCCCTGTTGCATCATTCGAGCTGAACTCGCACTACCAAGCTGCGTCTCTGCTCCAATCATTATCTTGCTTCACCTCGATTTAAGTCTGGGGACCTTCGCTTGCCGACAGGGACGATAATGCATGTGTCCGCCGGCTCAAGATGTTGACTTCGGCTCATTCGTTAAAGGAAAAGGACTGTAACATAAACCCTGCCTTCCACGCACCAAGGTGTTTCTCGCTTGGTGAGAATGTCAAGCAATTCTTGAATCATGAGCCATCTTGCGTCACTGCTTCGTTGATCAAAACAAATTAAAACAAAACTGAGCCACAATCGACTTCGGATTTAAGCCACTCTAATCTCGAATGACGCAGCCTGGGTGATGCAGAGCATGGCAGTGCTTCTTACAGGCACCCGAAGTGACAAACTGAGCTTTTGCTCTCACTGATCGATGATGTGATCTGAGGAGCCGTCTGCCATTGTTCTTTATTGCTCCTACAGAACGATGCATGGTTCTGGCCTCTGTTGCATGCTTGTGCAGCTGTTCGTACCTGGGGATTGCTTCTGGTTAAAACCCGCCCGAGATGCAAAGGCACGGTGATTGCTCCAAAGCTTATCAAACCCACTGGCAGTCCACAACTCCGGCAGCTAAACACCTAGCTGGCTACCCAACCATGCCGGTGTCTTCGTGCCATCCCGGATGCCTTAGCTCCAACTCTACCAACTTTGGGGCACCACAGGCCAATAGACTGACAGGCTTCAGCTGTGAAGTGCAGATTTCGATTTGTGTTTCGGTCCCAGGCACTTGAACCGTTGCCACAGGTGGGCTGATGGGTTGCCAATACAATAATATCGAAGAAAATGAAGGTCAGAGCTTGTCTTTGTGTTCAAATGCTGGAGTCAACCTGTGGCAATGGATACTGTGATTCAGCTACCTCTAACCTTTGCACAGCTAACCATGCAATGCAATGCAAATGCAATCCTTACTTGCGTCCAGCTGGTTTCTTCTTCATCTGCACTTTGGCAATGATTTCAGGCTTCTCCCGGCACGTAGGGCAATACCAGTCTTCGTCCTCGTCTGGCACTTTCTTCATGTTCAAACATCCAGTGTGGAACCATTGAAACGGGCAGTCGTCGTTCTCACACGCCACCATCTCACCATAGCTGCGCTGGTTACAGAAACAATATTTCTTATCGTCTTCTGCCTCATCGTCTTCCATATCTTCATCCTCGGCAACTTCCACTTCGGCCTCATCCACCGGTTGCTTTTTGTTTCTTCGTCTCCCTCTAGACTGTGAGGCATCTGTCTCAGATGCGTCTGCAGATGAAAGCACCGAGTCGGCATCCTCTGAAGCAGCTGTACCTCCTCGATTGCCACGTACGGATGGTGACTGTCCTTTTTTGCGACCCACTGAAAGTCGACCCTTGTTTGCACTCTTTTGTTTCAGCTTGTTCACTTGTTGATGTGATATGACCTTCTTCGACAGGCCCGACTTTTTCGTTGGAACCGTGCTTGACTGAGAACCCGTTGTTCGGGGTATACTGCCTGCTCGACTTTGACTCGTAGCTGTCGGAGTGCTTGCTTTGGGCGTACCAGGACCGAGGGATGACTGACGTAAATTGGACGGTTGGGCGGGCAAGTTAGTCCCAGCCAATGGATTTCCCAATTTGCGACGTTTGGTATCGGCCCCAAGGGAATGCTCACGTTCGCGCTGTCGTTGCTGTTGCACAACGGAGGCTGGTGTTGCTGGGGCAGAACTTCTTTGAACTGATGTTGTTGTTGTGACGATCTGTGGCAATTGCCTCGGTTGAGCTGGCGGTGCTGCACCCGTCATCTGAGCATTCAGCCTATGTGCGCTTGCATTCAGGGCACTGATAGAGGCGTTTTGTAGAGGGAGACTTGCAGGTGCGTCGATTATCGATTTTTGTGCCTCGGGCTTCCGGTCGAACACACTTGGCAGAGGCGGACCATCGACAAGTTGACCATCATTCTGTAGTTCACGGATCTTGACATCAAGCCTCTTCACTTGTCGTTCGAGTAAATTGCAAGCCTTTTCACTCAGAATTGCTTTCTGGCTCTGTAGCAAAAATGACTGTTCAAAGTTTCTTTTCACCAGGTCGGCATACTCTGTCTCCTTGGGATGAGGGGCTAGAACACCATTCAGTTTGAGATGCTTCTGTATATTGGTGTCCTTTTGGCCGATGGTAGATATCAGTTTCTGCATTTCCTTGTCTTTGGCTTGGATTTCTTCCATCATGTGACATATTTCAGCGGGTAAATTGGCAGCATCGTGAATGAATTGTTCCAGCACCGATGCGCAATCCTCGTTTGCCGCCATGGTGGGCGATATCTATGACCAGCAGGCACTTTCAGATAACCTCGTCGCCTCGTAGAAAATCAAAGTTATGCGCCGAAACAACCAATCCTTATCACGAAACGTGGTGGTCGAGTGAAGTCTTCTCAGTGTGGTCAGACTCACAGCCGCGCGTAAATATCTCCAAACTGATGATTTTGGGTTGTTTATTGATGAAAGTCTGCTGATGGAAGGGATGGTTAAAAGGACGACTGAAGTTGTTCTGAACCCATGGGAAGCTAAGCCGAAAGTGGGAGTGGCAAGAGCGACTTCACCGGTTCAGCCACTCGTGAAATGCAGGAACCACCAAGTCACAGCCGCAGCCAAAGGCACATCTCCCTTCTCCAACTCATCTTTCCGCAACTTCATCTCCGAGTCGCCATCTCCTCGATTCCGATATTCCATTCACTTCCATTCTATACCTCCATCTTCGGATTGACCTGCTTAGAAAAGGTGAATCAGTCCAACACTTCGATCACATCCAGTGATTCCGAATTATCATTTGACGTGATAATCTCTCGAGTAAACCCTGTATGTCAAAAACTGTCTTGGCCAAGGACGATGGATTGCATTCAATGAAGCTGTGATCATGCCTAGTCAGACATACAGAACGAACTAGAAGCAACAAATTACGAGCAATTCCCACAACTGCTCATTGCAACACGACCATGGCTTTCCCGCCCATAGTCCAAGAATACGACTCAAATCAGCCGTCTTCAACCTTCAGTGTCCAAGCAGAAATTCAACGGGAAGCCGATAGCCATGGCATCACTCGACCAAAGGGCTATACAGTATCATGGCACTACAACCCGGAAGTCGAAAATCACCATTTCGGTCAGACTCATCCGATGAAGCCATGGCGCCTTACCTTGACCAAATCCCTTGTTCTATCATACGGTATGCACACAGCAATGGATGCTTATTTATCGCGGCCGGCCACAAAAGACGAAATCAAGGAGTTTCACAAGGATGACTATGTTGACTTCCTCAATGTCGCAACGCCTCAAAACATCTACGAAATGTACCCAGAACTCGCCACTGGTCCTCAAGGCTATTCTTCCGCCATTTTCGGGGTGGGAGATGATTGTCCCATTTTTGATGGTCTCTACAATTATTGCTCCTTATATGCCGGTGCCTCTATCGACGCAGCCCGCAAGTTGTGCAACAAGCAGTCCGACATCGCAATCAACTGGAGCGGTGGACTTCATCACGCCAAGAAGGCTGAAGCCTCTGGCTTCTGTTACGTGAATGACATCGTACTCGCCATCCTTGAACTACTTCGCTACCACCCACGTGTACTCTATATTGACATCGATGTGCACCATGGTGATGGTGTGGAACAAGCATTCTGGTCCACTGATCGCGTCATGTGTGTTTCCTTCCATAAATATGACAAAGAAGTTTTCTTTCCTGGCACCGGGCCTTTAGAATCTATCGGCCCCGTTCACCCCAACAACCCCGGCAAAAACTACACCATCAATATTCCACTAAACGACGGCATCGATGATGACAGCTATGCCTACCTCTTCGCAAGTGTCATCGAACCAACCATTAACATCTACAAACCTGAAGCCATCGTGCTGCAGTGTGGGGCCGACAGTCTCGGTCACGATCGACTAGGCTGCTTTAACCTCAACATTCGCGGGCACGGCAATTGCGTTAGTTTCGTGAAGAAATTCAATATTCCCTTATTAGTAGTCGGTGGAGGAGGCTACACACCACGGAATGTTGCACGAGCATGGGCGCACGAGACCAGCATTTGCATTGGTGCGGACAAAACGCTCAACCCGGCTCTTCCAGAGCACACACCATACCGCGATGCCTTCCGACGCGAAGGCCTTACCCTTTTCCCCAACCTCGGTGGCTGGCGGAAAGAAAATATGAACAGCCGCGCCGACATCGAACGGATCATCAAACACGTCCGAGACCAGCTAGCAGAAATCCGAGCCGCTCCCAGCGTGCAAATGAAGCACATCCCACCAGACCTTCAGGGGTGGCGCGACGATGTAGAGCTAGAGTTACGGCAGAAAAGAGTCGACCGTGACGAGAAACAGGAAGAACGCGATGGTGCTGGAGGACTCATAGCCAAAGCCAGCCGGCGGAGAGAACTGGAACGTACGGGCCTGGGCACACTGCAGGGCAGTGTGGCGGGGAGTGTTGCTGGAGGAGGTGGTGGAGGAGCGGGAAGTGTGTCCGGCAACAACGGGACGGGGGGCGCAAAGTTTGGTGATTTCCTCAGTGTGTCTTGAGAGTATCAGTCGACGAATGCAATGTGTGGATAGCTACACGAGGATAGGGTAATTATATAGCTAAAGTGGGCTATGGTTAAAAGTTGTAGAAGAAAACCCTGAATTAACACAGAGGCACTCCGCCTGGACTTAATGAATGGGAAGTAACGACGAGAGAAATCGAAAAACAGAGACAGGGGACACACCTAGAATAATCACGAACCAGAAATGTCGAATAACATGTTATAGAACCGGATCAAAGTTGTTCATCCTTGGGTAGTTTAGCACTGAGGACATTCTCCCACGAAGCGAGGGAGTGAAATATTATAATACGCAAGCACTCATACTAGTAACAAAAACTAATGGGAACGCAGGTTTAGATTTCTGTCATTTGTTATTCTTTTTAGTCTGCGATCAGATCTCTAGAGCGCCGTGGTCGCAGGGAGGACGATCCCTGTTTGACCGGGCTCTGAGCAAAATAACGCTCGCGCGACTCACGTGCAAATGTGGCAACGAGTAAGGGACAGGAGACCAGACAGTCCTGTCTTTGCTAGGGGGTATCGTGTTTTTTTGGCGTTGGCTTTTGTGTTCGGCTCTGCCTTGCTGGTGGGAGCAGGGGCGAATGCTAAAGGCGATTCGCTTTCGAAGAATGCAAAATATTCGGGTAGTGACGCTCAAGAACCCTTGAGACGCATGCGACCGTTCCTCGATCGGTGTGAATGCTAAAGACAATGCAACGCCATCGCAATGCAGGGAATAGAGTAGTAGCACGGGCTGAATGGAAGATATCAAGAATCTCCATCGCCAACCTCGACCTCAACCTCAATCATTGCCCCCTCTTTTCCATGACCTTTTACCTTCGACCTGCCCTTATCCTTGGGGGCATAGACACCCACATCAGCTTCGCGATCGGCTGTTGCAAGGACATCATACCATTGGTCGAAATAGACGCAAGTCCGGACATTCACAGGTCCACCATCCTCGCATATATCAAACACTGGACAGCTCATACACGGGACCTCACTGGAACCTCCCGGGCCAAGGTCTTCTAATACTTGCTGGCGAAGAGCAGCGTTTCTGACGTCGAGTTTCTGACTGTTTGCACGGGCAACCAACTGATTGTCTTCGTGAAGGTCTTGGGGCGTTTTGAATGAGCGGTACATGGTGACAGACTCGTTATTATCGGGATCATCATCGTCTTCGCTGTTGGGCTTGCGGCTCACTTTGAAGAGCTTGTTATCATAAACCATAACATCCAGGAGTTGAGCAATGGCATTTTGGGGGAGAATGGTGCCCGTGATATTGGACTTGAGAATGTACCGGGAAATTTCGGTGAGTGTAGGATACTTGGCATAGCCCGAATCGTAGGGACGAAACGTTCTCGGGTGAGTAGGAGCGCCTTTGCCTTTGTGGTGGTGGGAAGAGTTTTCAAGTCGAGAGGACTTGGAACGGGTTTCGGCTTCATCGTCAAAGCCATCAGTGGGAGCCTTGCGTTTGTTATTGACAGGCGAGGACTGATCACCATCATCCGTTTCCTCCCAGGACTGTTCCGAAACATATTTTTGCACCACTGTAGCAACGGCTTGGAGTAAGGAAGTGTCCAGGTCACCATTTGTAAACCAGGCGCCTCCGGTGGCCTCCTCATTAGGTTGCAGGCCAGCCAAAATCCACATCTTTCGTCCTGGGTTCTTTACACTGGACATGGACTTGATAAGACCCTTGTTGGTCAATCCTTTGAGAACGCGCTCGAGGACTTGCGCATGAGCCGAGATGCGATTTTTGATGGTCTTGTTCCATATTCCGGCGGTGCCCGAGTTCTCGATACAGGCATAAACCATCTTCTCGTCGCGAGATAGGCCGATCTGGCTGTTAAAAACAAAGTTAGGAACAGAGGCACTGGTCTTCAGGGCGAATTGGTGTTATACTTTTTTGCCTTTTCCTCTTCAACCAGTTCCCAGCCGATGGAACCGCCGACTCTGTCATGAAGCTTGAAAAGGGCACGGTTGACAAGATGTTGAGTGGAAGTGAGGAGGATCTCGAGCTTTTTGTCGGGAATGATACCGGCGTTGAGGAGTTCATCCTGAGAAAAGACATAGCCTGCATCGTGATTTTGAACACACCAGGCATAGAGGGCTTCAGCGGTTCTATCCCTCCTACGACCGGTGCCGGAAGGACCTGGGGTAGGAGAGGCGGAATGCAGAGGAGGTGGCATGTTGTCTGAGTGGAAATAGGATCAAAGTAGTAGAGTGATGCTATCGATGAGGGTAGTAGTAGCAGAACATATTTGGTCAAGCGGGAGAGTGCTGACCAAAAGGGAATGGGTCGAGAGTGGTTTCTGTCACCGATGCATGTTGTCAATTGTTAGGATCTTCTTTGTGGGCAGCTGGAGTGAATTCCCACGAAGGTGAGTGTGAGTGAATGGAAATCTGAATACTGGTGCAGGGAGTGGAGCAATGACTCTGGAAATTTTGGCAGAAGGGCTGCAGAGGCCGCAGAGGAAGGTGGGGGACCGTTCAGTCACGTGCCTCTGACTCTGAAATTCACCCTGCCGCACTGTCAATTTTACGCATTCTATGGCAGTGTATTATGGAGGATTTTGAGAAAGGTCACAGCTTATGTACAGAGAGCGTTCTTCGCCGTGCAGCACTATTTCCAGTGCAGCTGTGTTCATCTGGTCTCGTGAGCATCGAAGAAATGTAGTTCAGCTCCAGCCTTGTTACACACGAGTCAGGCTCGCGGCTTCATTACCTCTTTCCCTTCCCTCCGCCCTCAAGCATGACTCGCGGCATCGAACCGTCTAGATACTCACTGAAGCCTTGCAGTTGCAGCCGGACTCCAATTGACCTCCAGGTATTTCCCACCCTCATATTTGATGAACAACTGAAATCGTGGCACAGCTCCTATCACTTCTCTACAGCAACTAGAAGCCCAACACCGCCTGCGGTACATAGCTAGAGCGTTCACACTCACATCAACAAGGTCCAAATTTTCAACAATCCTCATCATGGCCGACGCCTTCAAGGCAGAGGGAAACAAAGCATTCGCTGCCAAAGACTTCACTACTGCTGTGTAAGGACCCCCCCAACATGACCCAACTCTTTTACTAACACCCTCCAAGTGAAAAATTCTCTCAGGCAATCGAGCTCGATCCTGAGAATCATGTCCTTTATTCCAACCGCTCCGGCGCATATGCATCTCTGAAACAATATCAGAAAGCTTTAGACGATGCCGAGAAGACCACTGAAATCAAAGCCGACTGGGCGAAGGGTTGGGGTCGCAAGGGTACTGCCTATCATGGTTTGGGTGACTTGATCGGTGCCAAAGATGCTTTCGAAGAAGCCCTCAAGCTTGATCCCTCCAATGCTCAAGCCAAGGCTGGTCTCGAATCTGTCGATAGAGCAATTGAGGCTCAAGCCCGAGAAGATGGCGCTGATCTAGGTGAGGGTGGTCTCGGTGGTCTGGGCAACATGTTCAACGACCCTCAACTCATCCAGAAACTCGCCAGCAATCCAAAGACCGCATCGTACCTCGCCGATCCGCAGTTCATGGCCAAACTTCAACGTCTCGCCAAGAATCCTCAAGAGATGGGTCAAGAGCTAGGTGATCCTAGATTCCTACAAGTCATGGGTGTTCTTCTTGGGGTCGATATGAGTCTGGGTGGCCAACCAGGTGCTCCTGGCTTTGGCGGTGATAGAGCCTCCGAGGTCGAAGAAGACGTTCCCATGCCCGATGCTCGTTCCCAATCAAAACCGGCTCCTCAACAGAAGGCACCTGAGCCCGAGCCCGAACCCGAAGATGAAGATGAAGAAGCCATCGCTGCGAAAAAGGCAAAGGAGGATGCAGAAGCGGAGAAGAAGCTAGGTACCGAGAATTACAAGAAGCGTAAATTCGATGAAGCCATCGAGCACTATTCCAAAGCTTGGGATTTGCATAAAGATATCACCTACCTCACCAATCTGAGTGCTGCAAAATTCGAAAAGGGTGACTACCAGGGTGCAATCGAGTCATGTGAAAAGGCTATCGAGGAGGGTCGTGAGGTTCGAGCCGACTTCAAGATCATTGCTAAAGCATTTGGTCGTATTGGGTCTGCCTATGAGAAGATGGGTGATCTCGAGAAAGCCATCATCAACTATCAGAAATCACTGACCGAACATCGCACTCCTGAAATCCTGGCAAAATTCAAGGCCGCCGAGAAGGCAAAGATCAAGTCCGTCAAGGATGCTTATGTCAACCCAGAAAAGGCTGAGGAAGCAAGACTACTAGGTGCTGAGAAATTTAAGCAGGCAGACTGGCCAGGTGCTGTTGAAGCCTATACCGAACTTACCAAGCGTGCTCCTGAAGACCCGAGAGGCTACAGCAACCGTGCAGCTGCATTGATCAAGCTTCTCGAGTTCCCGACTGCCATCCATGACTGCGATGCAGCTATCAAGCTCGATCCCAAATTCATCAAGGCATATTTGCGCAAAGCACAAGCACTTTTCGGAATGAAAGAATACAACAAGTGCCTGGATGTTTGCACTGAAGCCGCAGAACACGACGAAGGTGGCAAGAACGCTTACGAACTTGAACAACAGCAGCAGAAGGCACTTGAAGCCATGTACTCCGCACGACAGGGCGAGACTGAAGAAGAAACCAGTGCCAGAATCCAGAGAGATCCCGAAATCAGTAAGTTCCATCCACCTACCCCATCATTACATGAAATATCTTCCCTTTTAATCTCTAACACTTCTCTTTTCACTAGTGCAAATCCTGTCCGACCCCATTATGCAGTCAATTCTCCAACAAGCCAAGGGCGACCCACAGGCTCTCAACGAGCACATGAAGAACCCCAGCATCCGCAGCAAGATCCAGAAACTCGTCGCGGCAGGCGTCATTCGCGTCGGCCGGTAATCATGGAGTGCTTCAAAACACATAGCGAGGCACGAGGATGGAGTAATGGGCCACAGTAGGATAGCAGGGGCAGCATAGCAGCATAGTGAGATTAATCATGAATCCGGACCCAAGTGTCTTGTGTTAGTTATGTCCACGGCGTCCCGCCTCGCGGATTAAGAATGATAGCGTAGCCAGTCAGCTCGTGCAGCAAGAGAAGATAAAAAGTGTATCAAACCGGCTTTTCAATTCCAGTCCCAAACACAATGTACCTAGCGTTTATAACCCCAGTGGGCGATACGCCACACCGTGCACGAGTAAATAATATAACCAAGCCGCCCTGTCCCTCGCCACTCACAACCTACCCAAAGATCTCAATCATCGCTCAACTGACTCGCCTTCCTCACCAGGCCCTTAACCTCCTTGGCGCCTTGCAACCCCGCTGCAACATTGACACCAACATTGACATTGGCCCCCGGGCCCACCCCGCCCACAACCTCATCATCGACCCTGCGGCCCTGCACGACCAACAACGCCGTCGCGAGCGCCTTCTCCCTGACCGCCCGGACCAGATGCGTTGCCAACGGACCCAGCACGCGCGTGTCCAGCGCGGCAGAACTACTTCCACCACCGCCCAGGATGATGCCGGAGTTCGCGAGCGATGTGAACCCCGGCGTGGACGACGATGAGGACGACGCGGAAATGCTGCGCCCCACCAGCACGATCGTCTCGGCCGCGGATGGCTCGGCGATCGCCGCGGTGATGGCGTCGAGCGCTGAGATGTCCAGGTCGATGAAGGTGACGCGCGCGTTGAGGGAGGTGGGCAGAGGGCGGAGCGTTTCGAATTCGAAGTCTCCTGGGCGCGTGTTTGGGCCACGGCGCGAGGGTTTGAGTTCGGCGTCGGTTTCGTCGGCGTCGTGGTCGTGGTCATTGGTCGAGTTGGAGGGGCGGATGTTTAGGATGATGAGGTCGACGGCGTCGTTGCGCACGAATTGCAGCCCAAGTTTCACGGCGTACAGGTCGTCTTCCGACCCGTTGTATAGCACGAACAGGCGGTAGCGGCCTGAGTCTGACAGTTTGAAATGTACGGTTGGGTTGGTCTGCTCGACGACGCTCATGCCTGTTACTGTACGGGCTAGGGGTTTGCCAGTCCGTGTCTCGACGGGACTGCTTGTGGAGGGAGGATCTCCGGCTGTGAGGGCCGTTTTGTCAATGAACACGCCTACGCTGCAGTTGTCGTGGGCTTTGCGGAAGACTTCGGCAGCGAGGGAGGAGAAAGCCGAGTTTGCGAGTGGGTTCGTGGGCTTCGCGTCGAAGAGATTCGGGTGTTCGCTCATCGTGCCGGTTTCCGACCACGGGAGGAGGATCAGGTCGCTTCGTAGATCTCGCGCGCGGGTGAGCAAGGTACCGGAGAAAGAGTGGTCGGGCACAACAGCGATTTGGCCTCCAACCGCGATGTCTCGAGACTGGCCAAATGTGCCGAATGCTTTGATCACCGGGTCGCGCGACGCGAATTCCTCAATCTCGCTCACTCTCATCACTGACGATTCTCGCTCTGTCAGTTCCATCAGGCGTAAACCATGGACTTGCAGCGGCCGGCGGAGGGTGACTACAGAACTCATTGCCTGTGGTTGCGACATGACGCCCTCGAACGTTGCTCCCTCTCGCGTAGCCGCCGGTGAGCTCGGGGGCGAAAGCGTGTCTAGATCTTCGCGTTTTCGAGCGAACAGGGACACCATGGTGAAAAGCGAAGGCAAGCCATCAAGCCGTAGGTAGACCAGGACTTTCCGCGCCACGTCGGTCTTCTTGAGGGCGTTCTGCTCGCTGAAGTTGGAGTTCTCATCCTCTTCATCATCATGATGAAGTCGGTTTCCGTCCCAGTCGATCTTGCCCTGCTTCCACAGCTCGAGCTTTTGCTGGTACCATGGAGGATACAGCCATACAACTAGAGGAGTGGTGGCAAATGTCGTAATCAATGCCATGACGACAAATATCGTGAATGTCCTTGTACTGAGGATACGGGCTTGTAACCCAATGTTGAGCACGATAAGTTCCACAAGACCTTTGCAGGACATGAGGCATCCAATCGTGAGGGATTCGCGCCAGACCAACCCATTCAAGCGGGATGCCAGGGTACCACCTGCGATCTTGCCAATAAAAGCAATGGCACAAACACCAACAACATAAGCCCATGTGATTCCACTGTTAAGTAAACCCAGATTGGTGTTTAATCCAGAGAGAGCGAAATATAGCGGCAAAAATAAAACAGAGATCAAATCTTCAATCTTTTCGGTCAGTTTGATGGCAAAACCGCCCTCATGCGGACAAATGAGACCAATCATGAAAGCTCCGAAGATGGCGTGTATTCCGATAACTTGAGTGAAAAAAGACGAAGCCAGTACGAGCATAACGGTAATTGCAACGACGGATTGCGTCGGTCCGTTGGCCAAGCTACCTGTTCGACGAAGCATATAGATAAACGCCCAGCGAATGGGATATGCCACCAGAAGACTATAGCCGACCGCGACCAAGAGGATGTATAATGCGGTGAGGCCTGCGCCAGAGTTCACCAGGGCAACGCACAGGGCCAGGAGAATCCAGCCCACGACGTCGTTTCCAACGCCGGCTGACAGTACAATGACTCCCACGGGCGTGCCGAGCAGTTTGAGCGAGGTCAGAATACGGCACAGAACCGGGAAGGCCTGAAATCGTCAATGAACAATTCACAGAAAGTATGACAAGGACATTTAAACATACCGTGATGGCCATCGCCACACCAATGAACAGCAAGTAGACACCAAAACTGATGGGGGCTAGACCGGGGTCGTCACGGAATTCGTGGTACAGGCCATAAGCAATGCCGGCACCCAAGCCAAAAGGAATGGCCATCCCGAGCGCCCCGACACTGAGGGCGATGCGCCAATTACTGACCAGGAAGCGAATATCGACCTCCAAGCCAACCAGGAACAAGAACAAGACGAGCCCTAGATTGGCGGCCAGCGAGAACGCGGGCATCGACGCCGTCGGGAAAATCGTTGTCGAAAAGCCATCTATCCTGCCCATGATCGACGGACCGAGCACGATGCCCGTGATGACCTCCGCGATGACTCGGGGTTGGCGGACCAGAGCGAGCGGCCAGTGGATCAGCCGTGTCAGGATGATGACCAGGCTGGCTTGGATGATGAAGAGGGTGATGGGGTTTTTGGTGTCGTAGTGCGTCGGGTTGACATGTTCGAAGATGCCGCCCTGGGGGGTTGCTCTGTTGGAAGTGGTGGCGGTTGCGGCGGTGGCATTGACGGTCCGGGTTACGAACTCGGTGATGGTTGCCGTCGCCATGGCGGGGACAGGCTGTTGGGGGTAACCTTCACAAGGGAGATTGATGAACAAGAAGTGATGACAATCGAGATATATAATATAGTATACTCAGTCCTGTAGGACGAGGATGTGGATGGGGAGTCAAAAGATGGTTGATAGATGAAGAAGGAAAAGGCTTTTGGATGCGGTCAGATGTCAGGGTCCACAGCCCACAGCCACTATCAGTTGTTGGGTTGGGGTTGGCACAGAGTTTGACAGGGGTGTAGATGTGATCATTAGGCTAGGCGAAGGCACAATCAGGGCGTGCATTAACCAATCGTATAAAACGCCAGAGGTAAGCCAAGGGTCCCTGGCGGGCGAAGGAGACGACCGAGAGGGCACAGATGACCTTGAGGTGGCTCCAGATGACTTTAAGAAGGCTGAACTTGTGTTGTCGAGTCGGTGAAGCATGCCCAAATGTTCGACTACTACTGCGTGGCAAGAGGCAGACCAGACGATAGCGTTGTCGAGAAAGGTAACACAACTGAACTGGAGTTAGTCCTTGGGGTTTGTATTCAGGGATGTCCCCAAGACACATGCCATCAGATGACTTGGTTGACTGACACACGGCATGAATGCGTGCATGGACGGGGTTTGCTATTGATTGTAAAAGAAAGAGACAATGTAGCCACGACTCACGAGGAACATAGCAACCACAGCTTTGGAACTGCACCTACAGTAACCACCTGGAATGAGAAACCCGGGGTAAGGTATGGGTGGGCCGGCAAAAGAGCGGGCTGGAATGGACGGGCATTTTTCTTTCACATGGGGTGGGCCCGGCCCCTGGAACATGCTCAATTCTCAGATGTGCATACGGAGGAATTTAGTGTGGTTGCATGGGGCAAAAGAATGTGGTTGCCTGGATGGAGCCCTCCCGTCTCCGTAGGACACCGAAGGAATCCGTTTACTACATCGGACTCGGGGTTCACTGGCAGGGTATGGAAAATGCTTTCAATACTCGGTACTGCTACAATCTGGAGGGCCCAGGCCTCTAATCAGTGACTCCACAATAGTAAAGGCACCGTGCACGGGTGGGATGAGGGCCCTGGAGAGCACGTACCTGATTGATTTAGGTAGCATTGGGTGGCACCCTGGGTAACTGAACCAAGTATGCCGATAGGTACTCTTTGCCCGAAGGAACTTCCAGGTCCCACGACATATAACGTACGACCATCAGGCACATGCCAAACGAACCCTGTCAGTAAACCCGAGTGGACATCCACTGATAAATACCAACACGTAGATGATCATCAACATTTACATTCAATGTATCAGTTCCAGTGTATGATTTTGCTCAACCTAGGATAAAACACTTAAGTACATGAGTTCGACCACACACGTTATCAGCCGAGGATCGATCAACTAGCTAACTAACTACAGCACCCTCCTCCTACTCGGAAAAGAACCTCAGAATAGAATCATAGCCACTCGCAGCAGCGTCGTCCAACGGCGTACGATGGTCGTGATCCTCCAAGTAAGGATCCAAGCCCGCGTCTAGCAGCAACTTGAACTTGCTAGCTTGGACTTCTTCGCCGCGGTCCCCAAAGATTTTACGAATATAGTAGTATTGCTCGTAATATGGTTTGCCCGTGCAGCCCTGGGCGATGGCATGCAAGAGACCCTGTCCTTTCTTGTTCACCACTCTAATGTCTGCACCCGAGTCAATGTACAGTTGAAAATGCTCCTTGGTGAACTCGGATTCGACTGCGTAGAATAACGGTGTCTCTCCTTCGAGATTCCCACCGTTCATATCCGCCCCAGCCTGCAAGAACCGTGGCATGAATGTTGGCCGTGGTGGGTCCACCCGCCGACCTGGAGGGTATCGACTTATGAACCGCGCTAGGTGATGGAGAGCATTGTCACCCAATGGGCCTGGGCAGCTCATATCTGCCCCGGCTTCAACAAGCTTAGCAGCAAGGGGAAAGTGACCGTTTCGCAATGCCTTGTATAAAGGAGTATATCCATCCTGGTCCGGGCCAAATGGAGGGCAGCTGGCCTCAAGGAGCTCTTGAACTATGGCGCCAATTTCTGGATCGTATCCAGCCGAGCTAAATGTGTTACCCAGTACCAGGTGGATCGCGTTATTGCCAAAGCTATCCGACACCGTAGCATTGGACCCTGCTGCTATTAACTCACGGATGTTTGATAACTTGTTTTGTCGGTTATGAGCACAAACAACCAGAAGAGCAGTGCGACCCTCGCCGTCGATCTTCTCAAGATCGGGACTTGCCTTCAAGAGGAGTGAAAGATCTCCGCGCACTCGAGCAACCCAATGGATGAGTGGACATCCCTCGTCATCCGTCTCGTTGATATCTGCGCCGTGCGACAGCAGTAAATTGAGTATCTCAGAACTCCCTTCACGAGCTTGGTCTTTGAGAATGGACCGCAACACAGATCTATGCTCGCCGCACTGAACTGCCTGTTGTGCAACCGGTCCTTCATCTGCTCTAGCACCCTCTTGTATCAGCAAATCGATCATATCGATATGCCGGTCTTGTGTCTCGAGTGCAGCGTACAGTGGATTGTGCCAGCCATTCTTGATCTGCGCGCCATGAGCGAGGAGCATTCGAGCCATCTCCATGTCGCCACAATGCACCGCTGTTTCAAACGCTGTTGCACCATTTTCGTCCAACGCCTCGACGTCTGCTCCAGCTTGAAGCAAGTAAGCGATCGATTCACACCTGTAAAAACCTTCGTCATTCTCATGTCTCTGGCCACTGTGGTCACGAGTTTCATTTTCTTGCAACACAGCAATTATCTCTGGGGTTTTGCAATATTCCTCACCAGAATCCTTTCTGGCGATATCTAGAGCTGTATCTCCATTCTTGTTCCTCAACGAATGGTTAGCACAAGCTCGCAGAAGACTTCGTACTGCTACAAGCTTGCCAGCCAGCACTGCATAATGGAGAGCCGTGTTACCAAACCGATCGTGCTGATCTCGTGCTGTGTTCGCCCACATCCGGTCAAGCAAGACGTCGATAGCCCCGCATTGTCCGGATTCTGCAGCCATGTGAAGCGGCGTTTTGCCATCGTTGTTGACTATCCCAGGATTTGCCCGATTTTCAAGGAGTGCTGAGATATGATATTCTGCATTGCGGCCAGTCGATGCATTGACAACAGCAGCGGAATGTAGTGGGGTGTTCCCATTATCGTCTTGTGCATCGACATTTAGACCAAACTCCAAGAAAGCATGCAAAGGGAGTTGCTTCCGCCTCGCTCTCGAATACCAACTTGGATGAAATTCAGTGATGCTAGAAGCTGCCAAATGCAAGCATGTTTGCCCGGCGGTATTCTTGGTCGACAGTGGTGTTCCACGTTCTGCTAGGAGACGGATCGCTTTAACGTGATAATCAGTTTCGCACCCACGCAAAAGATATTTTGCTTCGGACCAACCGCTTCTAGCCAATTCCATCAACGCAGTATCCCCTTCAAGACTGAGTGCAGACACATCAAGCCCCGCCTCCAAGAAACGGTTGAGTAAGTCAAATTTATACGATAGTCCTATCGAGAGACGCCACGAGTAGCTGCAGGGAAGTTTTGAAAAATTTGCCGCAATCGCGTGTAAAACAGATCTTCCACGCGACATCTTGACTTGCGGGTCTGCGCCATGTTCTAGAAGCAACTCGGCTTTCCGTGTATGGCCCATCATAGTACTGACAAAAAGGGCTGTCTCTCCGTCTTCGTTTTGGTCGTTCAGGTTAAGAACTCCTGCCCTCAGCCAATCTTCGATGGTGGACGAGTACTCCAAAAATACTGTCTCGTGCAACACGTGCAACAACCCGTCCTTGTAGTAGTTCTTTGTGTTTAGCCTTACTGCTCTGGAAAAGAGCTGGCCATACAGTGCCGGTTTCTGAACTCTCCGATTCATCATCAAAGACGTATTACCCTCGCCATCCTGTAAGTCGACATCTGCTCCAGCGTCGAGCAACATTTCTATTGTTTTTGAGTACCCATACCCTAACTCTTTCGCTACCCTCAGGTGTAGTGGAGTCTGACCGTCATTGCGGCGAGCATTTGGATCTGCGCCGGCAGCTATAAGCAAAGGCATCACCTCAGGGCACGCAACATGCAATGGTTGGTTCCCAAGGTTGTCAGCTGCTGCGAGGTCTGCTCCAGCTTCAAGTAATACTTTCACCAGATATCTGCAAGATGGTTTCATGGATGCATGATGGAGTGGCGTTTTCCCGCTTGGGTCACGAGCATTTGCATCTGCTCCAGCACCCACCAGATCTGCTATAAGCTGACTGACCTCAGCAATTTTAACTCCATCTTTTTCTTCATCCTCTGAACCTTTCAAGGTACTTGTAAGTGCATGGAGTAATGTTGCTCCACATGATGGAATGGGGGCAAACACATCATCTAAGTCATAAGGTAAATCTGTAGGAGTATCGTTCACACACGCACCAAGTGCCAGGAGAACTTTCACAATGGCTGACTCCCAATAGTAGGCGGCTTCATAAAGTGGTGTGAACCCTAAGGAATTCCTGGAGTCAGTTGGTGTTCGGCCGTCTTCCAGCAAGAATGTGACAATGTCTAGACGTCCATATCGTGCGGCTGCGTGGAGAAATGTGTCATTGGCGTTTCCATACCTCAGAACCTGCCATGGATGACTCGCCAACTCTCTGATGACTTGGGTATGTCCATTTTTGATTACCATGTCATAAGAGCGACTCGGAGACCGTGGGAAAAAGCGGTCACCTCGAGATAGGCAGGCACAATCCTGTCGACCACATCTTAGAGTCGGTAAATGTGGGTCAGCTCCAGCTGATAGCAGTAACTTCACCACGTCAACATGTCCAGCTAGGCATGCATAGTCGAAGGGATCTTGGTCAATATTGGAATGGACATTAACAGAAGAGTGCTTAAGGAGAAGGTCAACGGTGGTGACATGACCTTCATCGGCCGCATATGAAAGCGGTGTACGCCATTCATCAGCTTCATCAAGAGCCAAGAATCTGTTTGTTCCCAGCAAATATGCGGCATACGAAGTCAAACCAAGCAGAGCTGCTGTGTGAAGAGGCCCGAGTGTATTAAGGCTTCCTGTGATCTTAATCCCGAAGCGGGAGGGTACACAACTCTGGTGGTGGAGCCTGTAAAGAGCAAGCCAATTCCGAAGAAGATCAGGATTGGGAAGCATGAAGGCATCTAGGAGGCTGAACAATTCATTTTGATGGGGCTCACAAAGTCGAGCATGCTTAAAGCAATTCGTTGCAGTGTATTCTAGAAAGGAGAATTGTCGAGACCTAGTCCTCCGTGCGTGTTTAGAGGTTTCGCGAATGTCGTGCGGTATCCAGATTGGGAGGAAACAGTCCAACGAGAGAAACCTGATGCACGTGCTGGCTATGTCGAGGTGTGCTCGGGAACTGTCAATAACGGGGAACGTCGAATATGTATGTGAGAGCTCCAAGGCCCGTTTCTGATCCGTAAGGTATTCTGTTAGTGAATAATGAATGACTTGAATCGTCCCGTCTGGCAGTGTCTCGAGGAGAGGACCACATGCCCGCTTTACCGTATCCTTCATATTGAATTGATATTTTCTCTCAGCTCGCTCGGCATATTGCATAGTCAGCATAGCAGCAAGTTCTGGCGGTCGGAGTGGCCGAATTACATGAGTAACCCAGGTAAGGATGGCCAGTTGATCCTGCAACGAAACTCCTGTTCGAAGTCGCTGTTCATTCAAGATTGATGCATACATGTTTTCAATTCCTTTCGGTATGTCAGACAACGATGAGATCAACCAGTCTTTTCCCAGGTTCTCTGCTTTCTCTCGCAACTCAGCGATTGCAAGTTTGGCATACAGGAACAATCCACGGCTAAGAGTGCATACGGTACGACAGAGTTGTCTCCGAGTGTCACCGTCCCGTTTCAAGAAATCAAAGGATGATGACCGACATTGCACGAAGGCGGCAATATCTCTATCGGTGTTTTGGGGCCTCAGTCTGATCTTTGCGTATGGGATCCCCGTATATAAGCACTCCGCATAATCCAATTGTCTTGTAGTCACCATGACCTTGGTTTTGGCCGGGTTAAGGAGCACCAAACCGTTGAGCTTTTGATATAGATACTCACTTCCAGGTTCCAACTCATCCAGTGCATCAATGATACAATAAGCTTTCGGCGTGTTGGCAATCCCGATGATGAAAAGGTCCCATAGAGTCTGAAACGGCACGGTGGTGACGGTAGGATGACGGACCATCTCGTTGTGCAGTCCCCTTGCAAGCGAAGTTGAGTGTGGCAGGAGTTGACAGGCCCAGTCACGAACCATGGCAATCGGGGTCTTGTTGGCATTGATTGTTCTTCGAAAGAAGAAGTACAACACCGGTCCGGAGTCATTATTTTGGAGATATTCGATATGATGGCTGCACAAAACTGATTTCCCAGCCCCTGGAACGCCTTCTATCCAGAGAAGGATCGTGGTTGAAGAATGGTACCATTGTTGAAACTCAACACACGTTCGAAGCCAGTGGCACGTCCCATCGGTGCGAGCAGCAAGATGTTTTCTAAGATCCGAAGAGTTAGCATCGTAATTGGTTGGGCATAACCAGTCTCGAAGTTTCTGTAGATTTTCTACAGGGACATCATTGGGACTAGCATTCAAACGATTCTTGGAGGTAGATGTCACACGAGTGGGATCATTGATGGTCTCCGGTGCTGGTTCTTCAACCACCACATACCCATCAGAAAGAGCGCGTAAGGAATGTCGCTCTGACATATTGAGAACTCGAAGCCGTGCATTGTAACAAAGGGAAATGACAAGCCCACCGGGCTGCCCTGACCGAATATATCTGTATCCATACCTCCAGGTAGGTAGGGATGTACCTATTGGCAGTTGCAGTTGCCATTGCTTGCTCGTTTGCTCGTTGTTCGCTTATTAGAAGGAGTGATTAGGATTCAGGGTGCCGCCCGTAGTACTTGATCAAAGCTTTGGCGCTTTACAAGTACTTGCCTTGGCAGGAGCAGAAGCCCCTGCAGGTAGCTCCGTCTAGGGGCCGAAATCACTAGGGTGATTTGTGTTATCGCATAGGAGTGGGTATCAGAAGGAAAGAAACATATCATCTCATACGCCATTTGATGCCCTTGTTACAAGATGTATGTGCATTTTCCTTCATTACACTTTACACTCATGTGGAATCGTGTTAGATATTTTTTGGTTTCGCTTTGGCTTATTCACATAACCAAGCCATGTCCGCACCCAGTATGTCCACAACCCGCAGCCCCTTCCCATCGCATTTTTCATTTTCCATCCCTATCGCCCTCAGTCCAACTCAGGCACAGGCAACCCCTCCACGATCTTGACCCTCCGCCCCAACTTTTCGAGCGCAGCGGCACTATTCTTACTCCTGAGGTCGAAGCTCTCCTGATCCGTGACGAGCACGAAATCGTAAGTCAATAGTTTCGTGCCTTCGGGAACATTGTATTTCTCGGAAGTAGCTTTGTCGACTTTGCCGAGTTCGACGATGAGGCTATTCTTGACGCCGAAGACGGCGTCGGACGATTCATAGGGGTCGTGTTTCAGGTAGAGGGCACTATTGAAGTATGACTCGAATTAGCATTCATTATTCTTTCTCTACCATCTTCGCCAATTTCACAGTGGCATTTGGACTTGGGACTTACGTGATCAGATGGTCGTAACCGGGCTTCTCGAACATGAAATGCATGTGTGCAGGTCGCATGGGATGTCTCTTCAGCTCCAAGAGTAGCTGACCGACGGGACCGTCGTGTGGGATGGGATAAGGGATGGGCACGATGGCGTTGAACCAGAAGACGCCGTCTAGGTCGCTGCGCATGACGCATCTGCCGTCCGGGCCCTCACGATCGGCATGCTGGACGTCGTAAAAGCCGGCCGAGTCGGTCTCCCAGATATCGATCTTGACGCCGGGGATGGGCTTTCCGTTGACGTCTTTGACGGTGCAGAGAGCCAGTAGCGGCTCGCCGTTCTTGTCTTGCGACATGTTGTCTCCATGGTGCATGTCGGGGGCTTCGTGTGTGTGGAAGGGGCCGAGGACTGTGCCTTCGGTGCTGTTCGGTGGTTTGGGGTGGTCGATGCTGTCTACCAGCAGGGAGAGGCCGAGGATGTCGGACAGGAGGATGAATTCCTAAGTTGGAGCAGGTCAACAATGGTGTTCTGGATCGAGTCCTGGATTTCACATCTTCACAAGTCGCTTACCTGTCGCACATCAGTGCAGATCTGTCCCGTAGCAGTCAAAAACTGAAGACCGGCCATCCACTCCTTCGTACTTAACCGAGTCTCTCTGGCAAAGTCATGAAGGTGGTGCACCAGCCGCTCAAGGATGTACTTGAAGCGCTCGTTGGGATTTGCAGAATTGATCAACACGACATTCTCGGTGATGTTATCAATAGTCAGATCCTTCAAAGGTGGAATGGTGACTTGTGAGGGATCCATGGTGGGTTGTGTGAGAGTGGGAGTGAGAATGAGAGTGCTCAAAACGCGGCGGTGATGGCAAGACCTTGTGTCTTTCGAGGAGGGTGGTTTAAAGTAGAAGACCACTCTGGTGGAGAGTAAAAAAAACCCGTCGAGGAGGGAAAGAATTAAATCTGTAAACAATGTACGAGACACGGGCTAGTCAGAAGGCCGTGGGTGATATGGTCCTCTAATACAAACACTTGGTGACAGGTGCGCTCAGGAAAAGTTATCGGAAGTGGGCAGTCGGCGTCGAGGGCTGAGCGAATCAATGGCGGTTGGATGCAAATCCAATGTATTTGTTAGTTACCTAGGTATGCAAGATGGATCACGAGAGACTGAAGGATGTACGACTCTGACTTAAGCCAGCGATCGTATGAGCGGGCGTAGGAGTAGTATTATTCCCACTTGGTCAACGACATCCACAAGGACAGTGTGAGCTGGGATGGGATCCGAGAGACTCACCCAGCCTCATTATTGGGTCGACCATGGAAATGAATACATTTGGTATCGGATGAGAGCCCGACGTCCCCACAGTGAGGGGCAGGAGTTGAAATGCCACCAATGCCACTCCAAATTAAAAGCTGAAGAACGGGCAAGGCCAGGACGTGGAAGAGGGGGAATTCCCCTAGCTCCAGCATTACGTGGGGATCATCCGAAGACTCGAGACGATGACAAACATGCACCATCAAGGCCTCTTGTCTTTCTGGAATCTATTCCGTTCACGCACGAGCTACTCAATCGAATTGGACAACGGCTACATTGCAGCCTACTCAGTCAAACCTAGATAGCAATACAACCCAACAAGAAGACAAGACGAGTACGCTTTTGAATCTCGGTAACCGTAAAATGCAATGATTCCCCCTAGTCCTTGCCACGAAACAATAACTCAAATCTCTAGAATTCAAACGTGACTTGCATCTAATCATGTCCTATATTCGGTGTCCGCTCTGCGACGCTGTCCGGTAAACACGTGAGGCAAGTGCTTGCAATCTATCCCCCTGGTCGTCATCCTCATCTGCCCGCGACGCTGTTGATAAGCCGCTCGTTCCGAAGGATCGGTGTCCACCTGGACCGCTCGAAGTTCTTCCATTTGCAGCGTCCTGAATTTGTTGTACTAAGGGTGGTGGGCGGACGTCAAATCGAGCCGACGACGACATATTAGGTGACTGAGCCGACTCACTTCTCCGGCCGGGATCAGGTTTGGGCCCAACGCTTTCCGGTGCTTTCGCTTCTCGGTCGTGAACCGATCCAAGAGATGGTCTCCCCGTGCTTGCTGGCCGTGGTTCTTCTGGAGGACGAGAAACTTCAATTGTAGATCCAGCAGATAACGGAGGCGCTATCTCGGATGCCGCAGTTGCAGAGCCCTGCTCTTCTTCAGCGTTTGTCGATTGTGGTGCAACTCCTTGCAGTTCTGATGCTTTCACTTCCTTCCAGGAGCATTTGGCGTGTTTCTTAGTACAGCCCATACAAGCCGTCAGGTTCTTCAGGCAATCCATGTGAAGTCTTCGACAGCGATCACATGGCGGTATCACCCGGTCTCCTTTCCACATGTTGTCCATCCTCCTCACCATTTCCGACTTGAAAGGCCCACCGTCATCCCTCTCTAGGGTCGATGGCTTCAAATGAGGCATCAATGACGCTGGCGTGTTTGGAATGGCGACTGTTGGAGGGTTTTTGGCATTTCCAGCACCGCCAGCAAGCTCGAGGGAATCTGAACGTGGGTTCTCCGATGGTGAATTATGCATGGTGGTATTTCGAGCAGCGCTGAATGACGATCGTCGGATAGTGTCCTCAGTCAAGCCGGCCTCCCGCTCACTGGGTGTCAAGAATTTCTTCATAAGTTCTGCTCGCACGGTTGGCGAAGCGTCTTTGATTGATTTGCCGTTGATGATGGTAACATTCTGAGCATGTGGAGTAGCAAATAGTTCTGATGTGTGATTTCTTACAGCTTCACCACTACCGGTTCCTGGAGGTCTGGGTTCTGCCTCGGCAGCACCAGGATGTCGCAAGTTGACCGCAGTGAATCCCATTGGGGGAGACTGGGACACCTCTATACTTCGAACGGGCTTATTCGGGACACCATTGGTGTCTGGCGGAGACAAAGGCGACGCATCGGTTCGTTGAGGCGGCTTCCTAGACTCTGCCTCTTGCTCCCGACGGCTCAGAATAGCCGTTCTGCGGTTTTTCATCTTGTGAATCATCTGCCGAGCTCGACCAGAGACTGGAAGACATTAGCAAGAAAAATACAGGCCTCTCCCGGGGGCTTTTACTTACCTTGATCTGCAAGTTGGATGATCTGGCCAATATTCCGATCCAGTAAATCCATGACACCGAGTTCCTTCTCTTCATCCTCCAATATTGGTTGGGGAGGAATGAGCTTCTGAGGCATGCCACTTGCAATCAGAACATAATCCTCCTCGGAAATTTCCACGCGACATTGCTTGGTGTAGAATTGACACACCCGGACGCCGTTGCGAGTTCTCTCCAAGTTGAATTGTTTAGGACTGCTCTGAGCAAACTCGACCACATCCAACCAACTAATGGTCGAGTCTTTGGCATGGGATTTCAACACTTTGGGCGGTCCCTCGAACAATCTTTCAAATCGTTTGAGCAGAATTGGTCCCAGTGGACATGCTCCCAGATTCCCAGCCATGCTTTCATGGCGTTGTAGCACACCGTCATATTCGCCGAGGAGCCTTGCGATTTCGGGTAGCTTGTCGTTGACGGTTACCAGGGGAATTGTTTCCTTATGCTGACGAGCGAGATAGTTGATCTGCAAGTGGTTGGTAGCAGTCCGAGGAACTTTGGCCGCCGGGAGAGGGTGGTGCTCGGAGGGTGAACGTGGTCGCTTGAGAGAAGAGGCTTCGGATGTCATGGCTGGGGAATAATCCATGCTTCATACACATGGGCGTGGAGCTGGAGTTGAGGTAATCGGTAGGGAGTAGGGAGAAGGGAGCCCGAGGCGCTATGGTTGCGCTGCTCGGGCTGTGGGAATGCTTAGCTCACGCGTGAACTCTGTTCTAGCAGGAGGGGCGGAAGAGCTTTGGAGGGGCTGGATAATCAGCTCCGAACAGAAGTACCCAGTCGGGCAAAGCTGTAACGAAGCTGCAGCGCCTGTAGCAGAAAGTGAGAGATGAGAGTATGGCCGATACCGTGGGCACAGGAGGAGGGCGAAGAGGTGTGGTGTGAGAGAGAGATGTGGGCGAAATTGGGGTTGGGATGTGTGATGTGGGGAGGGAGTTCCGAGGGCGAGAGCGGACGAAGCAGGTGAGCTGGACGAATTATTGGAAGGATGATCAGCTGCTCGACAGAGAGATCAGAGGATAGGGTTGAGCGCGGTCGATGGCCGAGTAAAGCGAGTACAAGAGGAAGGGAGACTACGGACAAGACTGGAGAGCGAGAAGAAGGGCCAGGTGGTAAGCTAGTACAAGTTCCGAACAGCAGCAGCATCAGCAGTTAGGTGGGTGGGAGGAGGACGGACGATGGGTGGAGGGAAATTTGGACTGCGGTGGTGTGCGGACGAGGTGGGCGAGAGGGCGAGAGCTCGCACTTCTGCCGCGTGCCAGTGGGACGGGATTAAGCGTGGAGTAGGACGCCAGGAAAAGTTGCATTCGAGGGTGGGAGTCGTGACTTGGTAGTGGTGGCCACGGCGTTGTCGGTATTTCAGGCCTGACAGGATCTAATGCATAATCCATCATTCCTTATCCATACTCCGCCTGAAACTGCACTGGATTGCTCTGTGTTGAGCGCGGCCTCAAACTCCCAGGCTGTGGGAGAGCAGGACTTCGGGAGTGCCCCGGGTACGGACTAATGAGTGAGAAAGGTGCTGCATGCCAATTATTATCCAGGCTGATTGTCATTCTGTAGCTCGGGTTTGAGACTGGGTGGGAAACTGGGGGAATAGAGCCAAAGAAAGATGCATCCGTGGCTCTAACTAACTAGCCTGAGGTGGAGGTTTCGCTGGTGCGCCATTCTACTCGCAGGTCTGATAATTACTAGCTTCCTACTTCCTCCTATGTACAGGACCTGCCGCTGCGGGATGGAGTGGCTAGTAGGTACCTAGGTAGCAAGTCGGGTACCTCTAACTGCCTGCCAGTCATGGCTGCAAATTCCGCCTACAATTTGTACTCGTCCGGACTCCAAGCTCAGCTGCCTCAGGTATTTGTTTCAGTAATTTAATATGAGCATGCGTGGGCATGTATTTGGAAGCCTGAGAATGTCTCTCTTGTTCAGGCATGTCTGGCATGTTTCGGGCATGCTGCTGGAACATTTGTGGCCAGGTATTCCAAGTTAGTTCCTTCCTGCCGCATACCCGTAGTGTCGTCCCTTCCGATTGATCGAGCAGTTGAGGTGGTCCTTGCCTGATCAGGGACTCGGAGAATGACCAGGGCGGGTTGCGAAGGGAAGGAACCTCACGCTCGTCCCCTCCGATTGATCAGATGGCTGCTTGACCTGTTCGATCAACTTCCCTCATCTTCTATCCAGTAGCGGGGACTTCCTCCATCATAGTATCCCATTACTGTATCGCCCTCGGTTGGTGGCTGCCTTTTCCCCAAGCCTGGGTGTGACAGATTTGCTCTCCATGGGCGATGCTCCGCCCAATCAATTTCCTTGCCACCAAGCACCAGAGGTCCCGGCGGAACTCAACTTCGGCTTACGAGTGACTCGTAATGGCTTTGCGCAGACATCTTCTGATACGCGTCCTACAGACCCCACCGGGCCAGCATTATCATTAACTCCATTTGAGAACTGCCAGTGCCTCTCAGGCTGCACCTAACCAAAGCCTCCCAGGGAAGCCTCTTGTCCTGGCCAGTCACGCGTCGTTCCGATCAACCCCTCCGAATCTCCTCCCCAAAATTCGCGGACTTCGGGGGTCCACCTACCTTTAAACGTATCGCTTCTGACTGGCCCGCCTAACTTTCTTCACACAGCTTGCTCCAACTCCCGCTTTACCATTTTGGGATTTCGGAGTTTTATCCGCCGGTTTATTGCACACCAAGATATCACAAGTGACATAAAATCACACTAGGCCTCTCCAATATCATACAAATCAATCTTAAACGAGGGCCCGTCAAAAATGTCCGAACGAGGTCATTTTCGTGGAAGTGGCAGAGGAGGCGGTGGTGGACATGGTGGACATCGGGGTGGGCGGGGTGGAGGTGGAGGCAGAGGAGGTCGTGATCAACAGTCCAGTCAACCTCATGAGAAACCCAAGAAGGAAAACATCCTTGACCTTACCAAGTACGTTGACAAGCAGATCAACGTCAAATTCAATGGAGGCCGGGAAAGTAGGTGCACCTTTGCAATCTTGCTTCAAGACCAGAACCAGAATCAGGCTGACTCGTACGCATCATACAGTTGTTGGTACACTAAAAGGCTACGATCAATTGATGAATTTGGTACTAGACGATGTCAAGGAGACAATGAGAGGTACTGTATAAACCGGGCTTGACAGATCGAAACACCTCATTGACCTTGTTCTAGATGATGAAGGTAATGAGACCACAAGATCGCTAGGCCTCATAGTGGCTCGCGGGACGTTACTGGTCCTGATCTCACCCGTCGATGGTAGCGAGGAAATCGAGAATCCCTTCCAACAAGCTGCGGAGGAGTGAAATTTCAGAAAGCACGTCGTAATGAACTGTCGCGCCACAAAAGCAACAAGTTTGACTCTGGCCATTGCAATGCAAAGACGGAAGCCGGGGTGGACTGTTGTCATTTTTTATGGCCAAAATGGCATGTCTGCACCTGGTTTGAGGTTCCTGCACATCATGGCCACTTTGAGCCGCTCTCAACAATCTGCTTCTTCAGCCAGCTTGAGGTCACCGGAATGGAAGGGATGAAAAAAAGCACGAATATTGCGAAAGTGCTCTCCCTGGCGGTCGCTAGACGTTACTTGATATAATGGACCGTGGTGGCGTGGAAACAGCCTCCACAGCACAAATGAATAATAAGCTAGATCTTTGATCTCCATTGGATTTGTTCAACATCTATATTTTGCTTTCCACAGCCAGCGTAAGTCGATGCCCACCTTTCCCGCGATTCCAACTACCTAGTTGTCCGTCTAGCTGCCCATCGTCCAAACGCAACGACTTCCAAGTCCCAGTCGCCATATCAACTGTGTCGAACGCATTTTGAATTTCTCCGCAAACGATGGAGCCTTGAAAATGAACATATTGGTAGATCGGCGGCAACGGTGGGTCAGGTACTCACTTGGTCCAAGGGACCAAGGTTGATTTTGCATTTGTGATTTTTCTTATTCTAGTCTTCGGGTTCGGTCTTCAAGTGTCTTCCCATGCACTGACTTCTTCTCATCTTCTCATTCTAGCCCATCTCCACAGTGTGTGCGCTTCTTCTCCTGAGCATCGCTCTCTGCTTTCTTCCACCGATTTTTGGCTATGTTCTTTCCTTTGCCGTCCCTTACTTCCAGATCACTTTTGGCGCTCCAGGGTTTCAATCCATCTACAAGGTTCCACCCACGTACTCTTGGTTCCCGAGCAACCCCCATATTCCAAGGACTTTCGTCTCTGTACTTCACCAACTTTGGTTTCCAGACATGCTCTGAATTCTGCACAACCTCCACTTATATTTCTTTCTTGTTCAAGCTCAACTCGCCCAGTTTTTGTGCCGCCAGCAACACAATTCTAAATGGATCAGGTTGCAGCTTTCCTGCAAATCAAATCGCAAAAACAACCGTCGGTGGGCTTCACAAACTGCTTCCGAACTTCATCACCTTCAACGGGTACCCATCTTGTGTCGCGGACATCGTGCAAGACTGATACGATTATCTCACCATTGGCGGCGGACTCCTCTTAAGCAGTTCCGAGAATGCACTCTCCACGCCTTTTTTGAGTTCCCGATAGCTCACGACGAAACAGCTTTGCTCGTCTCTTGATATCAGTGTGATTTTTTCGTCCGTGCCCGCATCGAGTTTGTTCAGTGAGGTCAGAACCTGACCTAAATCCAGGACAGGTCGGTTTTGTGCATCGACTTGATGGAAGACATAGTCGCGGAACAGCTTCAAGAAATATCTCTCTCCATTTTCCGACCACGCACGGTCATGTTCGTATTCGGGTCGTTCTGTGATAAAGTTTAGTTTCGCAAGGAGTCTGACGAGTCGGGCATTTTCGACTTCACGAGAGAGATCATTGTGAAGAGTGTCGTCGTTATGGAGCGCTCCGTTGAACGCTGTGATCATCTGGTTGGAGATTAGACTTATGAATTGATCTATCGTCCTCTCCTGGTTTTGCATGGCTGAATAAAGCCACACTAGGGCGTCCTGGAGATCCTTTTTAAAGTAACGTTTGAACAGATCCATACTGCGGGCAAAGTTCTGGCCCGCTTCAGCGGTCCCACTGCCGATCGAAAGAATCACCAATCCAAAATTGGCGAGGTCTTGTCTTTGAAGCTGAGCGAGAGGGACATTATTGTCGAATTGGACAATATCCAGTATACCACAACCGTTCAACCGAATACGATTCTTGGAGGTGACAAGGATCTTGGAAGCGTCCACGACACGAGCTGCCAACCCGGAAGAATGGATCTGTTTGAGAGCCGATGCAATTTGCACAACATAAGCCCATAGAACCGGTTCGGTAACCTGGTCTTTATTGTTGCGGGCAGGACGGGCCCAGTTGTGACCAATGTGATGATGCTCGAGGAGGGTTTTGGAGAGAGGATGATAATCGGTGACGATAAAGAGGGAGGAATCTCCAAAACCACGATTTGTAAATATGTCCACGACTCTGACCACACTGGCGCTGATCAGGTTTTTCCATGCTTGCCCGGAACGAATGGCCAATTCATTGGTCAACCGGAAGCCTAGAATCAATTAATGTTTGAAAATGCCGTTTCGTCAGTTATGCATACCCTCTATTCTCCGGAGCGCAAATAAATGACCATTCGCACTTGACTGTGCTTTGTAAACCCATGACGTATAACCTCCAAAGATGTTTGAGCTTTTCTGGTTTGTATCGAGTGGGACAAGTGAATGATAGGATTCAATATGGTTGGGTAGCTGCGAGTCTCAAGGCAAGTCAGCAAATCATGCCCGAGCAGTGGGAGCAAGTAGTCACTTACTAGGAAGAGTCTGCAGAGCTGCGGCCAACTTCTTTTGGATTTCCTCACGAACATCATCCGGTATGAAGAGATCATGGACCGTACGTTGATAAGGGGCCAAGTTTGTACTGTAATGGCCAATAGGGGCATATTGGTGGTATTGGACCTGAACAGATTAGTGTGAGATACGCACCAGTCACCTCAACCAGCCTGGACTTACGGGTTGGTGATAGTTGGAAGCTCCTTGATAGAACGCAGCACCATTCAATCCGTGGTCGAGGTAAGGATTTGGCGCATGAGTGGGTTGAAAGGATTCGAACGTATGAGAAACCGGAGCCTCGTTCTCATTTGTCTGATGAAATATATTCCCGGTCAGAAGATAACGATCAAAGGCTAGTAGGATATATGTGGAAAGATGCTCACCAAAGAGGAGTCGTGAGCTCTTCTCGGGACAAATTCTTGCACATCGGCCATCGCCCAGTCCGGAGTTCTCGCATCTTGACGGAGTGGAGTGGTAGTTGATGATCCTGCCATGCGTTGTAAGTTGATGGCCAGAATTTGAGATGGGCTTGGGGTGGGTGCATAATCTCACGGGAGATGATTGCCTTTGGCATGAAAGGGGCGGCACTTGCTGCCTTTGGTGAAATGCCCGCAGATTTCTTGGGGGTCACGTTGGATCCGTTGGGCGAGAGGAAGGAGGGAGTGAAGCTGGGTGAGTCGACATTCAGTGTTTTTTTCTGCTGGCTGGATTGGAGAAAGTCAATCGAATGCGACAATGTATCGATCACCGGGGATTCTTTACCTGTCACCATGGTTGCTATCGACGGACACCGGCTTTTCTACATTGTGATTAAAGGCGCAGCCTAGCAATGAAAAAGTAAGTCGAGGTTCTTTCTCTCCATATTAGTCATAGGTATGTGGTGGTAGCAGTACCCTTGTCTTCATAACGGCATTTCCCATAAATTGTGACGTTGCGACATAGAGTGTCCTTCGCATTCTCTACACGGATACAGACAGGAAGTCGTCAGCAATCATCTTCCTATGGGCTGGCTCAGGATATGTGCTGCCCATACCTCGACCCTTGAGTCTTGGAGAAAGGGTGGTAGTCTTTGGTTCATCAATACTGCTTTTGATCACTGCGGCCATCGTCGGACGGTACTATCGGGAACGGGACATGGCATCAGACCCCATCAGATTGTATGAGAATGGTTTTGCGAAGGCCGTTCAGCGCATTGTATGTACACGGGGCAGAAGGCTTGTGTTCCGGGGGGCGGTTATAGAGGATTGACGTGATTGACGTGGTTGTCGATGTCGGGTTAAATACAACTAGATGTTCAGGTAATGTTCATGACTCGCAGCTGTGATGGAGGGTATCCAAAATAAGAATAGGTGAAGAAAGATAAGAGTAACACCGAAGGAAGAGGTGTACTCTGAGCGCAAGGAGGTCGCCGTCGAAGAGGACGTGGACTTTGAGATGCGGTGATGATATGTAGACAGCAGTGAAGGTGGGATGAATGAGCGCAGGCCGATGAAAGGGTGGTGACTGGTTGGTGGTCAAGGTGGAGGCGGAGGATGTGATGTGATGCCATCCAACTGAGTTTAGTCCCAAGCAGCAGGAGCAGCGGCGGCAGCAGCAAACAGCAACAGAGCGAGACCAGTGCCAGTGCCAGTGCCCGAGGCGCCCTGGAGGGAAAAGCGGCAAGGCGGGACAGGCGAATTATTATCCGCAATTAGCGTGACGATGGGCGTATTTCAGTTGACACTGGAGCTCCAAGGTTTGATACCAAAGGACACTGCAGCGTCCTCTCCCCAGCGGCTTTTGGGTGATGAACAACGCCTCGAGCTGCCTATTTATCGTTGTAGGAGGTGCCGGCTCCGAGGCATTGCATCTACCTCAGGCAGCCCTTAAGTCGGTGAATGAATGCATAGTGCTGAGAGATAAATCTATTCCGCTGCCTTGAAGTGCCAACACCGTCTCAACTCCGACACCTTGAACGCGTCAAAACCGCAACTTAAATCATACCGCTGGGAGTACTCCCCGGAGTACGAGTCTTAGATTTTGATCCTGGGCAACTAAAAGGGAAATCCACGATCTGTTCTCTTCAATCCAAAGGATCACTCCCTCCTATGACATACTCGGTGGATCCCTCTTAAAGGCACCGAGACTAACCAGGCATTCGTGGTTCGCATAATAATCGTCTCCCCCATTTTGACTGCGCAACTGGTCATTTGCGTTTCAAATATTGGACATCAGACCGAGCCTTTGTATATATTTATCGCTTTGCAGGCACCACGGCGAGCGAAATATGTCATATACGTAACATATTTGGATCTCACTGGCAATCCTTATAATCGACCCTGGCTCGCCCTGTTGGTAGCGTACTTCCATCACGATGTCAACTCCAGACATATCTCAGTTGACTCCGTCACAGCAGGAGGCACTGCAAACATACACGGCTGTGACGGATCAGGATCCTATCGCTGCCATTCCTCTACTTCAACGTGCCGAGTGGAACGTTCAAATCGCAATCGCTCGCTTCTTCGACGGAGAGCCTACAACGGACCCCGTGGCCGAAGCCCGCGCTCAATTACCCTCTACATCTGCTAGACAGACTTCCAACTTACAATATGAGTCTCTGCTGGCGGGAACACGGCCTTCTATCCCCCGAATCGATCCCGACGATGTGGTGGAAAGGGTGGACACTTCCTCCGCAACCGAGACGCAATATCGTCCGTCCTTCCTCATCTCCCTACTTTTCACTCCGTTCAACATCGTCTACCGGGTCTTGACCACCGTCCTCTCCCCCTTTGGTTTCCTCATTCCCTCCTTTCTCTCACGATTGTTCAATCGTCTCATATACCAACAGTCTAGACCGGCTAGGAGAGCATTACCACCAGCCGAAAATACGAGAAGATTTATACGGGAGCTAAGTGAAGAGTATGGAGAGAACACTCTCCCGTTTGCAGAGACAGGGTTCAACTTGGCCCTAGACAATGCGAAAAAGGACTTGAAATTCATTCTCGCGGTATTGCTGTCTCCGAGCCACGATGAGAACCACACATGGGTCAGAGAGACACTACTTTCGAGTCAGTTCAAGACCTTCCTCGATACCCATAAAGATGAGATCATCCTTTGGGGCGGCAATGTCAGAGACTCGGAGGCATATCAGGTCTCGAGTAGTTTGCAATGTACAAAGTTTCCCTTTGCTGCACTGGTATGCCAAACAACCGAAGCCGGCTCATCAAATATGGCAGTCATCATGCGGGCTGCGGGGACGACCACGGCCTCCGAGCTGGTGGGCAAACTAGGTACGGCCATGACCTCCCATCAGGCACAACTTGGTGCAGCCCGAGCTCAGCGAATGGAGCAGCAAGCATCTCGAAGTTTACGACAGGAACAAGACTCGGCCTATGAGCGGTCGCTGGCTCAAGATCGTGAGCGTGCCCGTCTGAGACGAGAACAACAGGAAGCTGCCGAACGAGCGGAACGAGAGGCCAGAGAGCTTGCACAGGCGCAAGAGAGGAAGCAGCAGAACATAGCACAGTGGAAGCAGTGGCGTGCCGAGTCACTTCCTGATGAACCGGGAGCCGATGTCAAAGATGCCATTAGGATCAGCATCCGCATGCCATCTGGAGACCGGGTGATACGGAAATTCCGTGCCGACGCAGATCTGGAAGAATTGTATGCATTCGTCGAGTGCTATGATATCATCAAGACAACGGAAGACGAAGAGTCCCCTGAGACACGTGAAAAGGGAATTGAGGAGCCACTCAACTACGAACACCAATATAGGTTTCGACTAGTTTCACCTATGCCGAGGACCGTGTTCGAGTTGGAGAAGGGGGGCTCTGTGGGGGAAAGGGTTGGGAGAGGTGCAAATCTGATTGTCGAGCCCATTACGGAAGACGATGATGAGGATGATGAGGACGAGTGATGCTCATGTATTTATCTCTAGGTACATAATCGTGTGTTGACTTTGGTCCTGGGGGTTGTCGTTCAGATGTATCATGCAAACCGAGATAGTCCATCACATGGACATAGCGGCTAACGAGCAGTTTGACGACCACATGGACCCCTCCTTTCCTGTACCTCTTCTCCAGAGCACTGGGCTACCTACCTAAATAGGGATAAGTGAGTCCGAGTGGTGAAGATTCATGAGCCAGTACTCCGTACAGTCACGTAAAGCCTCCGAGTGCAACTGAATCAAAGTGAATCCCCTGGGATGGGAGTAGGAACACTCGGTTCCTTGCATGGATGTAGTGATGCTAGTAGGGAAGGGAACGAGGGTTGATGTGGAGTATCAGAGTCCATCGATGACTTTGGTGGGTTGTCGGACTTTCAAGTCGTACCCACCTTATGGCAAATCCTTTTCTCGTGTTGGTTCAATTGCACCATTCATGGCTGATCTGACATGGAGGGGGCCCAACGGACTGGGGACACGATTAGAGGGATATGATGTGTGATATCTTGGAATGAATCGCAGAGACCCTTGAGTGTTGAAGGAAGGATTCACGTTATCAATCGAGTCCTTGTACTTGTGCCATGTTGACTCCTCACTAAAAGCCCCAGGATGTCGGACGCTATCTGTTCAACTCCTCTACGAATGTACGACCAAGGTGGAGGTGGAGATGAAGTCTTCACATGCCGAAACATGCATTGCAGCGCGGCTGTACGGGATGACGACCAAGAAACTCAGGGGCGTCGACCGAGGTGGAGCTCGATTCGCTAATCTTGGGTGCATCATGCATGAAAGACACAAATGCTGCCGGTGCATGGCGAACAATAATATGGTTTTTGGGATGGACTCTGGGAGCCCTATCAACCAAGTTTGCTTGAATTACCTAAAGGGACATGTACTTGTGGACGGATGAGTCTCTACGGACATGTTGGCTCTTTTGATCGCTGGGATCTTAACGTATACAGCAAATGATCACCATCTCCCCCGCCCCATGCTCTTCTTAATCTACGGAACGAGTCATGCCCCCCAGAGACCTCGTACTCCGAACTCCTTTTGGGAATATCCGAATGGATATCATTATCAAGATTTTGGAGGAAATGGCTTCCGCAAGCGAGATGGAGATGCAAAGTATCAAGATTAAGAATGCATGGTATCGATAGCCCCCAAGGATCAGCAACGGCAGGTACCCCACACAGTGGAAATTAGGCCCTGAAAGCCACGGCAGAAGGACATTTAATCGGTGCTCGTCCTCGTCCATGAGTTGAGGTGGTGGAATTTGTACGGATACGAGTACTGATTCTGAAGATAGCGTAGTGGTGACATTGGTGAGCCCTGGGGGTTTCTATGTATCCGTTCTCTGAAGTCGGGTCATCAGTTCATATCCCAGGTGGACTCTGGAGCTTTATCATGTTTTCACGTAAACTGTTTCTCCGAATCCATCAATGCACACGGCAACTGTCCGGACACACTTCCGCGCAGTAACGACCTTCTCATTCAAGTGCTTCCCTCTCGTGCATATTGGCCTTGACTCGATCTAGAACCGGTGTTCGCACCAGAACAACATCTCATCCTGTGGTTGGAGCGTGTTTTGCTAGATTCTCGGTTCCTCGCGTGCCCATTAATCCATCATCTACCAATAATTTCGACATCTTGCATGGTCCTGTACCATTAGCCAGGGTCAAGTCAGCTTCAGGCGACCGCCGCCATTGACTCGTACCCTTACTCGGTATTCTTTTTTTTCGTCAAGCATCCACCTTGGCCTGAGAGCTCATCATCCGCTTCTGCCATGTGTCACTCATTCGCTCTATCGAACTCTCTTCCACCTTTCCTTAGCCGGGCTTAATGAGCCTGGTCCTGGTCACTCCTCCCTGGTCCATTGATTCCCTGTCGCTGTCGGCTGTCGCTACTTGTCAGAATCTCTGCCTGCTCCGTCCCCCACCTAAACCTTTTCTGCTCTTTACCTCGCCTCTGCCTGACCAATCATGCCATCAATCGCTTTCGACTTCAGACCTGACTGCGGCTGCATCAAGGGGATACACAATTGACCAAGCCGTGAACACTTCCTCCTCATTCATCCATGTTCATTGTTCTATAGTTCATGCTTGTGTAACAAATCGTTCACATTCCTCGGCTTCAGGAAAGAATGCTGCTACTTTGACCGTCCGTATCTCAACCCACACATTCCACCAAAAAGTCACCCAAAGTGTGAGTTTCCTCTCCTCAGTTGCACATGCCCTCCAACCAGCTGAACCGAGATCCAAGTCCTTTGTCCTTCTATACTTCGGTACTTGGGTATCCAAAAATTCGGTTCCAACGTAGTGGTCAAGGCCACTTTGGTATTGAGCCCGTTTGCTGCACTGTCCACCCACTACGGTCCTCCGTCTTTCCTGGTGGAGACCTATTACTAGCAACCGTGTGTAATGGGTCCTGCATGCCCAAAAAATTAAAATTGTTTACCACAGACATCATACTGACATAGTTGCAGATTCTCGTTGTCCAGACAAAGAGTTCCTCCCCGACTTGACTTGGTTGCCGTCAAGTGATCCAACCTGCGGTGACATCAATCTTCGTCCACCCTCGACCCGTTCCCATACCACCGACACAATGTGCAATATCTTATGAGTTGATAGAGAGGCAAGAGAAGGCAATAGTATCAGATGATCCTCGGTTGGTCATATCAGGTTCAATCCGTACAGCATCAGGAGGGTGCATACAATTCAAGGGGAAAAACATAGTCCAAGAAGTCCAGGACCACCATCTGCTCCCCACAATTCAGTCGCTCTTTCAAGTTGAGGCTGTGAGGAGGCAAAGGTGTGTCCCTTGCCTGCCACCAGGCATAAAAGCTTTGCAGCTTCCCTGAAAGACGAATTGAACAGCTACCATGCCTTCAAATCAGAGGCCCAATATGGGGCCTCCAGAAACTCCCAGCAGGTTTATGCAACAATCTCCAAACCTGTTCCCGAGTCTACAGTTCTCCCCCGACCTGTATGCACACCAATTCAACACCGGACCAGCTACCGCACCAATCTATCCTCAACAAAGACTTTTTTGGGATCCTGCCAGTATGCCCTACGAGCAGCCAACCCTACCTCAGCAGTATCAAGACCCTTTTCAAATGAGCCCTGCTGGAATGAGCACTTCCTTTGCCTCATCTTCAACAATTGTTCCTCAGTACCCACCGCAGGAAATGTTCTTTGAAGAGCAACAACCTTACGAATTGCCCAACATGCCTCGGTCCGCAAGTTATACTCACTTTGACGGATCTGTCTTTCCTACCCCTTTCACAACTTCACCTCGAATACAAGCTCCACCTATGGAAAACCCAAGCATGTTCTTAAGTTCTCCTGCTCGGAGGTTCAATACCACTGATAACAACTCCTTCAAGTTTGGACACCAACCTGTCCCTGACCGCCCTGCATATGCTCATCAAATAGAGGAGTCTCGAAGAGAACAGGAAATGAAACGAGTTCGAAGACTAGAAGCCAAACAACCTTCAATAACTCGATCGGTCATGGAGGCTCTGAGAAGACCGGTCTCCCCAAAAAAGGATGCGAGACCAGGCTTGAAGCGGAGCCTCACCCATACAGGTGTTCGCCCGGATCGAGGACTCAAAATCCAGACTCAACCTGGTAGAAACTCTCCTGCTCCAGGTGTATTTAGGCCCGGTAGGTCTTCGCCTCTCAAGACTCTTGCGGATCCAATTTCGAGGACGCTCACTACCAGTCGTAACGCCAACGTCAAACGTGGCTCAATGTCATTATCCATTGATGAACATGGGGTCGCCAAGACAGTGTTGACCGACCGTGAACCAGACATGGATTTAGATGAGGCTTTGAGCAGTGCTACAGACTCGTTTGATGAATCCGATTTTCACATGTTGCATAGTCAGCATACTTCTTTCGCCTTTCATGAGAATGATGACCTTTCAGGGCCAACTCATTTTTCGTCAAATAGGTCTTTCAGTCATTCCAAGAACGACTCTCGTTCCACAATGGGCTCAACTGGCTCCGCCAAACAATCCTCCCATCAGAGCTCCCAGTCAAGTTATACCAAGCCACGTCCATCTGATGGTGTACCAGGTCGAAGAAAACGACCTTTACTAGGCACAACCATCGAGGATGATACTTTGATGGAGGATGACACATTCTCAGGCAATGCTCAGGCAGCACTCCGTGCAATTATACAGGATCGATCACGTTCTACTTCCACTCAAGGTGAACCCACAAACCACCATCTTCATTCCTCACCACCGTTATCTCATACCCAATATGCTACATTCAACGCTTCACCGACCACAATCACAGATCCGGACTTGGCCACTCCGAGCACCGACAGAGACAGCCTTGGGAGCAACATGAGTACACGTTGTGTGTGTAATTCGTCGCTCCTTGACGGAACGGTGCCGGTCATCCAATGGTGAGTGTTCCCCCTTCCAAACACTTACTTATCTCGCCACCAAATACTAATAAAGTGATATTCCAGTGATTCATGTTCGAAATGGCTACACATGAGCTGCTTGGGAATGGACAGTCGTCATATACCCGAAGTCTATGTTTGTGCATATTGCTACCAGAGCTCTACCGTCCGACATCCTCAAAGTCACGGTCGAGCAGCAAGAACTAAAGAGCCCTCCTCACAGAGACAGGGCCTTCGAGCCTCGGCCCTCCCGAATACTGCAAGTCCACTTGCGCACAAATCGGGTAGACGCCATTGATAGACCGACATGAGGTCAATCCCGCTAGCGATCAAGCCACCTCCTCCCTCCATACCTACTCAGTCCCAGAATCAATCATCGCTCTCGTACATCTTTTCTCTTGTCTCAATACACAACTGCCTCCTTGTCCTTATTGAATTTGAATTGACGAGCAATTTTAGCGAGCATATGTACGCGTGTGTTTTGTTGTCCTATTACATCCCCTCCTGAGGGGATACATACATATCATCGGGCGGCTGAGACTCCTTTTACTGTTCTTACTATTCCTTCCTATTGATTCCTCTTTTCGAGTCGCTGCTCCTTGCAATACAGCAAAGGGGATTTTCGGACTACAGGAGAGGGAATGTTCACGCAAACGAAGATAAACTTAAGCCGGGGGAACTTCATTGTTCATAAGTCTACATATTTACTCATACCGACAACTAGATGTACATATATACATACATGTAATCTGATACGATTATGACACGAAAGCTTGCAACCAAGCTTGTGCTCATTGCCAAGTTTTCCAGGAGCTGTAGACTATGAACGTAGTGCTTCGTGCGGATCATCCACACCCACTGAATACGCCCATTAGTTACCACGTCGCTGCTCTGATGTCACTACAGCACAGACATCTCTTCCATCTCCTTCAAACACGTAAAAGCCACCACCAACCTCGCCAGCCCTCTCTCCCCTCCCGCTCAACCCCAATCCACCCATCAAGCATGATCAATCGGACTGGGCCCGACGCCAATATCCAGGGTAAAGACATGCAGCGGCTTGACGACACGATTCGTGCCATTATTGAAGGGAATGCCGCGATTGAGCTGGGCGGCGGGCATCCAGAGCTTTCCCTCAGCGTCGATCCACATGGCATCGACCCAGAGCAGACGGTCGTCCTGGACGAGGGTCTCGCGGGTGCCGTTGGGCGCGATCTTCTCGACAGCCAGCCTGTCCGTGTCGGAGCAGTAGATGTTGCCGTCGGCGTCGATGGCCGTGCCGCCCGTCGAGGGCGTGAGCGCGAACGGCTCCACGTACGCCCCCAGCACCGCGTTGCTGTTCAGGCTCGAGTTGTACAGCGCCGCGTCCAGCCAGCGGCTTTCGATCCGCGACAGGCCCCCGTTCGCCGGCTGGAAGTAGTAGTATTGTCCCGACGGTGAGAGCTCGTGGTGGTCCGCGTATACGTACAAATACGCCCCGTCCGGCCCGTGCATCAGCGTGCCTTCGCCCGAGACGGGGAAGTCGCCTCGTCGCGTCGAGGGGTGGTCGTCTAGGAAGAGAAGAAGAGAGGTGAGTTGCTATGCTTTCTCTCTCTTGCTTGCTTGTTTGCTTGCCTTGACATCTCGGCCTCGTCTTTTCTCGTGAAACGAACGGGAAGAGGGAAATTGGGGGGTGGGAACAAAAACGGAGATAGATAAGAACAAAACGACAGTCAAACTCACCTAACACACGCACCGCAAATCCCGACTTCAGATCCAAGACGATCAATCCAGGACTCCCCGCATCCGTGAGATAGGCAACACCAGTCAGGGGATTAAACCTGACATCGTCCAGCAAGCTATTGACCCTGGTGACATTGCCCAGGAAATACGTGCGTTGGACCTGGTTGGTGGTGAGATTGAACTGGACAAGTTTCGGCCCGTCAGGAAAGATGACGGGGGCGCCGAAGCTCGGGCTGCCGACATCGACGAGCCACAGGGCGCCGTCGGGCCCGATGCGCTGCGAGTTGGTGCGGATTAGATGCGTGGCTGGGTCGGAGGACGACGATGGCGACGACGCGTTGAAGCTGTTCCATTCCGCCGACGGGATCGGCGTCGTTATGTTGCTCGTCGCGTTGTATTCGACCACTTGGGGGCCTTGCGACCCGTCGACCCGCGCGTATAAAAGGAAGATCCGCCCTGAGGGTGTCGTGCTCACCCCGTTCACCGGCACGTCGAGCGTGAGCGCTATCTCGAGCGAGGGCTTTTGTGCCTGGACGGCGGGGACACCGCCGTGTAGTAGGGCTAGTGTTAGTAGGAGGCGTGTGGCCTTCATCATGATAGACATGCTTGAGTGTCTGGGGGCCAGTCAAGCGGAGACAGCAGGAGCTTGTAGCAAGGCTGAAGAACCGAGGAGGGCCAGTCACTTTCCTGATCGTCGAGAGATTTTGCTCGCCAGGGACGAGACCATGTATTTATACCTACACCTTAAGCCCTGACCAGAATGCCGGTCGAATGGGTGGAAGGTATGATTTGCCGGGGACGGACATGAAAAGCTGCATTGCATCGACCAAGCTCAATTCGAATTCGAGATACCCAGTTGGTGGAGTTCTGGCATAATGACGCGATCTGCACGAGACACTGGAATCTGGTAGCGAAGGCTCCATGGTTGCATGGTGTCTGTCCAGACATTGCATACAGTAGTACATGGGTATCACCTTACATTTCGCGGTGTCAAGCCTGTCATACATACGGGATACATCGCTCCATATTGAGTATTTAGGTACTCTCTTGCATGACGAGCTAGGTAGTTGGCCAGGGCTGGCTTGCCATTTGACGATCGCTTCTGTGCTGAGCGGGGAGTCGATAGAACACTCCGGGTGCAATGCCACTGAACACGGCTCACCAGTTTCTGGCTTCGAACAATGTGTAACTCGACGTACCGGTTCAGGGTTCAGATTACAAAGCCTGCAACTGAAGTGACTTTTTACCCTGGCCTACTTAAATGTGGTAGACTGGGGGATTGCAGGTCTGTAAGTGAGGCAGGAACATGCAGTGCATGACGATCTGAGGGGTAAATAAACAAACGGCAGGAAGCCTCGGGTTTCTGGGCAATGAAGAGGCACATCGCGTTATGCTGCCTTTTCGGCTATGGTTGAAAGCCTAGCTATGTACCGCAAAGGAGCTACTCTTCAATGCTATCTCGCGGGTAGAAGCGGTAGAAGCATCATTCTAACTTGAGGTCGTGGAACATCCGTTGCTCAAGGATTATATTCACTCTCAGAGACGACATCCAATTCGAACAGTGCTGTCCTTGGCAATTCACGGGATTGGGTGTAAACAATCTGTGGTCTTCTGACTGAGATTTGATTGAAATTATAAATCTAACATTCCTAAATACTTCAGAGTGCGCTGCGTCCATCCATAATAAAAGCAAAAACATTGATTTATTTCGAGGTTGAATCATGTTTGTCCGGAATCAAGTCGCGTTGCCAAGTATCGTACAAGGCGCATCTCGCGTAGTTCGTTGGCGCACGGACTCCCAGACCTTGATCTTCCGAGTTTTCTCGTAAAGCTCCGTGGGCACAGTGCAGAACGTGGTCGTAGGACAGCAGTTCCTGACTGATACCTCTATCGTTGCGCAAAGCACGAACGATCTTGAGCCAGGAGAAGACGCAATGTGCTTTGTGATAGCTTGTTGCCATCCATGCAGAGCCGTGTTCTCCTTTGCGCATGTCCTCCAGAGGGAGGGTGGTCTTGCCATCACCATCCATATACCAAGTCCAGTTTCCTTCAGCCAGGTATTTCTCGGTCAAGACTTCGTCGTAGCATGGTAGAGGAACCCAGTCTTGCATCATCACGTCGTACACACAACCTTTCTCACGAGCTTCTTGTGGGTTACCTCCACAGTCGAGAATCTTGCCAGCTAATGGGTTGGTGGTTTCAACTCCAGTTTCCACAACCTCCACGGAGGGTGTGGGGGTTACAAAGACTGTGGATGTAATAGTGGTGGGTGTAGCGGCAGCGAGGGCCGTTGCGCTGTTGGTAGTAGAATGTGATGTAGAAGTGGCTCGAGCGACGAAAAACATGACACCCGCGCCGACAACAGCTGCGAGAAGATGGCTTAGTAAAAGTTTCCACCATGCTGGTGATGTGGTATATTGTATATTTTTGAGCTCTTGGGTTCCAAGAAATGGGGTATCATCGGTTGCCTCGTCGTCCTTGACGGGCTCATAGTTGTGAGCAGGGCCCATGGCTGCTGTCAGGGAAAGTTGACGTTGAGCTGGAAGCAGCGCAAAACGAGAGTCGGGAGATGGGAGTTTGAGGTGACAGACGTCAGGCTCTTTTTCGGTGTCCTTTTGGAATACTGGATGTGACGATGAATGATGAAGAAATCCGGCGATATAAGTGAGAGAGCCAGATGGGTCAATGCATGAGCGATGGTCTAACGATTGTGGTCAAGTTGGATAGGATGGATGGAAATGTTGGATGGAGGAGAGAAGTCGCAGATTGGGCCTAGCGAGAGGAGGAGCACATTAATACTCGTACAAGCACAAGCGACCAACAAAAACAAGCTGGCAGGCCAGGCACCTCAGGTGGCCTTCTGCCCTGGGTGAGGAACATCACACCACGGGCACCACCAACGGCAGCCCATGGCCAGACCAAAGGGACTTGGTCGCACGACGGAAAGCACCTAGCAGGAACTACCAACCACTAATTGCTAGAAGCTGGTGAGGTTTTCTGTTAGTGGCCGAGGCTAGTGGGGGAATCAACCAATATATCTGACGCATTGTTACCCCACCAGCTGATTTCGTCACGGTTACTTTTGCCACCCCTGGTCCCTGGCTGGGGAGGGCCTTTAAGCTCGGTTGTGCAGGGGCCAGAGGGGCAACTCCCAATGGCGAGAGCCCGAAGCTTCCAGGCGACATTGGCCTCGTGGGGAGAATCGAAATTCATGATTTCAAGGACCAAACTGCGCCTGTGGCTCTTTGTCTTCGATCGAGTATTAAGGGGCATCCAAGAGTCTCGTTCTTGCACTCAAATCTCAATGCTCTTATAAGGACTCGTACGTCGAGGCAGATACCCTTACTAAGTCTCGTTGCCATCATGTGTGAGACATTTATTGATTTAGACGTTCGTCAGTTAAGCGGGTCTGTGAAGTTCTTGGTGAAATTCCCCGGGTGTGAAAAATCAAAATAGAAACTCGGGTTTTCTTGCTTCTGCCAAATACGTCAGAGGCCACTTGGGTGCCACCTATCCCCGCAATTGTTTGGGTTTGGTTAACCAGGTTACCTGTGCATCTTGCATACAACTGCCTCGAAGTCCCAAGGGTCGAGGTCCCAAGGCTGGTGAATAGTATATTTACTGCATCGTGTATTGTTGAATCTCGAGTTTGGAGATGAATCCTCTTTGGTATATCATTGATGACCTATCATACTCAGACATTGCGTGGAATTGAGTCGCAGTGTTGCACTGCCACCCCAGTATGGGGAATTTAATTCGATCAGTCTTACAAACTTCAGCAGCCTTCAAGGACATACTTACGTTCAAGTCTCAACGATTGTCGGGACATGGCCTCGCGCTGAGATTCCAAATCTTCATCTCTGATATCAAATGTTTAGCTATCACCGTGAAAGTGAACTGTCGAAGGTAGGAATTGAACACTGAACATGGGTGCGATGCCGCTCCTTGGGACCTCGTATTGGTCAACTACCTCAGCCCCATATACCGATATGAGATGAGAGTACTATATCTTCCAGCTTCAGCTGCGTACGAATGCTTTGCTTTGAAGACTCTTCTCAAAACCTATTGCATGTCAAATTGAGTGCTCCTTGATCGAATCAAATAACCCCAAGTAGGTCTCAGAATCGACTAGACTTGGTTCATTCCATGAATACCATCATTCGCTTCTTCCGTCCGCAGCACGCTGGCAACGAGGCTAACACTCGAGACACGAAAGACGCTTCACTGCACAGTATCGAAGGAAATCACCCGAAGATAACACTCCTCGAATTCTTCCAATCTCAATCGTGCGATTCATGTCCGCCGGCAAACGAGACGCTCATCAACCTGGTCTCCACACCAGACGCCGACACCTCATACCTCTTGCTGACATACCATGTCACATACTGGAACCATCTCAGCTGGCGAGACACGTTCTCATACCAAGCATTTGACGGCAGACAGCGCGAATACATGCGAAAGAGAAAGAATCCGCAGGGCCTGTACACGCCCATGCTCATCGTCAACGGCCGAAGTATCGGCGTGGGAAACACCAAGGAGGCCGTCTCGAAGCTCATCAGAGAGGGACAGGGCTCGACAAACCCCATTGGCGACAAGGCCACGCCTAGTCGTGGTCGAGTCTATCTGTCAGTTGAGACGAACCAATACGGCGAGAAAGTCGTCACGGTGGATGCCACGGCGGTGAGCTCGGAGACCGGAGATGGTGATCTCCATGTTTTGGTCATTCGCTACCTCCGGTCGCCAGCAGATGTTCTGGTGACGAGAGGGGAGAATGCAGGACGCACTCTTCGTCATCGTAATGTGGTCACAGGTGTCACTAGGATTGGGTATCTTCAGCGTGAGTGTTTCAAGCCCTACATCTTACCACCAAATGAGAAAGTCGGGACAGAAGGGAGAGTGGTCGTGGTGCAGGATGGCGCAGGAGGTGAAATCATGGATGTGGTGGTGGTATGATATGGAGATTTCGAAATGGCTGAGGCTTTGTTATGTGGGCGAGCAATTAATTGAGTAATGAGGTCATGCACGTTCATTAGTCCTTCTCTTCCTCGTTCGACTTGACGCGGCCGACTCAGTCTGTTCATCGGCGAGAGATAGAAAAAGAAGAGACAACAGATCGAGGGTCTTTTCCGAACCCCTAAGTATTATCCTCCGGACAAGCGGAAAAGAAGGGACCACAATCACGAATACTACGGGGTTCACATCGTCGTCGAATTAAAGATTTGGCGTCTCAAAGATCTTCCCTGCAAGCCAGACCCAGATAGCTTTGGGGCCAGGAAGGCAGAGGGGCAATTTTTGAATGTTGCCTGACATGTGAACGAAATAGTGCGGATACCGCAAGGAACACTTTCGTGGCCCCAAAAGTTCAAAGAAGCTTGATTCATCAAGCGTTGAGATGATACGGATACGAAGGGTTGCACGACTATCTACAAGGTACCAGGGTGTTCTCCATGATTCATCGGTCGGGCTTTTTGAATGTGGCTTGTCGATCCATCGAAGAAAATTGAATGGGGACAAGGCTGGGGGCGGCCACGCGGGCGGAAATCTGCAAGAGTCGTGATCGAATATTGCTCCACATGGCGGTGGTTCGTGCCTACGAGGCTGGGGGGCCGTTGATAATAATGCCATTTATCAAAGCACAGACGTTGATACGAGTTCATCGTGAAATCTATAAGCGTGCACAGGTAACACGCTGGCAGATGTCGTGACACACTGGCTGTCAAGGCGGGGGGGCTGTACGATAACCCAAATCTGACAGCGATAACTTAGGGACATGACGATTCTTTTGCAGCACCAAAAAGAACGGCAAAGATTCCTCCGGTATAATTCCATGTCAAGATTCATCTAGATATAAAAAGGACTAAAACATCTGACGGGAGATGAGAGAAGAAAAGAGGTCGTGAAAAAGCTGTGGCTGGTAAAATTGACGTATTCGTTTCGATAAACTGCTTTTCCTTTTTGTTGACCTTCATCAGATCCCACTTCCGCCGCCAGACATCAAAGAAAGTTGGACACAAGAATAGATCAATTATTTTCAAGAAAAAGTCGTTGATCATTTTGCTCTTCGTCCCAGAAATATGTCGAGTTGCACAAGTACATGAAATGAAGAGTCCCTCGCTGTGAGTTCCGCCCCAAAAAGTCAATCATCCTTTGGCCTAAATCTTGATGCATGCAATTGAAGTATTATGCTAGGCTCCGCGCTCTCTCCAAGTAGTACCCGTATTATGCCATAAATATTTTGTCTCTCCCTGGGCAATCATTCACTTGAGCCTGTCCACTCCGCATCGAACGTTTACTTGGTTGCGAATGAATCGATTGGCAGTGGTGTTGGTGGGCCGTTGATGGCACACACTTGGCGGAAAGACTGTAGCCAAGCGCCGCTGTCGAATTCGGCGTAGTTGCGGATGAATTTGCCATCATCGCCAACGGTGAATCGGTTGATGCCGACGACGGGGAAAGTAGTGGATGTGATGACCCATCTCCAGGTGATGGTGGTGCAATCGTGCCACAGGTTCAAGGTCTTGACGGTAACCTCAGGTTGGGAACCTTGGCCAGCATCGAACGCACCCTTGCTGGGGAATGTGATGCTGCCGAGCTGTAATATGATGCATTAGTATACACTAGGCTCAGGTTAGATGGGTCAGAACTTACAGGGATGCCAGCCATGAAGTTAATGGAGTCGGAGATATCTTGGAATTTATCGTTCAGGATCTTGTTGGAGACATCGATCTTGTAGCCTCGGCCTGGAGGAGGGAAGGTGCTGTTGGGGGGTTGCTTGTAATCGGTGAACTCCAACAGGGTGATGAAGCCGTCAACGAGATCAGATGCCAAAGCATCAGTAACAACACACTTGCTTGGGACAGCGCTGGTGGTGGTAGTGGTGACGGTGGTGGTGGTGTAGTGCGATGGAGCGGTGCAAGTACCAGAAACAGTGACAGTGGGGACGGTGTGAGATCCATAGGCGCCGGACACGGTGACGGTCTTTGTGATGACGGTAGCAGATCCAGAGAGAGGGACGGAGACGGTAACAGTCTCCTTACCACCCCAGGCTGAGCCAGAAACGGTCTTTGTAACGGTGCCAGCAGCTGGGCAGGTGGTGCCAGAGACGACAACTCCACCGGTGGGCTTAACCCAGACGGTCTTGGTGGTGGTGGGTGCTGCGACGGTGGTGGTGATGATGTTGGTGAAGCCGAACTTGGAGCAAGCGCTGGTATAATGAGCATCATCACAGGCACTGGCGTAGTTGGGGACCTCGTTGGGGCAGACAATCACGGTTCCTCGCTTCCATCCATCCTTACCAGCGCCATCCGCGGTGATGGTGACGGTCTCAACGACGGGAGCGGGGGTGACGGTGGTGGCGAGATAGCTCTTGCAGTGGAATGCACGGAGACCAGCATCGCCGAGGGCGGCGGTGCCAGTGACAGCGGCCAAGCAGGCATCACCAGCTGGTGCTGACTCCCAACCGGGAGCAGCGTAGATGCCGCTGACCAGGGCGGCCAGGGGCAGGGCGACAGAGAAGACTTGCATATTGAGGGTATAAATTATTAGTTGTAAGAACGAGTGGCTTAAGGTCGAGACCTAAAAAATCAAACGGCGAGCTCAAAAAGAGTGGATGATTGAAAAGTCAATCAAGTTGCGATGAGTAGTTGTCGAGCTGGAGGAAGCAGAGAAACCTAGCAGGGAGGGATATCAGAGGTTTTATGTCGCGTCTCCCTTTCGGCCACCCAACGTCCCCGTAATGGGATTTGGTGTCATTGGCAAGCAGCGCCATCCGATTCGGAAATACTGCTTAAAATCGTTCCCTGCCATTACCGAAGATGTAAAGACGGGGTGGAAACTCAGGGCCTCATGGGAGCGTTGCAACCAAAGTTGCGCGGTGATTAGGGCGAACAGAGTTTCTCCTAGACTGTATCAGCAACGATGGAGGTATCCCAGACTCGTTGGTCTGGCAGTGAGATTATCCGCCGAATTCGTTGTGGTGGATCTATTGGAAAGACGATGATCCGCAACCACTTGTACAAGTGGATGGGGTTGCCAGGGTTGTGGATCAACCGAAACCCCCAGACACCCACCAGGCAGCCACGAGGGTAAACAACATCCATGGCTGATGTGTGAAAACAGTAAGCTAATTTCACAAGCGAAGTCTTAGCTGGGATGAGATTGCTCAAATAGGAGACAATCCGTAAATCAGCCATGCTTTGAAGAGGATAGTTCACGATTAGGCTGAACATGAACGATGAAGGAAAAATCGTACCGAACTTTGTGGAGTTGTCCAAGATACGGAGGTATGATCGTCTGGAACACACGGCAATAGGGCATCGATTGAATGGCAGATTTGATGTTTGAAGCTTAAAACGCAAATCGATTTATGGTTGATATGATGTTTTGTCAATACTGTCGTTCATATATCAGGCTATCCTCGAGTCTGGGTCTGGGTCTGGAGTTGACCCCGACTTTCGATGAGGCGTCCTCATGTGGCCCCTTTGAGAAGCCATCTTTAACTGAGGCTCAATGGCCGTCTAACTTGTGGCAAGGTTGGATTTCTGCCAGGTCGACCCTCCTTGGAAGCTGGTAGAAAAGTGAGCATTCAGGGGAAGGGAGAGGAAAGCGAAGTATCCACCAAGACTGATGTGGTAAGTAATCAGCCAATCAGCGAACGTAGTTGATGTCTGAGGCTGAAGCCTAGATGTCTTTTATGACGGTGGCTTTAATCTCGCGAAACGGGATCCCCATCAGCGCTTTTGTCTTCTGCACGTCGGCTAGAGCCAAGATTCCAAGAATAATGCCCCGGATGTGATGGGTCGGACGCTACGAAGCAATAGAACACGTTGTGTTGCTGTGTGGACGCCCTGAGGGTTGTTGTGAGGCCGCCTAGGCGCTTCTCTCATCTACATCTATTGAATTTTGGTACGAGGTACATACGAGGTGCCTGATTGTCGCACCAGTCCTGAATCTCGAGTCATGAGCTGCATACGCGTTCAAATAGGGTTTGACTGTTTTTTCCGCCAGAAAAGGTTAGCGGAACTAGAACCCCCTCATCGGATGCACGAAGTAGGTGTGTGTGTTTGCCAGTGTGCCGCTGCGCAATTTCGAGAGTCTCGAGAAGTAAGACCTTGTTTCTAGCCATCCTGCCCCTCGGTTCTGCTTCGTGGGAGGATGACTGAGTTATGCATCGGGTTGGCGCGTAGGGGTATTTTTACGATCCCCATCTGCACATCAGCGGGTGATGGAACTGGGTTGGATCGTGGTCCAGAGAGAGAGAGCATGGTTCATGGGAGGGCTTCAGGGGTGGGGGAAATTAAACAGAAACCTCACGCCAAGGCTGAAATATGGAACCATCTTCTTTGACGTTTCGTATTTGGAGGTGAAGGCCTTTTGGACTTTGAAATTTGCATCAGCCACGGTTGATTTTAGAGGAAATAACGCAACGAAATGGGGTTAACGTCTGATTATGCTTCCTAACAGTACGGAGTACCTAGGTAGTGATCGATAATTGCACAGCGTTTTTGCCCCAGATAATTGAACCCGTTAGAAACCCTGGAACTCAATGCATGATGAGGCCAAGCTTCAACCAAGACGGCAAGCCAAGTGGCGCGAAGTTAAAGAAAATTCGAGCGGCAAAACTTGACTCACATCCTGGAATATGCCCATTGCCCACTCACACAGAACTCGTAACTCGATATTCCATTGATAATTCAATATTAAAGGTCTTGGTCAGGTTTCAATTCCCGTCGCTACACAGAAACAGAAGATCAACGGATCTTCCATCCTCAATTGATCCTCGCTTCTACCAGGCCATCTGGGCAACCACCACCAGTTTCATATACAATAGCCTATGAAACAGGTGTACATACGAGGATCCATCCCAGTATATGATGATATACCTCATGGTGGAATGCTGAGCGGATATCCATTGTCCATACTCGGCTACGCATCCAGAGCATATTGCTCGCTACTGAACGAGCTTCAAAGCTGGATCCACTTACATTGTTGTCTCCCTTTAAGACCCCTGTGTCCTGGAGATTTCAAAGATGACGACCGAATGGCCTTATGAACCCCTTCATGGTAAGCCTTATGAGATTGGTTTCGTCCTCCGCAATCCTTTTGTTTCTGTCATCCACTCTTACCAACACATTCATGGGGGTGTAAGCAGTCCATGATCTTCCCCAACTATACCAGAAACCCGCTGCATCTGCCCTGCTTGATGCATTAGCTCGTTTGTCCCTGAAGCCATCTCCTTTCGTCACAGGAGGTGATATTCCTCAGGCTCAAATTGCAGAACAAGGAGTGCCACGATACTTGACCCAAATCGTCTCCTCCAGTCTAGCTTGGATAGATGATGACCTCGTCAAGGAGTCCATCTGGTCTGCTGCAAGCACGAGATTGAGTGAACGCTCCGGAAGGAATGCATTGCCTGATCTGACTCGGACTTTCGCCATCAATGATCACCTCTCCTTTCTCATCCATGAACCTACTCTCACCGGCGACCATCTGGGGCTCAAGACGTGGACGTCTTCTCTCCTCCTGTCTCAACGTTTACCTGAACTCCGTAAGTATATTGTGGATGATTGTTCCAGAGTGCTGGAACTCGGCTCTGGCACCGGTCTCGTGGGAATGGCGGCCGCTTGTGCCTGGAATGTTCACGTGCTGCTGACTGACTTGCCGGATATTGTCCCTAACCTCCAACGCAATCTTGATGAAAACAGAGAAGTGATCGATCGGCACAAGGGCAGTGCGACTGCGCGTCAGCTAGATTGGGCCGATAAGACAGATATTCCAAGAGACGATCAAGACAAATTCATGGTGATTCTCGCTGCAGATCCTATCTACTCCACTGAGCACCCCGAGATCCTCGCATGCACAGTCCGTCATTGGATACATCCAGACCCGGCCGCTAGGTTCATTGTTGAGTTACCTCTGCGGGATCGCTATGATGAAGATAGACAGCTGCTAAGGGACAACCTACGAAAACAAGGACTCGACATGATTGCTGAAGGACAAGACATGGGATATGATGATTGGCATGGTCAGGATGGTAGACCAGCTGAGGTGCACTGCTGGTGGAGTGTCTGGAGACATTTTCTTCCAGAACCTTCACCCACTTAATTTGTCTGTGTCATTCATCCCACATGATCCAAACTTGAGATCCTGGTTCTGGTGAAGTTTTCCGCAACATAGCAGCACACTTCTTAGTGCCAACAATCATATCCTTGAATGCTCGTTGAGACCTAGGACATATCGTCGTGAGACTCGTAGGCGTAGGTTATGCGACAAGTCATTGACCAGACGAGAGACTCCATCCACGTCATGTTATCACTGATATTTGCCCCGACTTCGATGTAGGGCCCAAATATCCTTCGCCTCCAGCGCCTTGCGAATGAACCGTACTTTTGTCGAAAGTCCCTTAAATCCATGGTTTCATGAGACCAACCGAATGCCCGTAATGCGATCAAAAAAGACGTCGTCCGCATAAGTGTATCGAGATTTATTACTGTGCTTTAAGTCGTCTCTCAGCAGGGTCGTATCTGAAGGCAATTGTCAATCATGTATCCAACAACATCGTACAAATTTTTGTTCCTCCAAGTACAACAGCATTCCAAGTCAGGGCAAAAGAGGACGTACTGTAATAGTTTCTCGATCAAGTCGACATGAGTCATAAGCATGCGACGACAGCAGTATCTCTTTGCGCCAACTTGATCCATCGCTTCACTGTTTACCCGAAGTTGTCAGCCTGCGTTCCGGTCTTTGAATTTGTGATATCGCAGAATCTTGAGGTCAGTGTCAAGGTTCGACTAACCCATCAGCCATGCCACCTTCTAGTAACTTCATGTATCTCTCCCATATGTCGGCGATCACCTGTGATCAAGCAAGATGTCAGATTATTGTCGAGGAAACGACAGACAACGAAGGACATAGTGTTTACCTTGCCACATGAGAAGCAGCGGATCGGAATGATCATCTTGGCCCACGTATGTTGATTATGAGGTGTAAGTACAGGGACAACCAGGCTGTGCAAGAAGTTGTTGTTGCTTTCGTAAATGCGACCGAAGATGTGAGGACGAAGAATTAGCCAAAAATTTGATACGGCGCATTGCAAGGGGATAGTGTGCAGTTCCTACCGCAAATCATTCGCTCTCAAGCGCTTGTCTTGGGAGAGATTCCGGCTAAACTGCCACAATTGGTGTGGAGAAAAAAAAGTTCGGTGAACCTTGAGTGCAGTCTTCAAGAACTTGCAGTTCGAATGCCTTTTACATCCTTCGTGGTGCGTTAGAACCCCGCCACGGACAGACATTAAGACCCCTTCATGATGTCCCAGTCTTCTAAGCGTAATGCCGAAATTGCTTTCGAAGGAAATGACCGGGAAGATCCTCACAACCAAAAGAAGCCAAGAACCAAGCAACCAACGCCTACTCACCAGACAACCATTCTCTCCCCTCCCAAAGAAGAGAATAACGGAGCAGAATCGCACAGTTCTCATGGCCGGGTGAGAAGTAGGACTGGCCATCGGAGAAGCCAAGAGACAAAGTTGATTAAGGACTTGGGAGACGCACCCGACAATGTCACTCCGCAATCCGACAAGGCACAACCCACCAAGGAGGAAGAACTGGCCGCCGAAAACCCAAAGCATCAGAAGAGGCTAAGGAGATCACACAAGGACAAAGAAAAGAATCTTCCGAAGCCTGTGGATGAGACCGCTGCTTGGCAATCCTCGGTCCCATCAACCACACCAAACAAACAACGACAGTCGAATTCTGTGCCTCAAAAAGCAGAAGAGGATAGAAGCACTTCGGGGGAGGCGACGCAGAAAAAGTTCATGCAGGTAGCGCAAGAAGATGGTCTGGCAGTGTTCAATGTTCCAAAGGAAAGTGATCAACTTGCTCTCGTTGCATCGCAGAAGAAGAAGAAATCACAGAAACAGAAAACGTCTGAAACCGTGGCAGAAGTCAAGAGACCCAATGCAGGTCATAATTCGAGTCGCTGGTCAATATCTCCAAGCAAGGGTGGCATTTTCATCGACCAAGATCCGCTATTGACAGCTGATGGAAAGTATCTACTCCTTCCAACACATTCTCAACTCCGCGTCTATTCTACACAAACCTCACTATTGATTCGAAGTTTGCAAACCAGCCATGGCTCAAGTATCGTCAGCTGTGCATTGTCACTTATAGACCCCACTAAGGTCTATGTTGCTTACACCAACGACAAAATCTCATTATGGGATTGGACGACAAGCCAAAAGTTGGGCCAAACTGCTACACAGAATCGCTTACGCCGAATCTTGCCCATGGCTTTCGATGGAAAGGAGGAAACAGTCCTTGCTCTACGCCACGGTGAAGAAAAAAGCAGTTCTGTGGTTGCATATTCTGTTGATCACACCGGCCAGCAATGTAACCTCGCCACTACCATATTGGAGCGACCATTCAGCATTATGAATATTGCATCTTACGCAGCTGGAAGTGTGCTCATTGCTTCGAGTGCCGGCAAGATTTTACTAGGATATTCACAAGATATTCCTAGCAATGGACAACAATTGAGTTATACGTGGAGGGAGCTTAGTATGTCTGGTTTCATAACCTCTTTTGATGCTCGAGTCCGCCCATATAAAGCAAAGGGAGCAAGAAGAGTGCCAATTGTCGACTTGGTGGTTGGTTTTCAGTCTGGCACTATTATGATATATCAAGATCTTCTTTTCAGATTGATTGGCAAGGAGAAGAGCACCGATAAAGAGGACATAACCCCACGCAAATTGCACTGGCATCGAAGTGCAGTGAATGCAGTCAGATGGTCACGCGACCAGCAATATATTATCTCAGGTGGCAATGAAACGGTACTTGTCATCTGGCAGCTGAATACAAACGAGAAGCAATTCCTTCCTCATTTGTCGACATCAATTCTAAATCTGACCATATCAGCAAAGGGATCGGAGTATGGACTTCGTCTTGGTGACAATTCTGTTATGGTCTTGTCGACTGCAGATTTGTTGCCATCGACGAACATTACCGGACCTGCAATCAGTGAGGATGCATTGTCTGATAGACCGATGTTACTTCATCCAACAATAGCAGGTCGCCTAATCGCAGCCGTCCCAGCTAATGTCATAACCAAAAACCAACAGCGAGAAAACAATGCCACCCTTCTCCAACAATTTGATATCGACTCGGGATTACAAGTCAGCCGCCAAGCCCTAACAAGGAATGTTACGACAGTCAAAAATGTGGCACCTACCGGTAAAGCAGTGGTGGAACCCAATGTCGATTATATCGCTATAAGCTATGATGGTAAATGGCTGGCTACTATTGACAGATGGACACCCTTAAAAGCAGACATAGCGTCAATGTACCTTGATGGTGACTCAGCAGATTCTCGTGGCCATTCTACAGAGACCACATTAAGAATCTGGGGTTGGAACGAGGATGAGAATGTCTGGGAACTGGTGACTCGCATCAACGAGCCTCATCGACCAGGCGATCGCTCTGTGCTCGGGTTAGTAGCGAACCAATCGAAGGCTGAATTCGCGACCATCGGTTCGGATTCGACGATACAAATATGGTCACCAAAAGCACGCCACCGAAATGGGGTCGCTGTGAAGAACAAAACAAATGAGCAATTATACACATGGTCCAGCTCAAGATCAATTGACTGTGGGCATGAACGTCTCCGTGGAAATGAACAGGCAAAGTCAGCAACAATAGCTTACTCTGATGATGGCTCGACCATTGCGGCTTCCTGGTCGTGGTTGGCATCACAAACGCGGCTATTACACCTCATTGATGCTGCAAGCGGCAAAATTAGTCTCACTCTTCCAGATATTCTATCACCAAGGGAAGCAAGGCTAGCCTTTGCAGGACGACATTTGTTATGTCTGTCAGACACTTTTTGTGTCTTCGACCTGCTTACAGCACAAACCATTCTCAACATCAACTTGGACTCTGAAGCCTTTGGCCAGAGGCACCTCGCAACGAACAAGTTTGAAGGCACAGTTGCCATCAGCATTTCACCTGTGGAGAAAAACAAATCAAGCAAGTTACTTTTGTTAAGCATCACGGGACAAGATGTCAAGCCTGTCTGGGAGACATCCGTACCCGGCCTCATTTTAGGCTTATTGGCCTCTACCACTGGCTCGGGCTACGTCCTGATCGACGGAAAGGCCAGGATCAGCACATTGAGGTCCAAGGATGCCACAATTCAAGGGGCTTTGTCATCAGCACTGCAACGTACAGAGCCTGCGCAAGTCAGCAAGAGCCTAGACAGTATTTTCGGCAGAGGCGGCCAGCCACTCCTGACCGCAGGTGACCAGGAAGGACTCAAGGCGGATGGGTCGAATGTACTATCATCGTCGAATCTAGATGCGGTGTTGAACTTCGTTTCCTCGAACCATGCACCTAGTCCCACAGAGCTTTTTGAGCGGATCGTTGGTGCATTTGGTCGGCGAGATGCTCAGGAATCTGTGGTTGCATAATAGGTGGGATATACTTGACTTGACCGGATTGGTAGATAGATTCGAGGAATCACATTGGACCACAAGTGTTCAACTTCAAAACCCTGCCTTTGACGTGTTCACCCTCGCTTTCACCCAATGTCTAGCCCATATAATCTGCTTCTTGATCCAGAATCTTCACGTTGCGAGAAGGACATTGAGCATACCTCTGAGCTCTAAGTCCTGCTATCGACTTACAGTAGATATTAGCTCAACTCACCCCTGACGTGGCACCTTTGAGCAGTCCGCATCCTTGTCTTCATGGTGCTTCGGAACTGATCCGTAAGCAGGGCAGATAACGGCCCGACCAGGTTATGCATATCCGCGCCAACCTGCTTTACCAAATGTTAACACGCCTTTGATACCTAGGATACTTTAGTACGTACCTAAATACCTCGTTCCTACTCCGTGATCAGCGAGTTACCTTGGCAGACAGAGAAGTAGTTCCTAGTAAGTTGCGGTGCTTCAGCCTCGGTACCGATGTGCCTGACTCGGCCACTCAAACGATCTTTACGGGTACATCGCTCGTTCTTCAGCTTTCCTAACTTGATTTCCGGCGGCAGCATCCCCTATGCTACGTAGTGCGCTTCGCCCAGTAATGACGGAATTCAGTGAATCGAATCATTGATCGCGAAACGACTTCTAAAAGCGTCCCAGATTATCGCTTCCTGCGGCCGATTTATGCACTTCACCCGCTGCCTGTTTCCGGGCGAGCTAGCTCTGACTCGGCGGATGTAAAGCCAAGTGCGGGGGACTGGGTTAGTCCTCGATGCTGTGGCATCAACCTGCGCTAAGAGAGGTAGCGAAGAAACTGATGCATATTCCTTATTAGTAGTGTGAAAGGAGGCACCCAGGGAGAAAGCATTGCCCCTCATTGCTGCTGTGCGTTCCCAATGAAGCCGAGGGGCAATAAGTAAGGAAGACGAGACATGTGTGCTAACTAGAAAGATCCCTCCCTTCCCTGCCTTTGTTGCAATCCTATTTCCTCTAATTCTCTTCATCGTAGAGTAATATAAACTCGTTTCACAATCTGAATTCACGGCCAAAGTCCCAAAGACTAGAATCTCACACATCACGAGCGACTTCAACACCCCACCAATCAAAAATGGTCGCCCACGCCACGGTCCTCTATCCAGGAGACGCACAGTTCGATCTGAAGTACTACCTCTCCACCCACCTGCCTCTCTGTGAGAAAGGATGGAAGGAACTCGGGCTTGTGGACTGGAAAGTCATTGAATACACGCCTGGTCCCGACGGCAGCAAACCCTATGCTATCGGTGCGCTCCTTTCCTGGGAATCTCTCGAGAGTATCGGAAAGGCATTCGAGGCCGAGGCAACCAAGGGCATTCTCGACGATGTAAAGAACTTCAGCGACAAGTCGCCGCTATTTCTCATTGGTAACGTTGCCGGTCAGGCTTGAGTTTGTGGCCACCGGCAACTCGCCTCCATGATCGGCATTTTGTCTTCCTGCGGACTTTGCGGGTGGGGGCAGTGTTTGCAAGTGGTGGACCTGGTCTGCTAGGAGACTTGAAACTCTTTGTCAACAGGAGACTGTTGTATGAGAGTTGGATGGACGGAGCTCGATCGATTGATCGTGGTAGCTCGCATATTGTTTGATCCCGACACCGGGATGAAATTGAGGCTAGCTGAGTCTGAGACAGTAATCAAAGGTCGCTACCTTCCATTCTGATATCCCTCCTCTATTCGTTGTTCTTGCCTCCCTTCCGGACCCTCCACAACTCGAAGTTTGCTACATGACAAGCATGCCAGTGCCTGTGGTATGGCTGCCTCATTTCGATCACTGTGCAGTTGATCACGGCTTCTTACTTCTAACGACAGAATTCGAAGCGTGCTGCTTGCAGTTTGCATTCGGAACGAACCTTTGAATGTTGCACACCTTCAGTGTGGCCAGATATGTCTTTATGACATTTCGGGATCGTGCTGCAAGAGGACGCTTTCCCGATTCTCGTGTCGATGAAATACTGCCGTCTTGTTACGAAAGACAATTCCGGACTCCAAGTGTTTGATACTGGTTTTCACTGATCGAAAACCTTCATCATACAGACCACGATTCAAGGTTGCGGCATAAGTCTCAGGGAGAGCCAGATGGTACGTCGAGATTTCTCATCTTCCTCAGCCCTGCTGACTGCCATTGCGTCGACGACTTCCCCAACTCCTTCCGCCTTCAACGCATTCTGGACGAACGGTCCACACCATGATTCTGCCTGTTTTAACAGTGCGACACCTGACAAGCCCTCTAAGCTGTATTCTTCCAATCGACCAATATACACCTTGACGTTGACCATCCTCAACCGGTTGCGCTCTCTGACTGGTATCCTCGAGAATAGCAAATCTAAGCACAAGCCACTGCAAACGGTGAACACCCTAGGCGAGCGGACCACCATGGGCTTGACTTCGTCGTGGATTGCTCTACACACCCGCAAGATTCGATCATCACAATGCGCGTGGATGTCGAACTGTCCGAAGCATGAGGTCGGATGTGTGATGGTGCAGTAATATGGCACAGTCACACATTTACATGGTGTGAGATTCCTCGGCCCAAGAACATATTCCCATATCTGGCAGCGAATGTCATAGGGAAGTGAGAGCAAGTCTTGAACCATGCTGACTCACGAAAATTTGCCAAACGCTGGGCGCGATGGAGGTGTCGATAAAGACTGTCAGATACGAGAAAACAAAAGTATAAATATGTAGGGAGGCGCCTGTGGAATATGGCCTCGATACGAACACGAAATAGGGGAACAATCTTTGTGCTTATCGATCGTCAAGGCAGAACGTTTGATTCTTGTCCCTGATCCACAGGTCGCCAACAAGTCACAGACAACAGACATATTTCCAAAAAGAACTGTCCTCTGATATACCGAATTTGATCAGGCTCCGGCTTCTGCATTTCTTCCTGCAATGCTTACGCGCGGAACATGAGGATGCAAAACTTCTGGGACAGCTGACTCATAGTAGTGCGTGGCTAGTAACAGTGGAGCGCGATTAATTTGATGGTTATCGAGCATTTGGCATTCCTGTCGGAGGTGAAAATAGTGGGATGTTGTTACATCGTAACTGTTGATTTGGCGGCAGGAGCATGGCAGTCAGCACTATCATGCCTTGTGGGTATCTACCCAAGCACCGACGACTTCAATGATCACTTCAATGATCCTGAGGAGGAATCAAAAGATCGAGATAGCTCACTTTTGAGGCTTGTACGCGTGGAGTCAAGTGAGCTACCTAGGTAGGTTAATCAATCAATTATTTTCACGGCGACCCGGCTGATCAGCAGAGGATATTATGGTTTTCCAGTGGGCGAACATCCGTAACTGGCACATGATATTTTACTAACTCGAAAACCACCAGATCCGGGTGACATAAAAGTACGTCACTTCCACTGCCGCCGGCATAATCACCTATCTGGGATATTGGTCTGGAGAAAAGTTTTATGTCGAACAAGCGTACCTCGATATATATTTCTAGACACGCAGCCTTTATTGATTACCAGATAGAAACTTTATCCTTCGATGAGATGAGCAAGCTCAAGTTGAGTCCCCTACCCCATGGGCTCCGCGGCCCCATCAGGAGCAAGATAACGGAGGATATCCACGCAATCTCGCCTGGATGGCCCCCGTAAAAATACATACCTGCCATTCTACATCGTTTACCTGGCCAAGTACCCCCAACCATTTGTGAAGAAGTAGCTCGTGAATTTCGCACGTCCAGAGCCGGTCAAAACAAGCTCTGACCTTCGCAGACCAGAAATCCCGAACTACCACTAACCACGAAGTTTCTGAGCAGCCTAATGGCTTAACATCGCGCGGTGTTAATTGTCGAGGAAGAGCGAGACAACGATTGCATTGTTGGAGTATTGTAGGCTCTACTTCCATGCCACTCAGCCAGTCACATCGCCACAACTGCTATCAACCCGGTCATGAGCAGCCTGTGTGCGAGCAGTTGCTGGCTCCCAGACTCGTTGCGATTCTTCAATCGAAGCGATAAGGCTGACCGAAGACTCTGCTCGTTCTCAGACTGGCGCATGTCGACTATACTGACCTATCTGTTTTATTTAGCGGGGGCCGAAGGCCTACGACGGCCGCGATGTCCGATAGTTCCAAGCCAGCAAATAGATACACTGACCTGATTCGCATCCTGTCACCAGATACCCCGCGACCAAACTCCAATTAAGAATGCTTGAGCTGCTCGGATTTATGCCCAATCAAGAGGAGACTCTCACACGACAGACTACGAAAGAGACCGTTTCCAACCTGAATTGTGAACTTAAAGGTAAGCTCATAAGACCATAAGAGTCAGTCTTCAACTTCCCGCAGCTTCGTGCTTCTTGATGCTCTTGTGTCTACGAGGTACAGACCGAACATCAGATCGTACATCACCACCATAATGAGTGGTCAAACTTATCTAGCAACACCAGCGGCAGTGCCAGAGTTAGGCATCCCGGAATCATCCTCTACCGTCGATGTTCGCATCATCGACACGACTGGATATGGTGAAGTCTCGACGTCGGTGGTTTTTACGCCTCAACTGCCAGGGCACGACAAGTTCATCTTTCCCTCCTACTCATTCCTCATCAGCAACGACAAGAACGGTAAGCACATTCTATTCGACCTGGGCATGCGAAAGGACTGGGAGACTTTCATGCCTGAACCAACCATTGGCTTCGTGAAGCAGATCATGCCATTCACGGTGCAGTCGAACGTCGATGAGATCCTCGATGCAGATGTTGCGAAGATAGGAATTACGACCAAAGACATCTCGGCTGTCATCTGGTCGCATCACCATTTCGACCACCGTGGCGATCTTTCTCCGTTCGACTCGAATACCCAATTGATCGTCGGGCCCGGGTTCATGAAGGCATACTCTCCAGGATACCCTACAGATCCCAAGAGCACTATCCAGGAGACAGAGCTCACCAGTAACCCCGTACGTGAGCTCGACGACTCCGCTTTCACGCTAAAGCTGGGACGTGTGCCAGCTCACGATTATTTTGGCGACGGATCCTTCTACATTCTCTCGACTCCAGGCCACACAACCGGCCACCTCGCTGCACTGGCCCGTGTGACCAGCGAGTCCAATGGCTCATCAACGTTCGTTCTCCTCGGAGGTGACTGCGCGCATCATCCAGGCGTATTCAGACCCACCGAATATCTACCCATCCCGGAAAAGGTGCCCGAGGCGCCTCGCTCGAAATTTGGCACCTCACCTTGTCCCGGCGTCTGGCTGCAGAAGTACGTACACCCTCAGAAATCCGCCACAGAACCCTTCCTAAAGGCAAATCTGGTTGTCTATGAAAACCCCGAATATGGCCTGCACAGCCTTTCCGCGATGCAGGAATTCGATGCTAGTCCTGATATTTTGGTCTGCATCGCTCATGATGCTGGACTGTTGGGGAATATTGACTTTTACCCTGACAAGTTAAATGGGTGGAAGGCGAAGGGGCTCAAGAACGCCGTGCATTGGAATTTCTGTGGCGATTTCGATGTCAAGGCTGCAAAGGAGAAGGCTGCTGCTGCTTGAAGGCATGTGTCCTTTAGCAGAGGATCCAGCAACAACATGACCCAATGGCGACTCGTACTCCTTCTAGAAGATCAAATAGTTATCACTCCATCTTTCGTGTGAGCTGTGAGTACCTAGGTACGAGATATATTGAGCTTTTTCAACCCCATGTGGGGAAGGGTCCGAGGCACATCAGGCTGTTCTCCTAAATTGCTTGCAACTCCACCCTCCTCTTTCTCCAACATTCATCCTGACCCAAAACCGTGCGTTTAGCAGCCTACGAAGGTAAGTCCCCATTAACATGCTTGTACCGGCGTAATCAAGGCGATTCAATGGGGGTTTCCGTCTTTCTGGGCTAGCTCTTGCCATATGCTCGGTCAGGGTGAACTTTCCTTTGCCAGGATATATACCTTTTAAGCCATTCGCTGTGGGCCTCGAGTCTAGCAGGTAGCAAACGACTCGAAGGTAATATGAAGTTTTCCATCGTTATGAGAAGACTGCCAAAGGCATCAACATGGGCGGGATCTAGCCTCCGCTGTGCTGCCATTGGACGTGTGGTACCAGCAGGGGCATGTACTATACCACTCCCGCCCATTTTCACCCGGAGGACTCTACATCGCCACGGAGAATCCCAGCGTTCTCTATTCTCCACTAGCCCTCCTAAAGCGTCGCCACAAGGAGAGATAGGATGCGAAATCAAACCCATACCCTCCACACCAGGGTCAACAACAACTACGGGAACTGTCGCGACCATCACAATCAACAACGCGGCGCGCCTCAACAGCCTGAACAGCACACTCATCTCCCAACTGACATCGACGCTCCAAACACTCGCATCTCCCAAATACCGCCCGACCCTCCGCGTCACAATCATCAAAGGCTCGCACCCACCTGACTCCCCCAAAACCCCGGCCTTCACCTCCGGGGCCGACATCTACGAGATGAGCGCGCTGCAAGACGCATCCGCCGCGAGAACATTCATCTCCAACCTTGCCACGCTGTGCGAAACCTTCCGCACGCTGCCGTGCCTCACGGTCGCGCAGATCCACGGCCTGTGTCTGGGCGGGGGCCTCGAGCTGGCCGCGTGCGCGGACTTCCGGTACGCGACAGCTGCCTCGTCGTTCAGCATGCCCGAGACGAAGTACGGGATCCCCTCCGTCATCCATGCGCGCCTGCTGCCGGATCTGATCGGCTGGCAGCGCGCGAGGGAGATGGTGTATCTCGCGCGGTTCTACGGCGCGAGTGAGATGCGTGAGTGGGGCTTGGTGGATAGGCTGTGTGCTGACGAGGAGGAGCTGGAGTCGCAGGTGCATGGGTTGGTGAGGGAGGTGGCCAGGCATGGCGTGCGGGCGATGCGGGTGCAGAAGGAGTTGGTGCGGGTTTGGGGAGAGGAGGATCTCAAGACGGGTATTGAGAGGGGGGTCGAGAGTTTCGCCACCATGTTTCGCGACGGTGCCCAGGAGCCCAGGCTCTATATGAAGGAGTTTACGGGAAGGAAGAAGCTGAAGGAGGCGGGTGGCAAGGGATCGTGAGTGACAAGCCCAGACTGGTTGGAGTCGCTTTGGTCAGACATCATTGGTGGCTACGGATTGAAACTACGGGAGGATATGAATACCGAGCGGACAGAGATGTGTATTGAGAATGATTTGGAATGTGGTGTCCAACTTCATCTGATGAGGGGAGAGAGCAGGGAAAGGAAGAAAGTGACCGAACGTCATCAAAGAACGGTGCAACAATTGACCACAACGATATGCTCAGTCTCCCCTGAGGCAATTGATGAGGTCTCTAAGATATTACACGTATTGAGAGCACAAAACGCTCATTTAATCTGCACTGACTCGTCCCTGAGGACACCCGAAAAGCAATGTACTATGATGATCTGCTGGCCTGATCGATTGAACAGTGAATGGAAGCCCTTGGGTTCGATATAGCAGCATGAAAATCTCAGATGTTACTGAGTAGATACTCTATCGCCCCCTGAACGCTACCTCCAGTTCTGCGAAGCGCCTGAACATTGCGGTCAAAGTCGTAAAATCCCATGTCATTCAATTGACGCAATTGGGTCTCATATCTCTCCTCTGGTGGACGGTTATCAGGTGGTGCTGCGGGTTGTCCACCTCCGAAAATGTTGAAAAGATTGTTGAAGTTATTAGGATCATTCTCTGATCCTGCACCCGGACCACCACCTAGACCACCACCGTCACGTGCAAGCTGGGAAAGTGCTTGAAGGGCCTGTAGTTGGCTTTGGAGATCTTGATTTGAAGGGGGATTCTGGCCTTGTTGTGGCGCTTGACCAAACATTCCTGGATTGAATAATGCTGCAAAGGGATTTTGCTGTTGCTGTTGCTGCTGAGCTGTTTGATCGGTATTGGGAGGATTGGTTTGCGTGCCTGGTGACGAAGGATTCTGTTGGGTGGTCGGAAATGGTGCACCAAACAGACTTGCAAACGGATTGGCACCCAGATTTCCCATGGCTGCAAAAGGATTCTGCTGGTTTGGCTGTTGCTGAGTTTGGCCATCCAATGAACCGGGATTCTGGCCTTCTCTTGCCTCGGTGGTGTTGGTGACGCCTGGTGCTGGGAAAGCCTCTTGTCCGCCCATGCCTCCAAATCCTCCGCCTCCCATTTGCTGTTGCATCTGCATCATAGATCGTAGAGCCTGGGGATCGGTCATGAGTCGTCTGAAATAGTCGGATTGTAGAACCTGCCTGGCCTGGGGGCCCATCTGGCGCAATTGAGGGTTTGCATTGATCATCATGTCGATAAATTGTGGGTTGTTCATGGTCTCTCTCATCATCTGTTGGAAGTTCGGATCCTCTAACTGGCGGACAATATCCTCGGGGGTCTGTGGTGTGTTGAACATGCTTGCACTCGGCAATTGAGCAAAGCCGGCGTACCTGGCTCCAGTCAGACCTGCTAGAGGGTCATTGCCTGTACCTGCGGCCAAATTCTGGGGAACACCCGATGCCTGGGGTGTAGTTGTGGAGGGGTTGGATGTGGAAGAAGATTGGCTGGCTGGGTTTTGTCTCTGATTACTCGCAGCGCTCTTGACCAAGTGCATGGTATTGCCATCCTTGACATTGTGCGTGGCTAGGGTGTCATTGTCTTTCAAGACTTTTCCACTGTAGATTAGGCGCTGTGCAGTTGCAGGAACATTGGCATATTCTTCAGTGGCGAGTTTGGTTTTGAGATCTTGGGTGGTGGTTGCGAGTGGAAGAGACAGAGTCCATTTCTGGCCGCCCGAAGATTTGATATGGAAGGTGACGGTGATGTCTTCAGAGCTTGCAGGCTCAGTCATTGTGTCGAGGGTGGGAGGTTAGAATGGATAGGCCAGCGCTTGCGAAGCTGATGTCGATGTTTGCGACGGTAGATAACGAACGGAAGTTGTAGGACCAAGCCGAGGGCAATGACGTGGGGACTTGGTATTTGTCAGAAGAATGGCGGTTCTCGTTATGCGGAAAGATAGAATGCAGGGAGAGAAGATGTGGAGGAGAAAGATGAGAGGAAGAGATGAGAAAAGCGACAAGATTCAAGTTGAAGAGTTACATCAATCGGTTTACCTGGACTGAAATGCAAGAGAGGCAATGTGGCAGTTCTTGGAGACTTTGGCTTGTCAATTGAACAGTTCCTATTGAACAGTTCCTGTTCCTGCCTTTCTGGGTGCCAGTGGTCGGTTTCACGGGTGCAGTGCAGTGCCAGTGGTCAGGTGCAGGCCAGGTGGGTGTGGAGGTGCACCACCAGATCATCGCTCCTGCCAGTATGCCTCGCGTCATCCCGGCTGCCTTGACTTTAATTGATCCGCCCCCGAGCCACGTTTGATAAATGACGGACTTGAGGTGAGTTTTGCCCCTCCAAGTGCAAAGCCTGAGGGGTTTGGTCCCTGGAGTCGGTCCAAGCTCAAGCTGCGGCCAATCCGTCCACGGGCTACGCATGCTACCCACCTGAGGTAGGTGGACCAGCAACAATAACCAGTAAACCACGCTGCTTTAACAATCTTCAACAAACCATATTCTCATCATTAATCATATGCTTTCCTTTTGTTTTAAACGATCGACAGCAAGAGACAGTGTTCCGAGACCATCGTTAGGTACTCACTGTTATGCTATTGAATTCTTGGTAATGTTGGGGCAGTTCTTTAAACCTGGGGAGTTTGTTGTTCTAACTCCAATATAACCATCGAGAGCTTGCTAATAAAGAGCACCAGGACTTATCTTGAAGGAGCTGGATACAGACCCAAAAGCAGATCAATATTGTCTAGGTCAGGTGGGAATATATCTGTGCTTGATCATGCTCAGCGCCTGCCCCAGTAGGTGGTGATACGGATTGATGTATAAGTGTGGAGCTCCATGCTCCGAGACATTGCACAGGCTTGAAGGATGATACACGCCGTCGTGTTTAATGATGACATTCGCTCCAAACCTCCTGGACTTTGTCGGCCCCGGATGAATTCTCCCATCGTGTCGATCTACGTTAACGCAACACTCTACATTGGCTCTGCGCACACTGTCAGTCTCTGTGACTTCCTTCCAGAATCTGAGTGAAGCAAACGAGCAACAATGGCATTAGCAGTACTAATTCCATTAGCTCCACGCTAGCTCGGGCAGGGGAATCGGAACTGGTTTGAGTCAGGATCGTCCTTGGCTCACGAGCCTGCCGTCATTGACCTTGCGCCCGAGGGGCCCCTGATTCCACTAATAGAATAGCCCGAGGGTCAAGGCTGGCCCCAAAGTGCAGGCGCAATGTTGGCAGATTAGTAGATCAACATCACTCTTTCAAGCTTGAGGAAGTGAGGATTATTCTTCCTCTCACCTGGCATTGTCTTCTGTCACAAATATCTGTGGAGCTTGTTTTGCGACACTCAACTAGCGCAAACGAATCGTAGCCATTCTCGGACAAAATCTTATCAACTGAAGACTACAATATCAGGCTCTTTTCATCCCAAACCCTATCCCCTGATATTTGCCCAGGCCTGAGTTGGTCACTTTATCTGACGCTGATGTCCATCTGTGCTCTCTCATCCCACTTTGGGCCTTGAGCGCATTTCTCAATGCAGAGAAATCTCAATCGTGTTGCTGCTCTGAGTACCACGATTCTCGTCGTCGTTGGTCTAATCATCTACTGTGAGTATCCCAAGGTGGACTGTTCGGCATCATTTCCTGACAGATTTCCCCAAGTTACCCAACCACAGGCCCGCTTTTCGAACATTACTGTCATCCCGACCACTGAAGAATCGCCAACCGTACGCATACCTCTATCGGGTATTGTTGAAGCAGAGAGGACGGATGCCTTCAACGTGACGCGATTTACCCGGCACACGACTAATGCCACGTCAGAGTTGCTCTGGCTTTCTCTCACCTATAACAAGGATTCCTGGGGTCGGAATCGCCTTCGATGGACGCGAACTGTCGACGATTATTTGAAACTTTTACCCCTACAGCATAATGTTGAGACTATTTCACTTGGTCTTCTTACAAGCTCGGTAGACGAGTATCACAAATATAAGGCAGCAACCGCACGTTATCCTTTCGCCAGAGTGGAAATCATTCTACACCCTGGCTATCACAACTCCAACGGGTCAACTGTGGATCGGGAGCACCGCCACGATGATGAGGTGCAGGCTGCCCGCCGCTCCGAGATAGCCCTGTTGAGGAATTATCTCATGTTGAAAACCCTGGAAGCAGAATCGCACATTCTCTGGGTGGATGCCGACATCTTTCGCCTCGACGAAGGTATTGTTAGGCGAATTCTCCAGCATATCCGCGATGAAGAGGCTATAGGCCTTGTAACCGCAAGATGTTCGCGGGACGGAGCGGAAGATTATGATCGCAATGCATGGCGAGGCACAAGAAAAGGTCCCAGAGGTTGGGATCTGGATCAGGATGAGATCGCAAAAGGAGAACTGAAGACCCAAGGCCAATACCATGTCGATAAATTGATCGTGGGTACCACAAACGATGACCTTGTTGACCTCGACACGATCGGCGCAACAATCCTATACTTACGAGCTTCGCTCATCTGGCAAGGCTTGAACTTCCCTCATCAGTTCGTCATCGGCACTCGGTGGAAAAAAGACGGCTGGGATGGTATCGAGTCAGAAGGCCTTTGTTATCGGGCTAAAGGACTGAGCGGAGGAAAATGCGCAGTATTAGGAGGTGAATGGTCTATTCAACATACGGATTTCTGATACACGGCCCGGCTTTCCCACATTGTCTATGAGACAAGTGAAAACCTGTCCTGAGAGTCATGGTAGGCACTGCACATATGAGCACATTGTCACATACATACCCCACTAAAAGCGATCCCGGATGCGCCAGATGACGGGGGGGTTCTGGCTCTGAATGGTGGGTGCTGCGACTATTTGTATTATGGAGACTTACGAACAGATGATGCAGAGAAGGACATAGTACTTAGGTAAGAATATGAGGGCCGACTGGGCTCGATCCATGATCTGATTCAGATATCCCTAAGTACCTACGGTACCCATAGACGTGCATTGCATACGGTAAAACATGCATAGAGCGGCATCATAATTCTGTCTAAAGGGGATACGCCATCTCTAGATCTGGCTAATGTGTCTTGGCATATTGCGCGAACTTTTTGTCCTTCGATACCACTCCAAGTCTGCTCAACTGTCTGAAAAGGTGGGTAGGGTGCCTAAGTTTTGGCGCAGGCACACGACGTCTTCATTTATCTCAAACTTCACAGCAGGAGGCTGCTCAGAATACTACACTATCTGAAGAGGCGTCTTTGACGAAATCCTCCTCTTCCTCCGTTCAACCATGACTTCGTAGAGTCCCTCATTATCACAACCTACGAAAACAACCCAACGGGGATCGCATTCAAGATGGCGACGACAAGTTCGATGTTCATGTATAGCTTGACTATACAACCTCCTTCAGCCATTACTCAAGCTGTTCTAGGTCAATTTGCTGGTACAAAAGAGCAACAAATCATCACGGCTTCTGGTTCGAAGCTCACCATCCACAGACCCGACCCTACTCAAGGGAAAATCTCCCCAATCTTCACCCAAGACTGTTTTGGCATTATCAGGACCTTAGCAGCATTTCGACTCGCTGGTAGTAGCAAAGGTCAGCCAATCACCATTCAAATCTTTGCTTGAATACACTAACACCGTACTTAGATTATCTCATCGTGGGTTCCGATTCTGGGCGCATTACGATCCTAGAGTACCTCCGAGACCAGAACCGCTTCAACCGCGTCCACCTAGAGACCTTTGGAAAATCTGGTATCCGCAGAGTTATCCCTGGCCAGTATCTAGCGGTAGATCCCAAGGGCAGAGCATGTCTTATTGCCTCGGTCGAGAAGAACAAACTCGTCTACGTCCTCAATCGAAATGCGCAGGCCGAGTTAACAATTTCGTCTCCATTGGAAGCACATAAGCCTTCGACGCTGGTGTTTGACTGTATAGCGCTCGATGTCGGTTACGAGAATCCCATATTTGCTGCCCTCGAGGTAGACTACAGCGAGGTCGACCAAGATCCTAGCGGACAGGCGATGGAAGAGGTGGAAAAACTTTTGGTATTCTACGAATTGGATCTTGGTCTAAACCACGTGGTTCGAAAATGGGCAGAACCAGTTGCAAGAGGCGCCACAAAACTGTTTCAGGTACCTGGAGGATCTGACGGCCCGAGTGGAGTGTTGGTTTGCTCAGAAGACAACATAACATATCGTCACTCCAACCAGGACGCATTTCGTGTCCCAATTCCGCGAAGGAGAGGCATCCTTGAGAACCCCGACCGCAAACGAAACATCGTCGCTGGTGTCATGCACAAGATGAAAGGCCAATTCTTCCTGCTACTTCAAACCGAGGATGGTGACCTTTTCAAGGTTACTATCCAGATGGTCGAGGATGACAATGATCAGCCTACTGGAGAGGTCAAGTCCTTGAAGATCAAATACTTCGACACAGTCCCAACTGCCAATAGTCTCCACATTTTGAAGAGCGGATTTCTCTTCGTGACAGCTGAAAGCGGAAACAACCATTTTTATCAATTTGAAAAGCTTGGCGATGATGATGAAGAGACCGAATTCTCTAGCGACGACTATCCCGCAGATCCAACCGATGACTACCAGCCAGCCTTTTTCCACCCTCGACCCTTGTCCAACCTAAATCTGGTACAAAGTATCGACTCCGCAAATCCTTTGATGGACAGCAAAGTTGCCAATCTTCTAGATGAAGATGCACCTCAGATCTACTCAATATGTGGCGCAGGAGCTAGGAGCAGTTTCAAAACTCTCAAGCATGGTCTGTCAGTTAGCGAGATCGTCGAATCTGAGCTTCCGGATAGACCTGAAGCTGTTTGGACCACCAAGTTAACTAGAGATGATGAATATGATGCTTACATTGTATTATCATTTCGCACAGGAACACTTGTCCTCAGTATTGGTGAGACAGTAGAGGAAGTCACCGACACTGGTTTCCTTTCGACGGCCCCGACTCTTGCAGTCCAACTCTTAGGAGAGGATGGCTTGGTTCAAATCCATCCCAGGGGTATTCGACACATCAGAGCTGACAAGAGAGTGAACGAGTGGCCAGCCCCTCAGCATCGGTCAATTGTGGCTGCAACGACCAACGAGCGACAAATCGCTGTGGCACTCAGTTCTGGTGAAATCGTCTACTTCGAGCTGGATACAGATGGTTCACTTGCCGAGTACGAAGAAAGAACAGAAATGAATGGCACTGTCACTTGCTTGAGTCTAGGTGACGTTCCTGAAGGAAGAGTCAGAAGCTCTTTTCTCGCTGTGGGTTGTGATGATTCTACTGTCAGGATCCTCAGCCTTGACCCGAACTCAACATTAGAAAGCAAGTCAGTGCAGGCGCTCACGTCTGCACCGTCTTCACTTTCAATCATGGCCATGTCAGACTCGACCTCTGGAGGAAGCACGCTCTATCTACATATTGGGCTTTACTCTGGTGTCTACCTCCGGACAGTCCTGGACGAGATTACTGGGGAACTTTCTGACACTAGGTCACGGTTCCTGGGCATAAAGCCTGCAAAACTCTTCCGAGTCTCAGTCAGCGGACAAGCCGCTGTTATGGCAATTAGCTCCCGATCATGGCTAGGGTATACCGACACCCAAACGAACGGCTTCATGCTAACACCTCTTGACTATGTCGGTCTCCAATACGTATGGAATTTCACGAGCGAGCAGTGCTTGGAAGGAATGGTCGGAATTCAGGGCCAAAACCTGAGGTGAGTCACTTTTTCTTTTGCTGATTTTCTCATGCACATGATGAGCCCACAAACGTACTCTTTCTGAAAATCTGCGATTGATGCGGAGAGAGATAAAATTATTCCAATTGTTCCTTCTGAAAACATTACCCAATTTGCAACTACCCTACTCTTGTTTACCCTTTTCATCGCTAACTTGAGAGATAGAATATTCACGATCGAAGACCTATCACGAAATCTTTTACAGCACAATATACCCCTCCCCTATACACCCAAAAAGTTCGTCAAGCATCCTGATCAGCCACTATTTTACGTCATTGAAGCCGATAACAATGTTCTGGCACCTGCCACTAGAGCGAAATTGCTAGCGGACTCGACCGCAGTGAACGGTGATGCTGTAATTTTGCCACCAGAGGATTTTGGACATCCCCGCGGAAGAGGGCACTGGGCGTCATGCATTCAGATCATAGATCCGGTCAACGCGAAAGCAGTCGTGTTTACTCTTGAGCTGGAAGACAATGAATGTGCGACAAGCATTGCCATTGCTCCATTTTCAGGTCAAGATGATGAAGCATTTTTGATTGTGGGCACGGCGAAAGACTTGGTTGTAAGCCCTCGATCTTATTCGGGAGGATTCTTGCATGTGTATCGCTTTCATGAAGAGGGCAAAGAACTCGAATTCATCCACAAAACCGCCATGGAGCACCCTCCCACTGCTCTACTGGCATTCCAAGGTCGACTACTGGCAGGAATCGGGTCTGATTTGAGAATCTATGATCTCGGCATGAAACAAATGCTCCGAAAATGCCAGGCGCAAGCAAGTCCAAACCTTATTGTCAATCTTCAAACTCAAGGAAGTCGAATCATCGTTGGTGACATCCAGGACGGCATTACATATGTCGTGTACAAATTTCAAGAGAACAAATTGATACCGTTCGCCGACGATGTTATTGCCCGTTGGACGACCTGTGCTGGTATGGTTGATTATGAAACTACGGCTGGCGGAGATAAATTTGGCAATCTCTGGCTTCTCAGATGTCCTGCGAAAGCATCCGAAGAAGCAGACGAGGACGGATCTGGAGCTCATTTGACCCACGAACGACAATATCTCAGCGGTGCGCCAAACCGACTCAGCTTGATGACACACTATTTCCCCGGCGACATTCCGACTAGCATTCAGAAAACCAACCTTGTACCCGGTGGTCGTGATGTTGTTTTCTGGACCGGTTTGCAAGGCACACTGGGAATGCTCGTGCCGTTTGTGAGCCGAGAAGATGTCGACTTCTTCCAGTCTCTCGAGATGCAACTCGCCTCTAACAACGGCAACCCACCTCTCCTTGGAAGAGATCACCTCATATACCGATCCTACTACGCACCATCAAAAGGCACCATCGACGGTGACCTCTGCGAAACATTCTTCTTGTTACCCAACGACAAGAAATTGCAGATCGCCGGCGAGCTCGACCGATCCGTGCGAGAAATTGAGCGCAAACTTTCCGATATGCGAACACGTGTGGCGTACTAATTAACGAGATTTTCAGGTAAGGAAATGTCAGGCAAATCAATCACCTGATTGTGTTTTCACGTCGGCGGATAGATAGAACTGTCCCAAAAAGATACCCCAGCCCATATTTATAAGGCTGGCTAGCTGAGATGAAGCTACTTTGCATAGCCTCTGGGCCAATATACAGCTTTACGCACAAGACCAAAAATATCATACTGTCCCACAAACAGTCCAGTCCAGTCCTATCACAAGCAGTCTCCACTCTCGTTCCCAACCCACCTAGATGCTCTGTTCGCTTTCCATGAATGTCTCTTACCTCGCTCGGTCAATACGTCTCTCCGTGGATTGATCTTGAGCTGGATGCTTCACTATGCAATTTCCGCATACGTTTACGCACGAGACGAGAATGAACAAGAGGCTTCAAAAACTTCTTTCCGGCCGATCTTTGAGTACGAGTTTCACCCAAGTTTTCTTTCTTGAGACTACCTTATATGGTGATTCATTGTAATATATGCGGCAGGACATGACATTCACTACCTCCAATGATCATACTGGCTTGGTTCACTGCGGTTACATAATTACACATATTTTCCCCTCGGGACTATGACGATTATCATTCTGACCCCTCGACTTGACTACCGTACTTTTTCTCCAGTGAGTTCGTCTCGCCAGCGACAGTTTGCGCGAAATCATGCTCGCTTCAATCAAGGCGGTGGATTAAGATCCAGCCCCTCGACGGTCAGTCTAAACGCGTCGGGCCTCGAGTAATGGCCCACGGCGTCGAAATCGAGGTGTCCGCGCTCGCAGTCGTCAAAGTCGACCTCGGCGTAGATCAACTCGTGTTCTTTCTCCCATATCGGCCCCTCAAGCGTCTTGCCCAGCGGACTGATGATGCAGGAACCGCCAGCTGAAACAAACTGTTCGCCGCCGTCTTCTGTCGTCGTGCCATGGCTCGCCAGTTTCGAGGTAGTAGCCGGTGCGGACGCTGTGCCGTCGACGACGGCTTGCTCTGATGCAGGCTCCTCGTTGATTGTGCCGTCTTTGCTGCGCCATGCGATTTCGTGGTTTTCCTCGGTTCTCATTGACATGGAGCGGCGCCGCCCGCCTGTTGATACGGCTTTCGGGGTGCCGTTTGGGAGGCCGGGGTTCTGAACGTGACCGTTCGTTCCCTGGGCGTTGCTTGTTGTCTCCTGTGTCTTCACACCGGTGATCCACTCCGGGAGGCTCTTCCGCTTGATAGCCTGATTTGCGCTGAGCACGAAGCACCTCCCCTCACTTGCCACTGTCTTCATCAGACTTTCCCACGTGTCACGAGCGTCTGCAGTCGGCGCGAGCCATAAGTTGACGCCCTGGCTATAGATGGCGTATCGCAGAAGCGGCATGTAGTTCTCCCAACAGATGGCGCAGCCCATGACGACCCTTACGCCCTTGATATTCGCGACAACTGCCTTGAGAGTCGACGCTTGACCTTGTGCCCACACGAGGCGTTCGGATCCAGTTGGCATCACTTTCCTTCTCTTCCCGATCACGCCCCGGATCGGATCAACGTATAGAGCGGAGCAATACAGGCTCCCGCCAGCTTTCTCAACCGCACCCGTGACAATGAACACGCCGGTCTCGCGCGCAACGTCTTCGAGATACTCTCGTGTACCATCTCCTCTCCTTCCTGTCTCTTTATTTACCGGTAGTTTATTCTCGAGCCAGTCGTCACCAGCCCCGAGGGGTGTGTCCCCCAAATCGACCGCCGACTTGGTATACGCAAGGAATTGATCTCTGCCATGTTCGGTGCGAGCTCCGACCGCAGCTCCGAAGTTGCACGTTCGCGGATATCCGCCCAGGTAGGCTTCGGGGAAAAGCAGGATCGAGATGCCCTTCAGAGCTGCCTCCTGTGTTGTCGCACGTAGGGAAGATAGTGTCTCTTCGCGGGTGCCCAGGGTGTGGGATTGCGAGAGCCCGATCTTAAGTTTCGAAGGCATCTTTGGAATTGGGTCAAAGGTTGAAGGCGCCTTGTGTTATAGTTGCTGGTTTGCTGAACGATGCTGAGCAAGAGACAGCCAGATAGCAGTATTTGTAGGCACTCTTGCTCGCTTCCTTTGACCTTGCCAAAAGGCGTGTATCTACTTGACGAGAAACCCGGGAGCAGGAAGGAAGGCCGAGGATTCGTGACTCAAAGAAGAGAAAAGCTCCTTGATTACTACATGTGTGTGTTTGAGGTCTTTTGGTGGGGGGTTTGTTGGAGCTGAACGTCGCAACGGACCTGCCTCGGTGCGGGGAAGGTGAGCGAGGCAGGGAGGGAACTTTCCGCCCTCCAGCAGAACAGAAGTGGCGATTTTATATTGAACAGGCTCACTCCGAGACTTGTTGACTCATTCATTTTCAAGAAGCTCCTTCAACTTATCCCAAGAAGCCCGACCTCTTTTCGCCCAATGCTCGGGGTCTGCACTCTCCAGCTCCATGGTACGGTGAAAGATCTCCATGCTCACCCATCCAGTCCACCCGCTGTCAATGAGCCATGCCCGTGAGATGTCTTCGATGGGCAGGTACGCCCCCTTCTCCGTCTCCAGCGGGAACAGCCTTCCATAGGTACACCAAGAATGAGGGCCGTCTTTCTTTTCGTTGTAAGCAGGATGACCTGGTAAAATCGGTGATGAGAGTTTCTCGGCATCACTCAGTTGAATGTAGATGATTTTCTCCTTGGGACACTCGCTATGAAATCGTTGAACTGAAGCCCACAAAGCAGCATCGCCCCCAGCTCGGAGGCCGGAGGGACTTCGTGGATCCGCCCATAGCCGGGAGAGAACGTGATAAGTATCAAGACATAGTCCAAAATTGGACCTATCCACTAGCTGCACGATCCGGAGTGATTCTTCCCAGTCTGCAACATGTGTACCCCAGGCTAGAGCCTCGTAGGCAAATGATATAGGAGGCTGTTCTTGTAGACCTAGGTCTGCCAGGGCTCGGAGCTCGTCGACAATGGTGGCTTCATCACCAACAGCATTTTCACTGTCATTGCTGGGGATCTGTATGATTTTGGTCTTGAGTTCTTTCGCCATGTCCAACCATTCCTTCGCCGCCTTCAGCCTGTCGACTATATCCGTCGGTTCACCTTCAAAATTGTCAAATGAACCGAGACACACAATCTCAATCCCTTGCGTCTCACATAATTGTCGAATACCACGAGCTGCTTCGGTACGAGATATTTCATGGGCATTGGCGTAGGCATCCAAATCTGTGATGAACATTTCCACGCCTTGAAACCCTGCCGCTTTGACGGCGGCAATCTTGCGCTCAAGGGTGTGTGATGAGTCCCACCCTAACGAAATGGTAGAGATTGCAATTTTATCGTTCTCCATGTCTGCAATTTTGGAAGAATCTTTCGGCAGAAATCCAGCCTGCTTGGACGGGCAAGAATTAGGGAATTGTCAAACCGACAACACCTTTGCCTGTTCGTAGATCAATCTGCTAATGATTCCCGAATAACCCAAAGTGGCGTCGAGAGGATTGCTGGTGTGAGAAATGATGGAACAGCGGCAATAAAAGAACTTACAGTGTGCCAGTGTTCGTGATCAACCGGATGATACGTATAAACACAAATCCAGCGAACACCAGCTCCAAGATCTGTACGGATAGAGACGGTACACTGTAGACCTCTTGGGCCTTTATCAGTTGCGAAGGGTGAACAACTCTACCTGTAGCAGCCCTTGCTGACATGGAGGTAACTTGACAAGCATCCATGAAGACGGCAGGCTTGGCAGACAGTTATTGCTGATGTGTCATTAAATATCTGCTTCGCCGCTTTCTCTCTCAACAACCAAACGCGATATAGCAATTCATCACCTAGACATGACGCTGAGTCTGAAAATGTCTTGAGAAAAGTTTCCCAGGAGCCCAAAAGCTCCTCATCTGTTCTTTCAACTCGATGGCGTGGTCTCAGCTCGAGAAGTATCGGGGAGCAGAGTCGGATTCGGCACAAAATATTGGATGCCGGCCCCAAGAGATCGCTCCTCGCTGGGAGGATCTAATGGGGTTTTCTCGTTGCATTGAACGAGCTCCTCGTCATCTCATCACTTTTCTGCGTCTCGCAAGTTCGAACATTCATCTCAGGAGCCATTCTGCTGGGCGCAATTCGGTATTGGCACCACAACCTCGTTGCCACTCTACAAGTCAGAAGTCTTGGTGCTATCCACATTACAAAACAACAGGTTGCGACCATAGCTTCGTTACCTCAAAGCTGGGGCTCTCTAACTTCCAGAAGCGGCCTGAGTCATGAGAGCCAGGGACCGCCATGACTCAAATGAGGCAGCCGAAGCAGATACGAATATCTCGTATACCACTGCCGCTGTCGATCAGATTATGGGGTAGTGATAGCACACCACACGTCTGTGGATACTACACCCTACCCCACGTAGCCAGATTCAAACCCCACGAAAGTGCAAAGTTGAACTACAGGGAGCCAAAATCGGGTGAAATATCGATACTAAATCCACTATCCAAATTCGGATCGCAGAAATGTGAGGCCATTAATCTCATCAAATCCTGTTAATGGGCTTGCCTAGACCTTATTCTTATCTTTGAAGCAGCTCCTGCGCATACATGGGCACTCGGAAATTGATATGGACCCTGGCATCTCTTTACGGCATCAGAATTTTCGCCGAACGGTGCAAAGGACGCGTCCAAGTATGCGCCGACTACTTATCCACCTGACATCGTACTACTCTCCGGCAACTATTGATGAGCTGAATGTTGGCATGATATTCCAGTACCAAGCCATGCCTAGAGATGGTCTTCCACCAAGTCCCTCATGGTTCCCTTTTGTTTTTGCTTACAGACCAATGGAGACCTCTAGTATCTCACGCTGAACACAACAGTGATTCATTCTCAGCCTTCTCAGAATATGCTGCATTTATCAACCAAGAGCATGAATTAAGACTGCATTCAACGCTCACAGCTGACAGACTTGAGCTACTTGTCGGTCCGTACGCCTACTGGGTCACAGGTACCTATGCTCGCAACACGGTAAACTTTCACCTTATGAACGACAGTATTGATTGTGCGGCGTCAGAACACGATTTCAGCTCGTTAGACATGCCTCTCGTCGTCTGTGGTAGGGTCAGCATCTCCAGTATGATCTGGAACTTTGCCAAAGTGCCACAATATGAACTCGCATCCGAGGTCCCCATGCAGATAGCACAAGTTCCACCTCTCGAGTGGAGAACAGTCAAGGCATAGTAAGGGCCAAACACACGTTGGCAACCTGCAGTCGTCTATGGTGGTCATAATTTACCATTTTGCTAGTGACTGTGATGTGTGTTCCGCTATTCGAGTATAACAGCACAGCTACACCTTTTTTGAGTGACACACTTCCTGGCAAAGCGAAGTCGAAGATGGCAAATTGTTGATTGCCACGAAAGCTAAATGGGCAACTGCAACTGTTACTGCTAAGGGACCTTTCACAACATTGCATGCCCCACGGCTTGAAGAAATGCGGCCTTAAGTATGAGCAGCAGTCATTGTCTTGTTTTGGCTAAAGTCCCAAGTCATCTAAGGCATGCTGAAGTGCATGTACTTGGAACCCTTTGATGGACTTGAACTTACGAGAAAGATCCTCAGAGGCCACATCGGACACAGTACCAGTACTTGCCCCAGATCTCTACCCCAGAATTGTCTGAGCTCGGATCGAGACCATCTTACTCCACAGAACCTGAAAATTGTCCGGATATTGGGCATGGTCGACAGCACACTTACATGCGCATGCAACCCCATGGCAGCGATCCATATACAAGGAATGGAGTTTTTGGAGTCGAGGTTAAGTTTGCTGGTCCAATGGTAAGTCCATGTGAAGGTACGAAGTAAGCCCTTTTCGGCAAATGAATAGCACCAAAGTCTAGATCACTCCAATTTCTGTGTATCTCCAAAATTGATATTCCCAAGTAAGCAGGCCAACAAAGGAGTACGGATAGAATGCTTGCGAAGTGAAATTCAATCCTGGTCAACTGACCCTCTCCCCGCAGATGCTCTCATTCGGACTCAAACAAATGGCCGAATCACCCCAGATTCAGAAGCGCCGATGTGGAGATCATGCAATCGTTCCAAGGCATGGGCTATGAAAGAGGCTAAATTCACCAACAATTAAAGATACCCAGACGGTCCAGAGATATCCACTCCAATAAAGAAGCCTAATCAAGCTGCCGTTCGACTCGTATGCCATTGTGAGTTAGCCTGTCGGCTCCCCCAATTACTGTCAGCCTCTGGGCTCGCACATCGTTCGAGTACTGCAGATCCGGAGTTCAAAAAACACGAACGAATAGGCAAACATTGTTCAAGAGAGTGAAGGTAACAAACACCCGATTTCCACGAATACTCAAGTTTGTACATGGATATCCAAGTCTCGAGGATTAACGATTATGGCATGAGTCTTCATCTTTGGGCTTATCGGCGGGGAATCTCACGGCGCAATTAGGTGTTTGATCCTTGAGATAGCCTTGGAACTTCGAGTCAGAGAGTCTGACATACCAAATGTCTGGAAACAACTTTCCCGCAATAAATTCAGCAGATGGCAAGCCCCAAAAAGCGATTCACGTACGGAGTAATGGTGAGTTGGCGATTTTCGGGCCAGGAGAAAATATGAGTACTCTTGCAACGGACGAGGCTACATTGGGCCTCAAAACAAGCAACGCACGCTAGAAGCGCCAAAAGGTACCGCCAAGTGAGAAACATTGTGATCACCATGGCTTCTAGGTGGGTCATTGACGGGTTTTGGTATAGCTTCCTCCGTATTTACCCCGGACGCACCTGCAGGATAGATGCTTCCGGGCCCAGCATGTCTCTGCTGAAGCCTATCAGAACCCCTAAAATCAACATCCAACCTCCACGTGGGGCTGAACTTCCTCTAAAAACCGCGGGCCTCCGGCAGTTGGCCCTAATCACCTTAAACCATTCACGACCATTCTAACTTCAAACGACATAGCGATCATATCTCCAAATCCTTTGATATAATTGATGAAGGATCTCCTTGACATGGATCGCTCTCTGTCCACAAGCATTATTAACACTGGGTTCCAGATTCTATTGAATTCTGGCGACCATTGGAATCCGCCTTAATTGATTCGATCAACTTGATTCACTTGTTGGACGAAGAAGGATGACAGACTCCCGTCCTCAAGGGCTCAAAGCCCACTGGAAATGCATTGCGGCGTGCACATTGGTCAGCATGTGTCCTTTTCAGTATGGGGTAGACTTTGGGATTATTGGTGGTCTACAGGCAATGCCAGGATTCTTAGCAGTACGACACTCATCGAATGTTGAAGAACGTGGTGATCTAACTTAAGCAGGTATTTGGTCACGCCGACCCGAAGTCGCCGATCGGGTACAACATCTCCCACGTTCGCCAGCAGTTGATCTCATCGCTCATGATTCTGGGTGCCTTTGCAAGCTCAGCCTGTGGAGGGCCGATTGCAAAATTCATGGGCCGGAAGGCATCCATTTGGCTTGCGAGCGTGTGCTGTGTCGTTTCCAATGTCATCATGATGGCCACCACTGGCATCGGAGCACTATACTTCGCTCGCTTACTGAACGGTATCGCAAATGGACTTTTCTTGACCTTCGCTCAGCTATATCTCAATGAATGTGCTCCGGCAAGGTATCGTGGCCTTGTCATCGGCCTATTCCAGTCTTGGACATCAATTGGCACTTTGGTCGGAACGGTCATCGACAACTTCACTGTGAAGATTGGAGGTCGAAACTCTTATATCGTGTCTCTCGGAATCATCTACATCGTACCAGTTCTCATGTCGATTGGCCTATTCTTCATACCCGAGTCACCACGTTGGTATTTGGCACGAAACGAGACCGAGAAGGCTCGGAAAGCCCTCCACTGGCTCCGTCCATATGCTGATCTCGTCGAGAAGGAAATCGACGATATTGCTGCTGCCATTGAAGCAGAGAGAGCCCTCGCGAAGAGTGCTGATATGATGGACATGTTCCGAAGCCCTGTCGATCGCAGACGTACACTTCTGGCTGTGGGTGCCATCAGTTTACAAGCCGCTTCCGGCGCCATGTACATGATCTCCTATGGCACTTACTTCTTCGAGATGGCTCACGTCGGCTCCGCTTTTGAAAATTCTTGCATTCTTGTCGCGGTCGGTGTGGTGGCCATCTTGATCAATAGCGCTATCATCACCCGCTGGGGACGAAGGAGAGTCTTCCTAACCGTCGGCATGACAATTTGCGGTATCACACAGCTCATCGTGGCTTGTGTCTATCAACAAAAAGGTCCAAGCACCTCTACAGGCAAGGTAAGCCCAGAACGCGAAACAACGATTATCTCGCCAAGCGTAAGCTAACATTGAAACCAGGTCATCGTGGGAGTCTCAGTGGTCTACATCATCGGCTACAACGGCATGGTTGCAACCTACGCCTGGCTCTGCGGCGCCGAATTCCCATCTCAGAGACTGCGAAGCTACACCTTTGGTCTTGCTACATCTATCGGCTTCCTCGGTGCCTGGCTCGCAACATTCACGGCCCCTTATTTCATCAACCCGGACTCGCTAAACTGGGGTCCAAAATACGGCTACATCTGGTTCCCATCCTGCCTGATCGGCGCCGTTTGGACATTCTTCTTCCTACCCGAGGTGCAGAACCGCACATTCGAGGAGATCGATGAAATGGTATGTAGGCCCCTTTCTCGCCCTGCATTGACATGGTTGAAATGAAGATTGCGTCGAATACTGACCTTTTGTACAATAGTTCGAAGCACGCCTCCCAGCCCGCAAATTCCGCCAGTATCGATGCATCGGCTCCGTGGCGGCTGTGGCTGCAGCGGCCGAGGAGGACAAGGTCGCCCTCGAGAAGGAAATTCAGCTGGGCAGGGCTAGCCACGAGGAGACTTTACGCAGGAATGAGAAGGGTGCGGCCGAGACTGCTGTGGCACATATATGATGAGCAAATGGGCTGAGCTGGTTTGGGTGACGAGAATTTGACTCCACGATGCATGATCTCGGTGGTACACATCAGCAATATACGACAAAGCTGGCCCCCCGTCTTAGTCTCACATGATATCACAGTCAGAGGCAAACCAAGTGCTATGTTTCATTCACATTGGATAAGCTGATTAAGCGTATTCGTCTCCTACCTACCCTAATCGTTTAACCCGTGTTGATGACTTACTAAGCATGGCCTATCTGTATTTTCGTACTCTTACAGGATATCTAACTTTTCCTGCCATCCATCCAACTGGCCATCTTCTCCCATCTGACTCTCCCTCATCAAAGATTCATGCATACCGCAATACGTCTGGCACAGTAACCAAATAATCTTCTTCCCTTCGTAGCACCAGAATAAATCGTCACGGCAGCCGTGTCGTATTTCAGACCTGCCAACAGTTTCCCGACCTGAAGCATTTCAACAACAGCAATAGTCAGAAATCCCTTTGCCCCGCCGAGTTCCAGAAGATGTCCCTCCTTAGGAGATTCGGCTCTATGCCTTCTTCTTCTCAGAAACGGCAGTTGCTCCGGCGAAGACAGCTTCGTCACGGTCCCAGATAAGGGTCAAAGCCGTGGCATACGGCCCGAGCAAAGCGACCTTGCCGATGACTTCGACAGCAGCACCAATCCCAAGGGAACTCGACTCATTCTTGTTTGCATTGACCACAGGTTTGGCGTACCGACTGGCCAAAGCCCAAAGAATGTATGCGACTGAGGTGATGGCGTAGTCGTATTGCAGGAACCACTGAGATCCCTGCGCAACACTGGCGGCTTTGACATCGGAGAAGGGATTCGGCGGGATGAAAGCGCTGATGGGGTTGAGCTCGCTTTGTGCAAAGGCCGTGAACATGCCGGGACAGAAGACGCCGGCGGAGAGTGAGAGCGTGACGGTCGCGAGGTGAGCAGGCACGCTGAGGGCCAACGCGAACTTGTAGACGTGCCGAAGGATGGAAAGCTGATTGGCGAGTGCGTCTGCCTCGCTTGCGTATTCGATCTTGGGCCATAGAGCGTTGCTCCAGATGTACGTGTACACGGTCACCCAGAGCGGGAACGCTTGCCAGACCAGGATCGCGATGATCTTGGATGAGACGGAGAGGATGCTGGGTGCCGGCAGTGACATGAGAATTGTGGGCATGATGAAGCCGATGGTCGTTCCGAAAGGGATGCCGGTAATGACTCCCTCCGGAATGCTCAGGGCAGAGGGTATAAGTGGTGTTGATGAAGTGATCAGTGGTGATGTAAAGAGATATAGTGTTAGATAGATTGGTCCCATCACAGCAAAACCTATGCATTGAGTGAGGAGGCCCCAGATAGTTGTGCTAGAATTGATGCTGGTTAGGATGATGGGATCCATGGGGGAAAACATTCAGGTTCTAAAATGCTGTACCGAGCTGGCTCGAGGAAAGAACAAAATACTTACAAAGAAATGAGGCGTCCACTATTGCCCTTCCTCTGCCCTTCAAGCACCATGACGATCCAGATCGCGACCGCCTGACCCGCGAATACGAACCCAATCAAGCTCGTACCTGGGTTCTCGCCATCAACGACAGGCCAGAAGAAGACCAGCAGTGTCTTGAGCAATGAATCCGGGGGATCATAGCCGGCGAAGCTGGTGGGGAATGAGGTCGTAGTCCACGTGCTGTGGGTGGGCAAGAGATGCTTATCTCGGTGTTGCACGATTTGTGGGAACAACGTGTTCGACTCGCCGAAAACGTGGAGAGACACGACCCCCAGGCCGATGAGACCCACGATCGCCAGACGAGAGATATTCAGGAGAGACATGCTGGCTACGGTGTTGATACTCGAGATGTTATAGATGGGATGATGAAGGAGATGTTGTAAGAATTTGAAGCTGTAGAGATGGACTGAAGAATTCCACAATCAAGCTGAAGCGATGTGGTTGAGCTCAATACCAGTGCTGATAGAGTGAGATCAGGTATTGGTGTTCAAAGTTCTATCACCCCATTAAAACGAAAATCGAGACGGTCGAGTCGTCTGTTGAAATGCGGGACGGGCTATGGAAGCTCCCGACAGCCGAGGGTTGTGGGTAGGCCTGATGCACAACACCAAGGAAAGGCCAGCTAAGGAAACAGCACCAAGCAAGGTAAGCAAAATGTGCTTCATGATTGGCCGAATTGACACCGATGCAGGAGCTGATGAGGTTACGAAGATTGCTTTGCGCACGCAATGAAATGGGACGGTAGTAATGTCTGAAGGTCGACCAAACCATGTGTAGTGGGATGCTAGAATACAATACGAGGTTCGAATATTTGGCCATACCTGTAAGGGACGTAGTTCAGTATCCTCTACATCCGGAATGCATCCTTGTATTCAATCTTCTATTCTTCTTGCGCCTGGGGTATCATAATCTATCTAACCATAAACCAGACCCTTACGACTCCACGAAGTAGTCGCCTGAAAAGACTAGCTTCCATCACTCAGTTCATTTCAACCACACTTGCTCAAAAACCCCACCCAAAGGCCTTTTCTCGCACATCTCCTCCATACACTTCTCGCTGACCGGTGTGATCAGAGGGCTCCAGCGTCCGAACCTCGTTTTGGCCCAATCTAAGGCGAAATGGTGCGTGTGTAAAAACTCGGGAAGCAGGCGATGCTGTGGTGGTGGCCCTCCACCAGTCGCAGGTATGCTTGGCGCCATTTTCCAGCGGCTCTCGTATAAAGTAGGACCCATTGCAAAATGCTCCAGAGCAGGACGATTGCCTCCTAAAAGTGCTGGGAATACCCACTCGACGAACTTAGTCGCATATTCTTTGATGGTATAGTCACCCAGTTGACTGAACACCTGGCTCTCGGGAAAGTTGCGGATATGAATGGTCCTCAAGTGCTGGAGAGTGGGAAGGAGCGTTTTCCGGAGCCGGATCATCTCATTGTCCCATGGGAAACCTATTCCCAGTTCGACAATGTTTGGACACAAGCGGGCGATGTCGTTTATTGACTCTTCCCAGAGATCTTGACTGTAACCTCCCACACCGAAAGGACGCGAGGTATCGTGACTTAGATGTTCCCGTGGCTGAATCCGGGACTCCAGCACTAAATTACGGATCGTCGGCCCATGTTCAGCAATGAGCGTCGATGGGCGTTCAAGGAAGGTTGCATTTTCGAATAGTAAAGATAGGGTTTCGAGACCGATAAATGAGGCTAGAAATCGGACCATCGAGTCCTTGAGTGCAGTGGTAGGCATCTCGTGGCGGAATGAGAAGTGTTTCAACGATGGATTCACCGATGGAGACCGTGGTGCATCTACAGCTGATGATGCCCAATGAAACGTCTCTGCGAGTGACTCGAGTAGCTCAGCGCTCCCAGTGCATGATTCTAGAGTAAGCCTTTCAATCTTGCAGAAGAACAAAGCTTGTGGTATCGAGCTTGGTCGAAGCGTATCCAAAGATAAGCCGTGCAGGCTCAATTCTCGCAATCGAGGAAAATTGACCAACGAGTAAGCGGATGCGTAGAAGCTCTCGTCCGGCTGAGGCAGATGATTGAGGAATCCAAGTCTATTGCAATGGTACCCATCAATCATATATCGCTCTTGTCCCAATCTGAGTGATTCGAGTGTAGCCTTATTCTTAGAAAGAATCTTGACAATGGCTTCTCCATCATTCACGGTGTGAGATTGTAGGGTTTTTAAACCCGTAGGATAGGCATCGTTCTGTGGTACCGAGTCTAACTCATAGAAGGACAAATGCTGCAGCGTGGAGTTGTGTTTCCGAATCAATGTTTCGAAATTCTGTGTCATCATTGGTATTGGATGGAGATAACTACGTCCGTCAGCCACTGTATCATTAATGATAGTAGTCACAGGACTCACGCAAAGTTGGTCAGTTGATTCGTCGGCACCTGATCCAAGATATCATGCACGAAGCCGTTGGTAGTGCCAGCATTTGACTTTCTCCTTCGTGTATATGAATTGCTTCTTTTCCGATCCACCACGCCATTCCTCAGCGTAAGGTTTCGCATCGACTCAATCACGGGCGCTCGTAGGGTAGGCGATCCAGCCGTTCTCGTAGGTCTGAAAGGTATTGCAACGTCCACCTTGTGATAAAGGCGGCGCATTGTCACATCCTCGAGGACGCGACATGTGCGAGAAAGGTTATAGAGGTCTGTAAGTCTGTCCAACTAGGTGGAGTTAGTTGTAGCACTGTGGACACATGAAACAATATACTGACATGATTTATGATATGCAGCGTCAGTTCGTGTGGGAGATCCAACAGCCAGCAAGGCTGCGAATCAACGGGTGCCACCATGGAGCGCCTGTTAGTATTATCACGTTCGATATAGCTCGCAGGTATCAAGCCTCAGACTTGGTTATGCTGGCGAAGGAGATAGAGGGTCAAATTTCACGGGTGGTCCAAAGTCTACATGTTAATATATCTTGCGGTCAAAAAGAGTCAGAGGGCTCGAAGGGGCAGTTTGAACGAATCCTGGTGGTACGTCAAGAGGACAAGGGATCCGCTGTGTGGAAGCAAGGGATACTATTATGTCAGATTAGCCGTCAAGCACGATTTCGTCAGCCGATTTGTACAAATAACATGAGGAATCCAACAGTCTGAGGACAAGCGAGATAAGCAAACATGCCTTCCTTCTGCGCTCGATCCTGTCGGGTTGCAACCACGATGATCGTAAGTTTAGACATCGGATCGTCGCCGGAAGTGAATGATGCTAGTTTGAGTCAATGGTGGGTGGTGAGCCCAAGGAAGTGTAGACGGGTTCGACACGAGACGACAGGGTGGGGGAGGAAATATTTGTTGGAATCGCACCTTGGAAGTTAGAAAACACGGCAACTTTTACGTGGGCCGCAGTATGACAGGGGTAGTCCTTTGGGACCATCACGAAATAAATCACACGGGGTGGGATCGGGTTGATCAGCAGGGACCGTTTGACTCAGCTGTGTTTTCGGTTCTGTCGGCCCTTCCTATCATTTGTTACCTCGACTGGTGCCATCTGTGCTCCTACAAGCGATTCTTCGCGGTTCCTGAGTGTAAATCCCGTTTGTCGGGCTTCGGGTAATTTGATACTATTAAATATACCATTCGCCGAGCGACCGCCGTTTTTGACCGCCTGTGTCCCTGCTTAGGTTGGAACGACTACAACTTTTGGTTGCCTTTCTGAGTATAATGGAGCAAAGCGCCTGACATGTCGAGGCGAATCAGAATGGATGGAATGCCTGCATCCTATGTAATCGCGCAGTTGATCGTAAGTTTGGATCGCCTCCACCGGTGAGAAACACTTCCATCCCTGACCAAAGTCAGGTACAAGGTCCTCAGTGGACATCTCTTTTTTGCGTTACTGTCTGGATACTCATTGGCGCGTACGGGTAGTTAAAAGCTGACAATCGCATTTGGAACAATCCCTGCCTGTTCGAGCTGCTTGTGGAAATCATAGTCGATTTCCTGATTAGTCGTGCTCCTTGCCGATAACCATTTCTGTCATCATCATTATTGTTGTCGCCGTCTCAACGTCCAAGGGTGCATGAGACCAGTGCCACTTATCCCCCGTTAGAAACACTGGCGATGTCCGCCTCGCATGTTCACCAGCCACAGAGGCTTCCAGCCACAGAGGTCTCTAGCCACACTCGTGACATGGGGCTTAAAGCTTCGGTGGCGGATGAACGTAGTTCCTCCTTGGCAGATGAATGTCAGCCAAATTCAACGTCGATTGGTAGAAGTCCTCTGAACCTAAACCATCTTCATCCATTTGACGACTCGAGAGCTTTGATCAGGATATCCACAGGACAAGAGTGGCATCTTGTATTCTCTTTTCCCTGGAGAAAGCCCGCATTCTATTCCTGTCCTCTCTCCAACACTCGGCATTCGGCAGAGTTCCTCTAGCTCTAAAGCGACAGCATACCGATTCGCCAATAAAATCAGAAGCAAGGCTATTGCATTGTCGTAGCAGCATTCGGGCATATATAGATATCAAACAGCATCGAAGGCTTGCTGGTGTTGGCTTCTAGCGTAGAAGATCATATCAAATACGGCGCTAATGGTAGACTAGGGGATTGAGCATCTGTTGAAGGTGAGTGCTGTACTGTTGTTCATGCTTGCATCGTGGATCCATCGGATTGTGAATATGTGCACGGGACAAGGCTTGGGAAGTCAGAATATATGAGCTAGTTGTGCGATGGATTGTTGCCATGCATTTCGTGGCCGTGGTCAGCACAAAGCACAAAGCACGAGAAGCAATGAATGTGTATTCACATGTCGAGGGTGTGGTCTTTACGCTAGCACTTCTTTCGACACTCTTCACATTTTGGTCGATACCAGAATTCTTCGCCTGCGGTATATCCTGCTTTTCCCACTATCGCGGTGTCTCGGCGTCTTCGCTCCTCTCCACAAAGGCTGAGCATTGTCACCATGGAGCCCGTAAACTCAGCAGACAGCCTAGAGGCTCGTCTTTCCGCGGCTGCTGTCAATTCAAAACTGAACTCCAAGCCTACCTCTGCCACCAATCTCAATCGCTTTTTGAAATTTGTGAAACCATCACGGACTGACGGTATGAAATCTAGATTTTTGTCTCAGGATCCCTGAGAATGATCACAAGAGACTGATCGGCACCTATTGCTCTCCTGTTTCCGCACTCCTTCAACGTGACACTGACAAAACCGAAGTCAACCAGGAATTGTCAATCGAAGATCCTGGAGAAACATCAACCAGTTGTCAACCTGACTCCGCCTTTTCGGCAAAGATGGATCGAAAGTTGCGCCAGAACAAGCCTCGCTTGTTACTGATGGGCCAGCGACGGTAAGCCAAACAGCGCTTCATTGACTCAAAAAGGCGGCTGACATAAGGCAGGAGCGGCAAGTCCTCCATCACCAGTGTGGTCTTCCACAAAATGCCTCCACAGGAGACCTTATTCCTCGAGTCTACGACTCGCATTCAGAAAGACTCTATGCACTCATTCATGGATTTCCAGGTCTGGGATTTCCCTGGTCAGCTCGATTACTTCGACCCGACATTCGACACCACCGAAATCTTCTCGGAGATCGGAGCCCTGGTCTGGGTGATTGATGCTCAAGACGACTACTCAGACTCCTTGAACCGCTTGACGACGACAATCCTCAATCTGCAGACCACCTTCCCTCACATCAATGTCGAGGTCTTTGTTCACAAAATCGATAGTCTCAATGAAGAGTTCAAAGCCGACATTTTCCAGGATATTGTCCAGCGAGTTGGCGACGAACTCAGTGATCAAGGCTACATCAATCCCAATGTCAGCTACCACCTTACCTCTATCTACGACCATTCTATCTTTGAGGCATTCAGCAAAGTCATTCAGAAGTTAATCCCTCAACTCGATACCCTGGAGAACCTTCTCGACATGATAGTGACCAGCTGCGGCATGTCCAAAGCATATCTCTTCGATATTCTCAGCAAGATCTATGTCGCCAGTGACACTAGACCTGTTGACATGGAGGTGTATGAAATGTGCTCTGACTATATCGACGTGATCGTTGATATCACAGATCTGTACACTTACGAGCGTAGTCAGAAGGTTATCCTGGGCGAACAAATGGAAGAGGCTGAATCGTCAATGACAATCCAAGACGGTACCATGATCTACCTGAAGGAGATGAACCGGTAAGCGGCGACCACCTGATTCAAAATTGCAGCACTGATTACTTCTAGCTATCTTTGCCTGGTGGCCTACATCAAAAATGCAGATGCCAAAGATAAGAAAGGATTGATTGATTACAATGTTCACGTCTTCCAAGATGCAATCAACAAGGTCTTTACCCGTGCTTGGGAAAAGGACAAGGCAACCGACGATGGTGACGGCGACTCTGATCAGAAGTCTGGCAAGTCTCCCGCACAAAGCCAACTGGAATCTCAGCTGGGCAAATTGTCAGTGACCTGAAAATCGAAAAGTCGAGCCGCAGGATGCAGTGGTTTGTCCTCTGTGCTCTGTTAAATGGTCTTGGCTCGGTGCGTGGAGATTGTACATGGAGAGTGGAATCATACGGGATCAAAACACGGAGACTGTCTGCAGACAGTGAAATCCCAGAGAGTTGACTGTACGATGAACGAACATGGAAGTGACGCCACAACAGCACGGCATCGTTTGACAGAACAGCACGGCACACTGCCCCCAAGAGAGGTCACCACCGAGCGCAAGAGTCAAAGCTGCTTCACAGCCAGACCAGCAGACTCAGTAGCAGCCATAATGAAAGTCCATGGGTCACTGACCCTTTGTCAACGGATCTAAATCCCTTTGCAAAAGTTGTAGAGTTCCTCACATCCAACTCACATTTGATTGGCGGATAACATGATCCGACTGCCAAGGACGACCCAAACCTCGTCAGACTTGCGATTCTCGTCACAATGGCAACAACCTCATGTCTCTACATGCAGCAGCGCTACACAGTTGAAGCAGAACATCCTATCAGTCTTCTCGGCGACGCTGACGGCCTCGAAATCCTCGGCGCCGACCTTCAGCAGACCCAGGAGATCGGTAGTGTCACTGCGCATTCACCCAGGCAGGCTCTTAATCCGCGCATTCAATTTTTACGTCTGTCCGCCATTGTGAGAGGAAGACAAGGAATTCAGGGAGCGACACCGCCATATCAGCCAGTGCCACCATCCTTGTATCGCTTTCTTGGTGGTGATCAGGAGGTTGATGAGACCCTGGAGAAACGCGAGCCATCGCCTTTGCGCAATCTTCTTTATTCCAACTGGCCACAACACCTAGGGCATGAGTCATCCCATCAAAACAATATCATCACCCAGCACCCCAATTTCTTTAAACTCGACTCAACCTTTTCTCAAAGGCCCAAAAGAATGCCTCAAACGGGTTTTCAGGCGCTGATCCTATGTGGTCCCGGCATTGGCCTTAGCACTTTCACAAGTGTGCCGGCTGAATTTCCCAAGGCTTTGGTCGAAATCGCCAACCGGCCTATGGTCTGGTACGTCTTAGATTGGTGTTATCGCATGGGTGTGACCGACATCACTCTCATCACACCGCCGACCTCAAAGGGACCAATCGCAGCTGCTCTGGCACAGAATCCATACCTGACTTCTCTGCCATCACCTTCACCTGATTTACTTGCACCACCAGACCTCGAGTTCACCACACCGACAGCAGAATTGCTCAGACTACCAGAGGTTCAGGCTGTAATACAATCCGACTTCTTATTGCTCCCCTGCGACCTGATCTGCAGTATCAGCGGAGATGTCTTTCTGGAAACCTACCTGACAAGGCTAGGCGGCCCTGGCGGCATTGGTAGCACGGGTGGTTCTGGCCTTGATACATCACGGAAAGAACTACTGGCCCTGGGAGGCGAAAGTCGTGGCCGGCGTGGTGGCCTTTCTATCTGGTACAACACTGTTGATCGAGAGGAAAGTGTCAAGGGAGAGGAGTGTGATTTTATGTGCACCATAAAACTTGACGCCGAGCATGATATTCCATTGTCGAAGTCATCCGCAGTGCAGCAAAAGCTGGGAATTCTCCGGAAACTCGTTTGGGCCATGCCCATGTCTGAACTCTGGGATCAAACTGAGCAAGACAAATCCTGGAAGATCAGACACTCACTACTCAGAAAACATGGCGCCATCAAGTGCATGACAAAGTATCGCGATTCTCACATCTATGTCTTCCCATACTGGGTGAAGGACTTTGCGAAATTGAACGAAGATTTTGAATCTGTCAGTGAAGACTTGGTTGGGACCTGGGCGAAAGCTGAGTGGCGCAAGCCGAGCTATCGAGCTCAGCACGGTGCCAGAAAGATCTTCAGTCAATCTGAAGCAGGCCGAGAAGATATTCCCACGCACGAACGACCAATCGAAGAGGAGATTGACCTACTGTCGTTGAGTAGCACACAGATCAGTATTCCGCAACCAACGCAAGCCGTTGCTCAACACCGCACTGCTCGCCTCGCCTCGAGGGTACAAGCAGATCCTGAAGACAGTATTTTATCCCCCGACAATCAATCCGACACAGCGGGAGAAGATGGACCTGTGCCTACAATCCCACCGATCCTCTCCTACATTCTCCCCTCAGCCTCAGACGCACCACTGGTCCGACGCGTGGACAATACCCCGCTAGTCCTGTCCGTCTCTCTATCTCTCGCAAAGCTACCCTCTATGGAAGAATCCCTCGCCTCCAAACAACCAGCCTCACCTTTCGCCCATCAAGCCAAAATCCATCCCACAACAGTCGTCGCGCCTCGCGTGACAGTCTCCCGCTTCGATACACTCATCGACAGCAACAGCACAATAGCTACGCAATGTGTGATCAAGTCAAGCGTTATTGGCGCCTCAGTTGCGATCGGCACTGGGTCACGGATCACAGGGTGTGTCATCATGGACGGTGTCACGATTGGCGAAAAGTGTGTCTTGACAAACACGGTGGTGGGCAAGAAGGCAAAAATCGGAAACAAGTCTACGCTACAGAACTGTGAAGTGCAGGATGGCAATATGGTGGCTGATGGGACTGAAGGGAAGGGGGAGAAATATCTCATCGGCGGTCTGGAGGACGAAGTGGACGGTCAAGATGAAATGGGCTTTGACGATGATGCACGAGGTAGTGATGACGATGGTGGTGACGGGCTGAGTGGTAGTGACTGATTCTTGAGAGACAGTGGGAGGCATTATGTCTGAAGGAGTGAGACACAAGCAGCATTCGACGGGGAATTGTTGTCGCAGGCAACACCACACAGGCAAGCCGAGATGGATCCCCAGCAACGTTGCTTGCCATGTACTTTTCGATAGAGCTACGCCCTACGGCCAGAGAATTTCATGTCTACATAAGGTAGGCAATCACCAATAAAATGGGAAGAACAATGAAATGACGAGGTGCCTGTATTGGTTCGAGGGACTGAATCGTTGAGCCCATGAAATCCATAGGTAGGTACTGCTCACAGCTAGGTATTCACCGACAACCCAGTCTGCGAATGAAGGGCGCGCCCACTCTACAAACACACCAGCCAGTCGAACACACATATATCCAAGTCCCCGAATTCTGGTCAACATTCCACAACCGCGAGGAGACATCCGCTTCTTGGTCTGCTGATACCAGATTTCATAGTTAATGGGCCGCTCCCCACACCGGTGTGGAAGTTGTTCAAAAAAAGACCCGGCTTCGAACCTCTTGCGAGGCGTTCCTTGCGCAGTGCCTTGCACCCCTAATCTGAGAAAAATCTCGGGTTAGAAGTGTTTTGGGGCTTTTGCTCCCTGCCTTCTAGATTTTTTTGGCCCCGTGTGTTGAGTGTTCTAGGGTAGTCCTAGTTAAAGTCCTATTATATCGCATATAAAATTGAGTGGCCCTTTTCGCAGTGACATAAATACCACCTACCATCATTCATCAACACTACCTTGTATTTGCTTGAAATTGAGGTAGCCTACGGCGCCCCAGTGGCACAAGGAGTGATTCGCAAGGTATAAGTCAAATAAAGCGGTAGCATCTCTCCCGCTATTGTTTGTTGCCTGTCTTGCTCCACTGATCCACCTACCTCTCCTGGCTGCGCAGGTATTTGTTTGAACATCTTCGGCCTCTAAGAGCTCAGTTGCATCTAGCATTGAGGGGATTCATGTCGGTCGGGTAGCGAGGTAGTAGGTAGGAAGAATTCGTCGCATAGACATGACTTGTAGACGGACTGAGCCTCAGAAGAAAAGCTGCTGGCCTCGCCGTGTAATGCGTTCACGATAGTATAGCCATTGTTTTTCAAGTTTGTGTGCTCAGGGGTTGGTTTTAAGAGGAAGATTCAATAAAAGGATTTCAAGGAGGTATTGCAAACAAAATAGAGGACATCGGAAAGGACGACGTTAGCTGGGCATGCGATAAAATGGATCGGGCCATTCAATTAGCGTGGAGCACGCTTCCCCAATAATTCGACCTCTAGGTGGTGGTGGTGCCTAACCCGCTGTAATCGGAGCCCAGGTGAAGTCCCGTTACCTGGCGAGTTGCCTGGAAGATAGTTATTACCGCGCTTAATAGGCCTAAGAATCCGGAGATCTTTAGAGACTAATATTGGAGCGTTCAATAGTAAATTTCTCTTTTCTGGGAATTACTAGGAATTCCTAGATATCTCTACTAAGTAATACTAGAGAATTTTAAGAGCGATAAAAGTTGAAATTTAGAAAGGAAAAATTTATTTCTATATGTCATGAACGTCGATTCAGACAACCCCCAAACCAAACAAACAAGCCAAGACTCGAGAACCTAGTTCGAGTAGAAGGCTTACCGCACGCTCACCGCATGAGAGGAGCTTCCCTCCTCTCTATGCTTTGAGTCTTAGTTAAGACATACGTCAAGAAACAATCTATAACCTATTGAACTACCCTAATCGTCGTACTCTACCTATCCCTATAGGTCCGTTCCTAACATTCTCAAAGTATCTACTCTAGGTCGGTCGAAGTAGACGATTACCGTACGTATCGTAGGCGATACGATGGCCCCAAAGAGAGTCGCGAGAGAAATAACTACTAGGTCGTCTCGAGCCTAAATACTACCCCTTAAGCAACTTACATCTCTATTCTCAATAGAACCGCTCCCGAGTCGCGTGCGAACCCCGTCGCACGATAAGAACGAGGAAGAAGATAAAGATAAAGAGGAAGATAGGGGAACGTAGTTAGACCCTACGAAAGCCGCGCGCGAACCGCATAAGCTTCCAACAATAGAATAATAGATTTAAGATCTAGAGAGGTAATATACTACACTAAACGTATAACTAAAGTTAATGCGCCTATAGTACGAGGTGAAAGCGATATAGTAGGAGATAGCTAGGGGAGATCTAGATATCTTTATACCTATCGTAGGTATATCGCTATCGACTCGCAAGCGACTCCTAAGCAATTCGTTCGAGAAAGATCGGGAAGAGCTTTAGAAGGTGCTTCGCATCGTAAAACCTATTAAATTTGTAAGTAAATCAATATAATAGATGCACAACTTTAATAGTACTTAATAAATAATTTTCGTCGCGGTGAAGGGGACTCGCTTTGGCGTAGTCGGGTCTGGCGCCGCTTGAACGACGCTCGATGGGGTTTGGCGTGGCCCGTTGGGGGAAGGTGCCGCCCGTTCGGGTTTGGCGCTGACCGCTCGGGGCCACTCGCCGCTTTGCCTCCGACCTGTCAAACCTCCCGTCTATAAAAGACCCTCGTCCCTCGCCGTTTTGTCGACGTCCCCGGCACTCTCCAACTCCTCGACACCAAGTCCACATCCAGCTGTGGAGCGTCTCGTTTTCGACGTGTCGAGTCCGGTCTAGCGTGGCGACCTCCGTGAGGAGGTGACGTCGACTGCCGGCGAACCCGATGCGACTGGACGCCGCCTCCCAGGGGCCTTCCCTGTCTACTGTCGCCTTCGAGCCCCTCGACGTCCCCAGTACCCTTTCTTTGGGCTTATGGACGGACGCCCTTCGTCGGTGAGATGGTGGACCTGCGATGGATAGGCACCCTTCTCGCGTCCCTCTGCGGACGCCAAGGTGCGGTTTCCTGCGGCGCAATGTTCCATGGGAAAGTCGCACTTTACTCTCGCTTAGCCCAAGATTCGTGCTGCTCAACCGTCGACGAGCACCTATGGTGACGGTTCAGCATTGGTTCTCGAGGGTCAGCCCGGGTTCAGCCATCTCGTGCTCGCGACCAAATCCGCTACTGGGTGCTGAACGAGTCGCACCATCACATTGCCAAATTCTGTCACACTAGCCCGGGCCTAATGCGGGAAAGGATGCAATGCGCGCGTTCGGATGTAATCCAGGTACGGAGAAAGGGGAACCCACCGAGTGTGCAGCAACAGATGTGCGCTCAGCACGGTCAACCCCGGGCGCCAAAAGCATGCCCCCCCCCGAATCTCCAAGCGTCCCATTTGCCAGGTTTGAGATGGGAGGAGAGGCAGATTTAGGCAGCACTGCCTCTATTCGGGCGCTCCAGCCAGTTCCGTTCCCGTCCGCATAGTGGGATGGATAGACCCAGCCAACAGACCCAGCCAACGAATGGATTCACGGAGTGGATTCCTACTGGATTCTGCCTTGCGTGCCGCAAACAGAAAGGGTGTGGTCTCGGCATGCAACCAGGGTAGAAATGGCGCTTTGTGTAGCACGAGACACCGGAGATGACGGCCAATGGCGGTTGGTAAAGAGAGTTCAGTATCCTCGAGGAGGTTGTTCACGCTGTAATTCCCAATGCACAGCCAGTCGCAAAAATGACGCGCCTCCTTAGATGGAGCGACGACATGGACACGGGCCACAAGCGTCCTTCGTCAACTTCCGCTGGTCCTACGACTGTCGTTTCCAGCTCAACCAGGATCCCTGGATTGAGACCCAATTTGAGGCCAGAGGTTGTCAGCGTCTCCCTGAGGTCCACTGCAGGCAAGATCGAGGAGGTAAGTGAGCAAGACCTGATGTGATGTCTCTGGGCGCAGGGTGTGGATTCTGGCTATTCGCCATTCTGAACGCGGCTGGCCGGGTTGGGGTGAGGAAACAACCGCAGTAGGAGGTATCTTGGCTCTCTCCTTCGACCCTGTATATCGCTGTGAGGCTATATAAGCCCAATTGGACGAAGCCGCTCCAGCGCCTTTTCTGACGGTGAAATCCTTCCCATCTCTCAAAGTTCCCTTTCCTACTCCTGAAATGGACAATGTCATCTTCGAAGACCCTTCGAAACAGCCTGCGCGTCTGAAGAGACCTTCGCAGGTCCAGACAATTAATATCTCGCCGATGCGAGATGATCCCACCCAAGGAAAGCAGCAACGATGCGTACCCAGTCAAAGACTGGACGCTTCCCATCTTGATCTTGATGGATTTGGGAGGTCCGCTGGTGAGTATGGTGTTGAGGCTTTGCTTTCCTCTCGCCTCGAGCTAGCCTTTGCAGCAGTCTGATCGGCAAGTAGGAACCTCCAACACATATGTGAGTGGCGACCGAGACGGCCCACTTCACGATACTCCTGACCCGCTGGCTTTCATCCCTGCTGGTGTTACGGCAACGTCTGTGGAGGAGCTCTTTTCGATGCTGCAAGGTGATCGCAACTCTGTCGATGAGGGGAGTTCATCAGGTCAGCGGGATAGTCTGTTTTCATCGCCCGAGCCCGAAGGGACCACGATGAATAGTAACACGAGCCTTGCCTCCGCCGTTAACAAGGGTTGCGAGGCTAGCAAACCACGCCACTTGGAGAGTTACCATCGAACAGGCCCGGGAAATGATCAAGGTGAGGATGCGAGAACATCCCCCGCCCTATCTGCCTGCCCATCAAGCTTATGTACAACAGTCGTAGCGATCGTCTCGCAGGACGATGTATTGCATGGTAAGACGGTGAGTTGGGTTGCACACCAGAACGAACGGTGTGATTCCCCGGTTGGAGTGCTTGCCTCGAGAATTCGGTCGCTTACCGATCGAGAAGAAAGTGAAGGTGAGGAGCCCTGTACAGAGAGCGACAACAACGAGAGAGATGATAATGGACGCCATCTTGAGGCGGCACGTAATGATCGTCATTACAGTGGCCGCAATCGAGTGGAGCGCCGCTCCAGCAGGGTGTCTCTCTCCGACTATAACTACACAACTGATGCGGTGAGAGTGGTTGACGGAATTCAACCATCGATGTTGGACGATTCTCACAGTAATCCCCGGCAAACCGCTAGTTCAACCTTCCCTTTGCCCAGAAAAAGGCAGGTTGCCGCGGGGCCCGAGTCATCGTCTAGCGGGTTAGTTATCAGCGACGATCAGAGCTCTGGTCGAAAGAAGGTCTCGCAATCACGATCATTTCAGAGTCGTCACGCCACTCAAAAAGAACTGCCCCTGGCTGCGATAGGGTCTCACTCGAAATCCCTACTGGAGGGACAGGGGTCACGATTTATGTCCTTCGGCCTTCCCCATGACCTTGATGAGGGACAGCACGACGCGGAGGAGGGGGTGGTATGGGAATATAGGCGTCTTCTCGACTACAGAATCGTTGATGGTAGACCTTGGGTCCTGGTGCCCTGGATTCCGACGTGGGAACCAATTGATGAATATCCAGAAGAAGAAGTGGACCGAGTCAGACGCGAATACCATGCACGGATACACGGCAGACGACGGGGAAGGCCGCGTACCAAACAGCACCTTTGATTCAGGTCGCTGGCAAACTGGAATGACTCCGCGAATACGTCTCGTGTGAACCATATTCGCCAGGTGCATCGGGAGTCGTCATGGTCTTTCTTTAGACAATGCCTCTTCACATGCTTTTCTGGATTTCACGATCCTCCACATTGAAGGCTGGAGACTCGCTGTGAATACAACTATCTAGGATGACCATGGTGTTATGGAGTTGCACTCTTCACGCTCAACATATCTGTAATCAAGAATAGATGTTATTGCTATTGATGATGTTTCCTCTTGCTACCCTAGTGCAGCTGACATTCCGAATCAAAAGGCTAGGGGCGATCGAGGCTGAGAACCTATTGTTGAAGGCTTGGCGGTAGGAAATGCACTTCAGGAATTGTCAAATTGTCTCTGTTTTCTTTACTTATGGCCGCTGTTCTACTTCCTATATATAATTGATAGTGATTTGATCTAGAACGGCCTTTTTTGCATCTCCTGAGATATCTCTCCTGGTTCATACACTGGTGTAGCGTAAATGAGCTCCTGATGAAGGAGTATGAGGCAGGTAGGTGCAGCATCATGACCTGCGCTACTGGTAGCTTGTACGGTGGAGTACTATACAGTAGAGTATGGGGGTATTGGCAGCAACAATACCTATCCTGCGACACAGATCAATCTACACCGTCAAAGCTCGCGATATTCAACCCAAGTAGATGCCCATCTGCAAGAAGCCCCTTTCATTCGAGAGAGTAATATCGATTGTAAGAGATCTTTGACCGCTTGGTCGTGGCATCGCAAACCAGTTTGGGTAGTCTCGAATAGGACTCACAAGTACATTTACAGTAAATCCTCGCCAGACCGCAATGCCTAAGTCCTAGGTTACGTTATCAGACTATTTCTCGATTCGCGTTAAAGCTTTCAGTGTGTCGGCGAATTCCGGCTACTACCTCGTCCATGTTGTCCAATCCTTTGGAACGATGAGTTGATCAGCTACGGGCAAGCGTATGGTGTCAAATGGCAACCTGCAGGAGCGAGTGAATGATCGACCGGATATCCGCATAGGAGTGGGTGCAAATCCTGACATCCAAAGTATGCAAGTTGGCGAAGACAAGGATGTTTCGCAGCTCTTGCAAAGGTTCCACACAGGCCAACCGATGAGCGATGACAAAATCCGTGTAATGGGACCAGTGTTACAGATCATGGGGTCGATTGACGTAAAACAGTCCGCTATATAGAGACAATCTGGGACAACAGTCCTAGATCCCAAGAGGTTTTAGAACATTTTTTGCCAGATAGTTCGGCACTAGTTGCGACTTGCCCGCTTCCGCCAAAACCCAAAACCACCGCTGGTCTCATAAGTTGCAAGAAGTAAAGCTGGATCTAGATTGTAAAGGAGCATAAATCCGATTCGTTGCTAAACAGAAAGTGACGTATCATCGTTCTCGGCAGAGACTTTTGCTGCTCAAACTGGGGCAATCCATAATTCTACACCCCTCCAATCGCTCGGGCCTCCAGCTGACGTAGGCTCCGTCACAACATGCATACATGAGGAGATTCAACATAAACATAAAGCTATAATTCTAATGGAGACTGTTCAGTACATTTTGCCTGTATTGTGTCATCTCCAACCAATATATGTGTCCGAATAGCAGGTCATTATGTCCTCATCCCAGCCTACCAAAGAGCGAACCACGGCCGCGGTTGAAGACCTGATCGACAGCGTCAGAGCCAACAAATCCATTCCGAACACCGATACAAGCACGGCCGTAAGAGGTTCAGCTGTTGATACCCTCGCCACTGGCGGACCTGTGGGAGAGATCGCTATGAAAAGCAATTCCGCCGCTATAGCTCGCCATAACGATCAGGATGCTGAGCCTCCTCGTATCGACAATGATCATAAGCCCGACATCACGAAGGAAATGGCACCGATCGTTACTGAAACTATTGGAGTCGCTCCTACGTTTGATACGGATAACTTTCCAGCGGATGATGAACAGCCACAGGAGGGAAAGCCAAACCGGGCATGAAGAGTGCAAGGCACTGAGAACCACTCCACAGAAGTGGTTCTTTATGCTGTGTCTCGTAGGAGGTGCGCTTATGGTTTAGTACCAGATCTTCAGGTTCAAGAAGCATAATTTCAGAATGATCACGCTTGGATATGTTGCACGTCAATCCAGCCCGAGCTCAACACATCTTTGGCAATTGAGCCATGCTGCTATATCCTTTGATAATGGTCTACTTTGCCAAAAACGAAGGGCAGAGGTTGGCGATGGCAATCTCGCAGATGACACCGTGTTTGTTGTGCTCACGGGCCGGATGGTTCTGGCACCCTCTTGCCTGTGACCCAATTGTTCTGCAGCGATTAGCGGCGGCATGGGACCCTTTCATTGTACATTTCCTTGGAACAAGAGTGTGTACGAACAGACGGTACCATTTTCCAGCCATAGATTTCCTTCATGTATGGTTTGCATGCGGAGTGACAACATCAATCGTGGACGCGTACTCTCCCAGTTAACTCCGGGAAGGCAGTTAGAGACTCACGGCTAATGCTCCAGTTGTCGTACTCGAGAAATGCTCCACAAACTGGGGCGTGAGCTTTCTTGAGTTATTCAGCGGGTCATACATAACAGCTGTGTTGAGGTCATATGGCCAATTGAGCGACCAATTCGTGTTCTTCAGCCTTGAGAGCCAATCCCGCATATGGTATATCAGGGCATATCGTGATGGACCTCTACTCGATTCAGCTTTGGACTGTCATACATAGAGCATTCGTAGTTGTGCCGAGTTACAAAGGCAGGATCTCAATAGCGCCAGTATGAGGGATCATGCGCTGAGATGGTGTTGGCTTCATCATAATGGGGACTTTGGCATAGTTTGCCTGGGTCGGTGATAGTAGCCACTGAATAAACAATGTCTTTCATGGAAGCCATGATCTTCTCATGTGTTGTCGCAACCTATCCGCATCATGAATGTCAGTATATAAGCACTCGCCATGCGAATATAATCGTCCAGTATTGGGAGTGCACGACAGACTTCGCATGCCCATGAGGCGCAGTCAAAGGTGTCGGTCTCAGTACGAGATCGAAAAAATAATTCAATGGATACTTCGTCGCTATGGCCGAGGACATCCTTGTATGAAGCCCTCGAGTTGAGCATTTGTCTCGTCCCTTCCACATAGTCTGTGTATATTACTCAGGTTAAGAATCATCAAGGGCTATCAGCGGGAGCACGAGATGAAAAGGAATTCTGAGCTGACTTATCGGGTCTTCCTGGCATTGATTAGGTCCCCGGCATTTCCTGCCCAATGCCCCAGGACAACGAGCCTGTTAGCCACAGAATCTGAGGGACTCTCCTTATCTCATATGAGGACTCACTGGATTGTTCCTGCCACCACGTTACTATCAGATTCGTAGGTTACGGAACTCCTTTTCCGGCCGGCTGTTTGACTCCCAATGCTTATTGAGAACAGGCTCTGAATCCAATGAATGCCTGTACATTAGCCTGGAAATGCTCTGCCGATCCGTGTTTGAAACGTCAGATCGACGTCACAATCGCCGATTCTGCAATAGCGATGTAGATCAAAGTGCGGTAAGGGAAAATACGCATCGAAATTCCGAAACACGGAAATGGATTGGCAATGACCTTCCCTCCGCCTATCAAGACGATGGTTATGAAGCTCCGAGAGCTTAATTCAAAGAATAATGTTACCGTTCGCGTGCCAGGACATGGTTGAAATCAGAGCCGATTAGCGGTTGCGGTTGAAAGAGCGGGCTCGCGGGGTAGTAGAATAGCAAACGGTGGAGTAGATGAGTACATCATCACGCGAATTAACACCACTTTGTTAGAGGATTGCAATAGCGACATCTACTGCAGCAAGAAAGCCCGTCTTTGAGATGAACGGGTCAATATCTGTTGGCCTGAAAAAGAGGGTAAATCTAGTAGAATTTCCCGTGCGATATCTACAAACTACACGCTATCATATCATTCTGCATCTTGGGATCCGAGTCGTGGAAGCCACCGATTTATCAGCGGCCTCTCTCATCTTAAGTTGAACAGACCTAACCTCAAGCTATACCGCAACCACATAAGTGGATGCCTTAGGATGACATTTCCTTTCTTGGTCAAGAGGCTTCCCGAAAATATCTCTATCTCTATCTGTCACTCTAGTTAAGATATTCTGCCATATGGACTACAATATATCCCTCTAGTGGACAGGAAGTGGTGGGAATTCACCGCGATCCTTACGGTGGAAATGAATGAGAGGGTGGGTAATTCTGAACAGCCGTACTGTTGGACTGCCACTCTCTCGGCGGCAATTAAGAGCCGAAACACGTATCCATGCAATCCAACCACGACTACCATGTCATGGGCAATCATGACCCGGAAATGGGACCTCCATCACGAGTACTGATATGGATCCTCATCAAACCCCGAACTCAAAAACATCTACGCAGGACATGGTAATCACGATTTCAGTCGTCGTTGCGGTTGTTTTAGGCATTTGTGCTTTGCTTGGATGCATTCGCCGGTGGGATGCTACGGACGTCCGCAGCAATCCATCACGCCATCACAGTTCTACGATTGGACAGCGTCATGGCATTGACGAAGCTTTTATCCAAAGGTTAGGTACTACTGAACATGACCAAATATCGATGGCTTCACCCGCTTGCGCGGTTTGTACAGACGATTTCCTCTCTACCAGCAAGGTCCGAGGGTTGCCCTGCGGGCATGTCTTTCATCCGCAGTGCATTGATCCATGGCTAT